>NW_005054417.1:692037-728112 GCF_000277835.1 Geospiza fortis | reverse complement strand
GGAAAAAAGAAGTAAACAACAGCAGAAGGAGCAAATCTACGCTGTTGGATCTTTTCTTATCAGGAAAGCAGTTAATGCAGGTTCACATCGTGTCTAAAACACTGCGCAAAACATATCTTTTTTACCGGACACCATGCACGCCCTGTACAAATGAGAATGCAGTGTGCAGTCTGATAACAGAAATCCTTACTATGAAAGGGGTAGCACTCTTCTGCCTTTTTTGATATGTTTGGCTAACACAAAATTAAGTTATTCACAACAGGACTGTGCTATGACTGAAAATTTGAAGCCTATCTTAATTGTTTGTATTGTAGCAGAAAGTAAATTTCTACTAAAATTTTACCTTTTCTTGGGCCTAACTAACACTAACAGAGTTCATTTTTGATATTTTGCTGTGTTTTGAAGATAAATTGCTGAGTAAGCAGAATTTTATCTTCCCATATATAAAGTAAAAAGTTTGAAAATCTCTCAATAGTGTTTGTCATCTTATCGCACTCCCGTGTTAGCGTGATTCTGATCATTTGCAAAACAGATACCGGTCTCTGCTGATATTAATTATAATTCTGCTGATCATCCAGTCATTAGCAAATCTCTTTCAGCTTAGTCAGCATCTCCACAATGACTCACTGCAAGTAGTATATTGACTCAGTAGGAAGTGAACTCATCATCTTGGTCAGGGAAGATCTGACAAAAAAATCTAGCAGCAAATTTTGTTTTTACCTTTCCTTGTGGCCCTTTCCCCAACCTCACTCGCATTATGACTTACCAATAACTGGAAACTTTTCTGTTATAGAGTGAAGACACGTCTTTACCTTTACTCCTGTTTTCTATACAGGTGTTTTTTATTTCGTGTACTTAATTGTGTGACATCAGTTCTGCTGTTCAGACGTTTACCAACAGGTGTCAGCAGAACCTCAGCTTTGTGCTACGATGAGAGCGTGCTGAGGTGTACGAATAACTCCAGTTTCGGAGGAATGTGACTCTCAAATCGTCTGCCCTGATGGGTTTCTATTTTGGAAACACTGACTCAGGAGCCTAAGTCCTGTTGATATTCAGTGATTCTTTGATTCCTAAATTATGTTAATCTAGCCTACACATCAATTATGATAATTTTGAATTGTTTATAGGTAATTAAAGGATTGCTCGTTTTTGAGCTGAATTATAGAGTGGCTTACATAATAAAATATGGTTTTATTATCTCAGTCACAGGAACTTCTACATGTCATAGGACTGGTCAATATTTGAATGTACTATCAAGCAAAACAATATTTCATTGTGGCAAACTTCTCTGTACACCATGGACAGGATGGGCTCATTGAAGTCAGTGTCACAGTGCAGAATCATCCTCTGGCTTGTCCTGGGTATGTGCATTGGTGTACTTACATGTGCTGACACTGCTGTGAAGTCAGTTCAGTGATGTAGTGATGTCCACAAAGCATTAGCCTGGCATTGCAATTACAAAGTAGTATTAAAAGGTATTTCATCAGGTAGGCAATTTAAACCAACATATTTAAACTATTGTAGGAGGATGAACACAGAGATCATAGTATAAGTACACCCAATCCAAAAGCACTTTTCTCTGAAGGAACTTTTTCAGACAGATGAAAGTTCAGGTGTTTTAGGTTCACCTTTTCCTTGTGCAGTGACCTGAGGTGAAGAACGAACAAAATTCGAATCGTAGACAAGACTGATGACTCTTCATTATTATTATTAAATTCTAACATGAAAAGAAGGCTTTTCCAAAAACCTGAGATCACGTAGTAAAATCTGTGCCCTTGTGTCCTTGGGTAGACAGTCAATAGTCAGGTCTCACTGCATGTGGTGTGCTTGTGTTGTTTAATAAGTTTTCACAGAGACCTTCAGTGTTTGCAAGGTTTGTAGGTCTAGTGCCTACTTATGCACCAATTCACTGTGTTCCTGATACCTAGATTATACTTATTTCAGCATTTCTGGAAATTAATCCTAAACTTATACAACTTAGCTGGGACTCATGGTCCAGGTATTTTGTCAAATTCTTCTTAAGAAGGATCTTGCAGAAGAAAAGTTAGAAGGAGTTGAACTTTTCTTGCTGCGCAGTATTTTATTGCCACACAGGGGGCTAGGGTGTGACACAAAGTCCAACAAAGTCAATAGAAGGTTTTGTGTCTACTTTTTTCCTGCGCCTATTTCACCGAATCTTGAATCAGCCTTTCCTTCACCTCCTCCCACCAAACATCACTCTGAAAATAAAATTATCTTTACAAATATAATTTTCTATCTAAAGAAATTATGTTCATTCTTTTGTGTGGAAAGGTAGCAAATCCATATTAGTAAAATGGAAATATAAGTGTTAATTTTCAGTGTTTGCTTTTGCCTTTCCAAAGTATCTTTTGTTGTTGTTGCTATTGTATGCTGCAAAAACACCTTATATGCTAACTCCTACCTTCAGTGTCAAAAGCAGCTAAGATAATCTTTATATAGAAAAGGATGACAGTGTAAATAATTCTTACATGGCAGTATCTGAAAATGGAGATAAATATGAATTGGAAGAAGGTTTTTCATTCTTTTCCATTCTGAAAATGTAAGGATAAAAATTTTCTTGCTTTGGATGAAATCTTCTGCCTATTGAATTCTAAGGAAGTTTTGTCACTGATTTCAAGAGTGTAGAAATGTCACCTCTAATCTTGGCAGTGAGCAAGCGAGTAGGCAGCTTCCTGTTAACAGATTATGACATGATGACAGAATTTGAAATATACTAAACATAGGGAATCAGATATATTTTTCTTGGAAATGAAAACAGTTTTAGCTCTTTTTAAAAGACTCCACATCTAGAAATATCTTCTTCTGCAGTCATCAGCTACCCATGTTTAATATGTTTTGAATGTATGTGTTCAAATGGCTTAGAAATAAAGCTTTCTGTTATGCCTCAGAAAACATTTGGTTTGGGTTATAAAAATGTAGAAACTATAGATCCCTGCAGAAAGAATAAACTTTGGAGTCAGAGCACGAGAAATGTGCTTCCAAGAGGGGCTTGCACATACCTTTGAGAAGAACTTCTCAATACTTGAGAAAGAAAGAAAACTATATGTAATTCAGTGATCACCAAATCTGAAATTCAAAGTAAATTGAACACTGTGCAAGGTTATCCCACAAAATAGTGCTTTAGCCATCCTGTATAGCAATTCATTTAAAATATTACTTCTACAATTCCACAATGAAGGTAAAAATAAGAAGAATGAAAAAAATCCAATTCCAGAATTGCTTTTTTAAGAAAGGCACCTGATTTCAGTAGATGCTAAATAGTCATCATAATTATAATTCACTTTTTAAATATTTAGGGATAATTTTAGACTCCTCCCTGAAGGAGTGTGAGTCAAACCTAGTCCTGAAACTGAATAACACATTCCAAAGATGCTGACTATCAAATCTCTGTATTTCTAGTACTGCAGACTCTGTGCAATTCAGATGTGGACCAGGGCATGACTGTGCCATTTTCCACACAGGGCCAGGTGGTAGACATGCTCCATGCATTTGTGATCTACTACTTTCAATCAAAGTGAAGAACACAAGACAACAGGTAGCTTGCATTCAGAGAGATGGAGGAAAATAATGTGATGTTATAGGTCACTGTGCATGTAACACTTGCAGCATGCCCACAATCTGGTGTTTTGTAGAGTGTAAAAAAGGAAAACTCCTGGGGAAAGGTTGAAGTTGCATAATGGCAAAGTTCTGTATGTTTTTACAGAGAGCTTCACCTTGACTGGCAGAGCAATGTAGAAAGAGAGTATTACTGATGTCAAAGGTTCCTGAATGTGCGATGACAGATGGTGCCACGGATGGGTTGTCTAAGATGGCAGAGTGGCTGCAGTCTGTACACAGGGGAATTGTGTTGTGCTTGATGTCAGGGGAGTGGATGGGAACACGGGAGGAGAGGGGAAGCCTGCTTACAGCTGTGGGCATGGAGGAATGAGCAGGAAATGGGCTCCATCCAAATCAGGGAAAAGCATCTTGTGGTGAAAGGATGAAAGCTGGACTGGTAATTTTAGCTGTGTGGAAGTATGAGGAAGGTCAAAGCTTTGAAGTTTTGTGTATCAAAATTTACAGAAAGCATTGAGAGTCCTAGACTGAAGGTGCTGGACAAGCTCAAAGGCCAAGCAACAGAACAGCCAGTGATGTTAACCACAGTGAGTGGAAAAAGCAGTAACAAGGAGAGCTTAGAAGACAGATTGAGAGCTCTGGTGAGCCATCCTGAGCTTGAGCCGATGGCGAGACTTTTAGAGAGAGGCAGACTGAGCTTTGGGCTTGGACAGACTGGAGCAGACGGCTGGATTTGAGTCATCAGTGTGAGCAGTTGGGCTCGTGTGTACAGACAACCTTCCCTAGAGAGGAGGTGCCCTTTCCAGTTGGAAGCTGACCAAGGACAGAGCCCTCTGGAGCTCACAGAAAGCTGGAGAAAAATGAGGGCATGTTAGTCTCCTGCTCCAATATGCAATTTGTTGATAAGAAAAGCTTTTAATAACTAATTTCAAACCATACAACCAAAACTTTTCGAGAGATACATTCTGATGTAGTGTGGGGCTGGTACAGAAGCCCTATGTGATTTATTCAGTAGTCACTTTTGTAGAAGAATTAGAAGTTTTTCAAGTTACAATATTACTGAAAATTAACATCTTTAATGAATTCTGTTATTTCCTTCTCTTGGAGAATGGTGCAGGAATTTCAATGATCCAATGTGTATTAGAATATTTTTCTTTGGCTGGAAATTTTAATTCAATTTTTGCAAACTTTTTTTCATTTTTTTATCCCTGTGGTTTCAAATTCTGACAAAATGTGAAGGAGGAGAAATTGAGAGAGATTTCATGGAAACAAATTCCTCTTCTGAATATTTTTATTAGATGTTCTCCCTTTGCATTCTGTCTAGACAGAGAAGATATTTTTCAGTTCCTGGAACAGGTTCCTTAGTACAGCCAGAAAACATGGAGCAAATCAGAGAAATTGCAGAAATAAGTATGACACATTTCAGTAGAAAAGAAATTCCACAAAAATTTTCACACTAACCTTCTCTCTAATTCATTGTATATAATTAATCTAATTTATTTTTGCCTCTTGGCAGGTCTCCTGTTCTAAACTCTGCACATGCCTGAGAGTCATCAAAATGCACAGGACAAGGCCAAGGTAAAACAAGGCCTCTGCCCTATAATTTCATAGACCAACTATTCCAAAGCACTGCTGAAATTACCCAGGTCAGAAGAGCCCTTTATGAATCTTGAGAAAAAAATTTAAACAAGCATTTGTACTAAATAACAGTGGTGTTATTTAGCTCCCCTTCTCCCCTGTCCTCTCATATGAAGTGGGATTGTGATGTCAATATTCTTCACCCATTTCTGATGTTTAGTTTGTGTAGAACCAACAGACAACTGCTACAGGTTATCTGATCCTTTAAAAAATTATTTAATCATCTACAGTTAAATATTCTAGAGGAAATAAAAGTACTTGGGAAAGAAACCTAAATGAGAGAAAAGCAAGAATTAAAGACTAGGACACATCTTCTGCAAGAAGGGTCTTGCTTGCCTGCTAGACTTTCTTTGATCTCTAATTATGTTAGATGTTATGTTGTTGATGTTAGTGCTGTAAATAATCCCTCTGAATTCACTAATTAAATCTTTTAATATTATTCATTCCCTCCTACCAAAACTTACTTTAGTAATTAAAAACATCATGGTAATTTATTCTGACCGTATGACTATTTTGTCAGTTATTTATTTAAATAATTTTATTTTATTACAGCCTCACAAAAAATTCATCCTCATCATTTAATTAAATGATGTATGTGAAAAGCCAAGAGGTGTTTGGAGTTAGGCTGTGTTTGTTCACTTTATTTATGCGCTTACTCTTGCGAACTTCAGGGTATTTACAAAGGTGTAAAGGGTAACAGTTGTTACCACACCAAGTAAAACTTGCAAAATATCTCCTTTTGCTTCATGATAAGCATGTTATCTAAATCTTGTAAGCACTAAAGAGATCAGAGAAAGAAATGTACCTTTCTCTTGTGTAATGCTACCTGGATTTTCTTTTTGTCTCGTGGGAGACTGGCATGTTGCTGTAAACCAGCCTTCTTAATCACTTGTGCACTCACTGCCCTTTTACTGATACCACTCACATGGAGAAAGACACATTTCTACACAGCTCTTAGGATTTCTCTTTTACCAGAGCTAACTGAAGGTGGCTGCCTATGTAAGATCTTTGCTCACACTGGCAGCTCTGAGCTGGGGGATTTCAGCCAGAGACACATTGGAGCATCAGACAGACTTGCTCCAAGACTCAAACCTTTGGAAAAAGTACAGTAAATTTAGTAACCATGCCCCTACACCTACTAAAGAAACTGAATTTGTCTTCTAGTTTCAGGTTAATAAACCTAACAGCCTCATTTCCTGGGGAGTGCTGAAAATAAATTCAGCCAGACCCCTTGTTCCAGGGTGTGGAAAAGTTGGCAAGCAGTGTTCTCCAAGGAAAATCACACAGAACAAGTCCCTTGGTTGGAAATCCAGGGCAGTCTTCCATTTTCTTTTTGCAGAGCACAGACCTGAAATCATGGTTGTCTGAGTTAACCCTTTTTTATTCCCTGGAGGCAGCCTGATGTGCAAAATAGACACTGTGCCAGCCACCAGCCTGGAGCAGGTGCCTTGCTGAGCCATCCACGTCCTACAGCCCACCATAGCCAGGGGAGGTCAACTCCCACTGATTTGCTCTTCTTAACTTCTCCTTTTTAGGATTATTTGATCACCAGTGAGGAGAGGCACTCAGTGATAAGACAGAGCGTTACATCTGAGCCTGACACTTCACAAATCACATTAAAATAATATTTATCTGTGTCTTCCCCACTGCCATTCAACTCCTCCAATCCCCCTCATAATCTGTCCCTGAATGGGCAAGATCAGGTTTGGAATGAAAGCAAGGAAATGAGGAGAGCCTTGATTGCCCATCTCCCTGAGAGTCTGCCTTAGAAACCACTCAACCAGCTCATGGCTCATAGCTGCCCTAGTCAAATTGTTGGGATCATGGTTAAAGGCAGGTCTTCCCTGGAACCTCATGCTTCTGTCGTCATTCCACAACCTCCTCGCCTTTCCTCAAGTACATCAAAGGACATCTTCACCATATGTGAGCAGAAATCTTATGTTACCTTATGCTGTGTTGATTAAACTACTTGAAGACCCTTCTGGAGCGACTCAGGGAGGACCCCACCTAGTCCAGGAAAATTCTAGAATGGCACCATTGGAGGACCATCAGCAGGTCTGTGGTCCAGCTTGTACCTACAAAGCAGGTGATGAGTAATTAGCAGGACTGAACACATAACCATGTTTCTGGCCCATATACCTAAACCTTTCTGCTGACATCCAGCTTAACTGTGAAGTGGAGACATCTTGCATTGTTTTGCTACAAATCTTGCAGAATCCAATGCTGTCCAAAAAGTGTGCTCTGAAAGCTCATTTACCAATACATAATATGCTGTCTGGTACGGTAAAAAATGCCCACTCCAATGAAGTCAGGTCTCCTCCTCCTTTCCCCTGCCCTTGCATACCTGCACACTCAGCACTTCCCTCACATAAAGCATGATCTGCCTCTAGGTTTGCTTATCACAGTCTCAAGAGTAAGTACTATGCAAAGTTAAAATCTGTTGAGCACAAGGGCATTTGACCCTGACCACAACCTGCTGTTCCTTTAACAAACAATTAAGACATTCCATGTGTGACTAAATTTGAAAGCAAACCCAAGAATTAACCAGCTTGTTTTAAATAGGGATATAAATAAGAACCAGCCCAGCCATTGCCTAAGAGATAAGCCAAAACTTTGGGGTTCAATAAAAGTTCAGTCACTTCTGAAGGCTGAATATTTATTTAGGGAACAGGGTCATATTTAGGGAAAGGGTCGTTATTTAGGGATTCTAGGGAACACAATGTCCCCCTGAATCTCATTTCTATTTGAGTAAGTTTCCTCTGAGTATGAATGATGCTAAAGGAAAATAACAAAGCCAAATCCATTCTTGCCTAGCACAAAAAGTATTTCTGTAGGACTTCTAATTCTAGTGTGAAGTAGCAACAAACAAAATAGTCACAAAGGTATCTGCATAACTCTGCATTATATGTCTATCTCATGGCTTGTGAGAAGAGAATGCAGTAAAAAAAATCTGCATTTAAATCAGGTTTGTCATAGAAGCTTGGCTGGGATAACACAGATTAGCTTTCAAAAAGATACTAACAAAAACACTCAAATCTTAAAATTAGTGGCACCTTGCTTGATCAATTTCATTAGAATGGCAAATACCATTTCTTATATGAAGTGGTGTATCAAATCCTTGAATAAGCTAATTGAAATACATCTAACTGTTAATATAGTTATGTGTTACATATGCGTTATATGGATCATATAACTTAGGAAAACCTAAAATAGTTTTCATGATCTATCTAGGTAAAAAATTCTAGAATAAAACTGCATGTATCAAGAGAATTTGAAAGTAGCTTTTTAGCATGAAAATTTTCTCTGTGGCAGAAAAATAGATGTAAGAGAACTTTGGTTCTGCTTCATAGTGCGAAGTTAAGAAAATCTGTAATTAAGTTATGAGATCATGGAAAGTGACTATATCCACACATTTTTTGAGGTGATATGGAGTGCAGAGAGTTCGTTTTTCAGGGTTTGTAGATTGAAGATTACACATTAACCACTAACCTAACTGATAACTCTATGGACAGAGTCCATTCTTCTAGGTAACATGGCCTCACTTGTCCCATGCATGATGTTTTATGAGAGCTCTAAAACTTATGCTTGCACTGTTTTCTTGCAAATTGTTTTCCATGTAGGTCAAAAGAGCCTTTCCTAAAGGGTTCAACAAAATATCTGAGGATTTTCACGTAGATAAAATGAAACCTTACATGAAAACTATTAGAAGGAGGACTTTTACTTCAGAATATGAATGTGATCAATTATTCCAATTACTGTTGAATTTGGAAGAGCACTGCTGTTTGTCTAAGAATTGCACGCTACAGCCTATCACTGCAGTGTAAAGCTTAAATGCTTGAAAGTATTTAAGTACCTAACAAGTACAGTGATTTCAAAGAGACTGGGTACATGAGCATCTTTGATATCTTAGTACCTTCTACTAAAATCAAGGGCAGTAGCAAGGTCAAGGGGTTTTCATGATGCTTCTGACACTTCTTTTTGTGAGAGATTTTCTCTGAGTAGCAGAGAAATTGTTAATATGTCTGAAGTTGCTGGTTTAATATTCTGTTTTAACAGCAGAGAAAGGTAAGCACATTGTTACAGCAATTAGTACAATGTTAAGATTTGTTTTGAAAAGAAGAAAGTTTCCATGCAATATTTTAGAGATGTTTCATGGCAGTATCAGGTGTCAGATGAAAGTTAGAAGATCCATTTGTTCTGTTAAACACAGGAAAATATATAAGCACAGCTACAAGTGAACTAAAATTGTGCAGCCATTATGGTAAGTTAACACTCAGATACAACACAGTGGTATCAAAATTGAATTTTATCACCCTGTAGATCCTTTGTGATAGTTTTTTTCTTTCAACCTTACATAAAGAAAGTGAACACATACCATTAATTAACTAGTACATATTTTTCTGTACGCATTTATAGCTTTAGCAAAACATTAATTTTCAACCACATAATTTTTTATGTCTCTTTTTTCACAGACATGCTACAAAAGTGTTTCAGTCACCATGATGTTGAGGTTTTCTATATTGGTAAAAAGAAATTATAGGTATTTTGATGAAATCAAAAGGATTCAGAGCATTTCAATGTCCGTATTTCCAAGATGAAAGTTGTACTGAATATTTTGACTCACCCATTTGCTCCCATTTCACCATCCTAATCCATTTTCATTATGTGGCACATTTTATTAATTATACATTTAATATGTGTCTACGGATTTTCAAAACAAACAAGCCCCAATAATTTGATTGCTTTCCCCTAAATTTATGCTTTTCCAAGAAATTTCTAATTAACAGCTTTTCCACCATAAAAAAACCCCAAATATCAAAATGTAAAGAAAAACTTGTCTTTAAAAAGTTTTCTTTTAAAACTAGCAATGGTAATTTTCATTTGGAGTAATTTAAAAATGCATTTCTTCTCTGTAACATACAACAAATAGATTAAGTTTTCACTCAGCTGCGGCAATAATTGCCTCTTTGAAAGGCTTCAAACCCAAAAATTTTTAGACTATTTTAATTAACTTCAGAGAAATCATAGATTTTTGATTTCCTGAAAACTCACGTTAAAAGGCAGATAGTACTTTCTTGTTTGATTTATGCCTCTTTTGAGGAGCTTCTTAAAGATCAGAAAGTTTAGAGGTCAATGAGATGATCTGACCCTTAGTAAGTGAACCCCTAATTATTCCAAAAGACTGAGGCACAGGGGATCTGGGATCTTCATTATTCTCCGAAATGCAGTGTTTCCACTGAGCTCTGTTGAGAGATCCCTTTCCTCAATCAGCTCTTTGCCTGCCCAGCAATTCTATACTTTACATTCTTGTTTTGCAGATAACACAAAATCTGTCAAATGAGATATATGCTTGATCTTTCTTATCATATTGTTTTACCACTAAGGAGGCAGTGCATGGTATACAATTCTAAAATAGCACCAGAAACTATTATATTCTGCTTCCAAAAGTGAGGCTGTCTGAAGTCCACAGATGCTGGCAATGTCTTTAGAAAACCTTCAGGAGCTTGATCCAAAGCCAGCTCAAGCTAATGAGACATTTTCCACTGACTTAAAAATGTCAGAGTGCAATACATGTTATGAGTTATAAGGAAATAGGTGCATTTTACTTTCAGGCTTGTTAGGGTGTTGTGCTGTGGAGTATTTTTAAACAATCAGTTTAAAGGCTAGTTCCAATGTCCACTGGACTCAGAAGGCTGAATCAAGTTGAAAATTCTGTTCTGTGGGTATTAATATTTCACTAAGGCAAAATTCAGCTCATAAATGCTCCCATCACTTACCCAGCTGACTAGATCCTTCCTCATCTGCTTTGCCCTTCTATTGAATATAAGTTGACTGGTGCCCATGTTTGTGAAGAAACACCCTTGTACTGGGGCAATTTATTCATAGTTAGATTTAGTGACCTGTGCTCCTAAGCTGCAATAATAAATGATACAATAATGCAAATGTTTCAGGCTCTAGACCCCCTTTTCTTTGGGTCTTTTATGAACAAAATGACAGAGTGTTTTCTGATCCATACTCTGAGAGATGCCCATTTTTAAAAGGAATTTTATATAACACACATGAACACAGCTAAAATGAATAAGAACTGGGAAATTCATTCAGTAAAAATAGTGACTGGCCAGGAGTGAGCTCCAGTTAGGAGTTCTGTGTAAGTTAAATATGATATTTTACTTCACTCCTCTACACCTCAGTGAAATGGGTTAGGCTTATTATAAAGAAACAGCCAGATTTTTGTCTTTCACCTGTGTTTTACTGCAGGTTCCTGTCTTTAACTTTGATTTGTATAGCTGCACTGTCTGCTGTGTGCTGGTGTCCCCACAGGACCCTTTGTTTCCTACCTTTGAAAACATTCAAAACAAACAAGACCCTTTCTCTTCCCATAGATAGTACGCATAATATTAATGGTTATCTGCCTGTGATAAGCAGAGCAGTATCATTTTACATGACTTGAAAGGGTCATCCATATCGTCAAGCACAATTAACTTGTCTTACTCTCACAAAATGGGCTGGGGGAAGTAACTAAGAGGCCATACTTCACATACCTGGAAAACAGTTCCAGGACAAGGAGACACCCAAAAGACATAAAAAGATCCTAAACAACAAGCACAACAGGCTTTCTATTGAGAAAAGAAGCTGTATTGCACCTTTTTGATGTGATACTCTCTATTTTTGGTGCCTGTGTGTGTATTTTCTGAGGTGAACAGTTGCATACAAGTTTGAACAAGCTGAGTTGCAGAATTTAACTTCCTGCTTATCTCACTTTTAAAGAAAGCAAACTCTTTGAATTATTTCTGGAAAATGGAGTGAAAGTTGTTTTGAGGCTATATCCAGACTTCAATAAAAAGTGTTCTGAAATGTCACAGAACTTGCACTGTTTCTCTATTCAGGTTTTGGTTTGCAGCCTACCTAGATCAGAAGAGCAAACTAAGAATGAGTGGTAACTCTGGCTCTCTGAAGGAGGCTTTCATAACCTATGGTACCTTTCAATTCTCAAAACTAATGTGAAACAAAGATTTTGCTTAGAGGAGAAAATGTGCAAGTAACCACTGTGTGGAGAACAGTGTTTGTAATTCAGCATGTGAGCATTTCCCCTCTGAGTCAGCACTGAATCAGTGTCCCAGTTGATGTTTAGGGTAGTGCCATACTGTTTAATTCAGATGTAATGATGTTGACCACTTGGGCTGCGGAGAATGCATAGCAGTTGTCACAATAACACAGCTATTAAATGCATGACGTGACCAAATGCCATATCAAAGTACTGTTCTAGCCGCATACATTATTCCTGCAATTAAATTAAATGTATTTCACTTCCTGTCTTAAATAACTGGGTAGTACTGCTGCCAACAAGGTGCTGACTTTCAACAGAAGAGTGATTGACTGTCAATAGCACATCCTTTATCTTTTAGAGTTTTTTCCTACAATGCTTTAGTATCCTTTAGGAGAAAGTGACCTGGTTAATCCAAATTTTTTCTTTATTAAGAAAATGACAAGTTTTATTAATTTAATCAAACTTGTAATTTTATTAATAAAATTACAAGTTTGAATCTGCCATTTTATTTTTATTACTAATGAAAAAAAATCTTTACAATGCCAATCATGTTGTGTCTTTTCTCCATTTAATATGCCTATATAGGGAGAGATGGTCAGAATAAAGCTAGCCTTCCTTGCTTAGAGGAAATTTAAAATAGAGAATTAATTGAACAATGCCTGTTTCCCATGTCTTTATTTTAAAAAAATCTGTATAATTATTTTTTTCAGCAGAAATAAATGTCTTGAAAAGAAAGCAACAGCATTCCAAAATAATTCTTGTCAATTTTAAATTATTCTGTGATTTCTCCGTGCGTTTTCACCTTGATAAGAAAAGGAAAGTTGGAAATGATTCAGACATCCATTTTTATTTCTTTGACAATGATTAAAGCTAAACTGGTATGCTTTGGTAAAGAAATCGCCTTTTACCCTGTAGAGTCAAATTTTTTGCGAGCCCTGTGCTGGGCGAGCAGACCTGCATGAAAGCCGGGAGGTGCCCAGGGTTTGGGATGGGCTGGATGGAGAGGGCGGGTTTGGCCCAGCAGGGAGAGCGGAGTCCCCGGCAGGCAGCGAGGGCTGGGCTCGGAGCAGCTCCGAGTGCCCGGCAGGCAGCTAGGGCTGGGCTTGGAGCAGCTCTGTCGGTGCTGCTGTAACATGAAGCTCGGGAAAGGTCAGCGGCCGCGCTCTGCAGTCGGCTCTCTGCCTATCTGTGCCATCTCTTGAAATAACAGCGACTTCCAGGACTCCTTCACCTTCTTCCCTCTCGGGCCCCGGCATCCCTTCCCTCCCCAGTCCTTCTCTGGCACACATCCTTCAGCGCCGCTCTCTTTTCTTCCTTGAGCTTTTCCTGTTGTCATCACCAAGACCTCTATGTCCTTAATTGTACTGTGTCCTCTCAGGCTCAAAGGCTATCTCTGGCTCTGGAGATAAAGTCTCCACTAAGAAGGATGGAGATTTAATTTGGAAAAAAAGCACCATAAAGGGTTAAGAAAAAGAAACATGCTGGTGCTCTGTTTTGGGAATGAATCCACTCTCTCTGTTATTTACTCACATAGGTAAAATCAAAAATTGCTCTTAATTATCTACGCTCTCGTTATCATACCCAAACTTTGTGAATTTCCTGAAAAATCTATTTATGATCTGTACCCTTGAAAACTTGGAAGCAGTTCATTGGAGAAAAGCTTCCATATTACTCTGCCAAGTGGATTACCAAAATAGACCTGCATTGTTATTTTTGAGTATTCGTGACCCTTCATTCATTTGTTTGTTTTAAGGGGATTTTTTTGATTGAAGCTGTTTTGCCTTGGTGACAAAGAAAGTTGAAATGGATGTTTTAAGCAATAAAAAAGTAATTGTTAAAGTTTGCAGTGCAAATTATTTCAGAGGGATCTGTGTATTTGAAAGTATCTGTGTATTACTGTTTCTGTAACACTCTATGTTATATGGTAGATCAGGTACTAAGAAACTTCACTAACCTGAAACTGAAACTTTGGTTTCAGTACTTTACTTTGGCAGAAAAGTAATTTCTTATGTACTTTTAGGTCATAAAGTCTTGATGAAATTTTCTTCTGAAATGAAGAAACCATCCTTACTGCAATAGCTGTGCTTGGGGCTAAGGAGCCACCTGTGTCTCCTTTTCCCACGTGCTTCTCACAGATGTGCCAGCAGTGGGTCTTTTGCTGCTGGCAGTGTTTGTCACTAGCAGGACCTCCTAAACACCTGCTCAGGTGGGGCACCAGCCTGGTGACTGGCAGGGGAGGGGCGGACAGGCCAGGCTTTGCTCTTCACAGACACCAATCCTGTGCAAATTAAATGCCTGTCTGCAGGGATACTTTGGTGAGTAGCAGAGTCCCTTCTCTTGATGGTACATGTAGCAGAGAAAGCACCCTGTGCGCTGTCACACCACAGCACTGATGGCACTGAGGAGTAATAGCAACCTCTTCTCTTCCTTGCATTGCTAAATTGTTTTGCTGCAACACAGCATAAACACAAGGAAAAATCTGTGGCATCCAAATCATGTTCCTACCTGAAGAATGTTTCACATTAGAAAAAAAGCAAGCAAACAAAGTGAAAATTCTTAACCTAATAGAAATATGATGAGTAGTGCACAGAATTTAACAGACTTTGTAATTAACTGTTCCCCAGTGCCTGCTGAAATATTTGACCAGACTCTCTAAGGAAATTCAGTTATGATTAAGTAAAAAAGAGAGTAGGGTCTATTTAAAAGGAAGGCATTTGTAGCAAAATACCTTAAAAATGTTCCTAGGACAGACAGATAATCTCTAAAAACTTCCATGCACTTTGCAACAATGCTGTACCTGGTTTCCAAAAGACATCTCAGCTTGTACAGACAGAGGAATCAAAATAAACTCTGATTGCTGAAGCTATGTTACAATTTAGGAGCATCCTTATATCCACTCTACTGAAGATAAAATCTCTTCCTCAGCCCCGAGTACCTGCAGCCTTTCAGGACCAGGCATTGAAGTAGTGCTCTGAACACATATGTAAGTGTATTTGTAAATAATTCTGTACACATGCATGTTGCCTTCTCAAACATCATGGTACCTATTTGTCAGTGGTTTGTCTGCATTGCTTGCTCTTTAATTTACTTTTGAAGGTCCTAACACCCAAGGCAGATCTGAGCTCAAGAATTACAGACATGGTGTGTCCTTCCTGAAAGTTTCACTGGGAGACCTCTGAAAGGAAATTGTCAATTTTCACACAGAGAAAAAGTATTCCTTGCCCTTAACTAATGCATAGATGTCTGACTCTACCATTGTAAAATGCCATTAGATAAACATCCCTCTCATAAATATGATAGCATAATATGCCATTTGCAAGAACACCTACTGAAAAGCAATATTTTAGGTCCAGAAAGAACTACTTTTTAAAATGGTAATTTCTTAAAATTATGGATTATTCCATAACTCCAGTGAATAGGCATATTTATAGGAATATGCATGCATTTCTGTGCCCCAAATCCTGTGTTTATCTTCTAAACATAATGACCAAGATGTTGTAGTATCCAACGAAGATAAGTGGTAGGATTTCAGGTCAATAAATTAAACTAATGTCTCACTGGAGAAAGTCCAAATCTTTACATCTCTTCCACTTTTCTTTTACACTGTTTCTACCAGAACAGTCCATTTATTTGACAGGTAAAATCATAGTAAAGAGTGATTGATTTGACATAAAGTCATGCCAAAAAATGTGTAAGTGAATTGTAGAAAGTATTTATTGGCTTTGTGGCCATAGTGAATAATTCTCTTGGCTTTGATAGCTTGATTTAGACTGCAACCTGGAAATATTGTTAAAAGTCCAGCTCATCCTACATGGTATCACAGCTGTCACTTTTCTGTCATCTCTTTCCAGTGAAGAGTTTCCATCTAATCTCAGTAGATGATGACTTAGCTTTGCTTATCAATGTCCTTCTGCTGGAGTACACCAATGTGATGTCCACAGGATTTTGAAGCATCAGTTAAAAAGCATCAGTCATGTCATGGGACACTACAGCATATAAATTATCTAAAGCAACTGGAAAACTTTTCTTTTTCAGCTTCTACAAACCATCATGCGCAAACCAAGAGATTCCCATGCCATGTGAAAACCATGGGCAGCCAAACCCTTCCCCTGCTCTAGTGAAACTAAGTGTAATAAGGATGATGGTCTTTGAGGAAGACAAATGATCCGATCCATGAATGAACTCCTGTCTAAAGAGTTCCACCAACTTCCCTTCCAAGGGCCCTAGCACCTTGGGGCCCATTTTTTGGACTTGCTTGCCTTGCATAATCATATTTGTAACAAATATTAGAACATATTTTTCAATGATTGAAACAACAGGTTCTGAAATAGCTGCCAGAGTTGATGGAGAAAGAATACAAAATTACTTCTAAGATAAATTTATCAATGGGATTAAACAGCAAGAGATTATGACGATGATGATCTCCAAGCATGGACATTAATATTTAAGCCATCAGGCTTTGTTAGTTTCATGTCTGGACCTTCTGATCAGCACTAAAATAAATGTGATCTCTGTTCATTAAATGAATTGTGTCACATTAAGGAAAGGCTTTACTTTTCTGCTGGCCACTAGCAGAGACCAAAGATTTTTTTCTATTGATATTAAACTTGACTGCCAATTTATTTTGTGTTTGAAGATAATTTCTTCCTGCTCCTTCCTGCAGCAATAAACTACCTACAGGAAGAAAGGATATCACATAGGATGTGCTGGGGGTCCTATCTGCTCTCTTGGGTGCATAAAGTAACCACTGGATTTGGGATCAGGAACACATTTTCCCTCATGCCAAATTGGTGAGACCCATAGGTGTCTGGAGAGAGTGAGGGCTTCTCTACAGAGGCACACATAAATAAATCCCTGCAGTCCTGTGAGCAAACCAAACAGCAAATATAAACAGGACATTGCCAGTGATCTTGATTTCCCTTGCTCCCTTCTTGTGGCACTACATGGTCCTGCAAGGATCTTCACAAATCTTTTTTCTGTGGTATGCTGGGAATTATATGGCTTGTGGTAGATGGAGACATGTGAAATACATATGCTTAGCATCCTTTTAGGCCTTTTGTCTGGACCCCAGTCTGTGTGATAGTCTTAGATTCCACAGTATATTAAGAAGAAAAAAGTCCCATATTCTGTAAACAGGAAATCCAAACAGTGCACTGTGTGCCTCTCCTCTTGGAGGAGGAGAGGACAAGAAAACATTTTGTGCATATATGATGAACACTACCTGTGCTACTTAATGCATTAATGACAAGTACTTGCAAACTTCTGGTGATTGAGCTGTAAGACTCTAAAGCACAGACTAGAATAAAGTATGGGAAAGTAGCACAGAGAAACAGAGATTTCACTGTATAACACCCTAAGTATTTTTAGAATGCTAAGCATGAATTTCCTTCAATTACATAGATAGAGGGACTCAAAGGTAAATGTAATTGTTAATATTCCCAGCATGTGTATCTAAATTATGTTATTTGTTGACCATTTGTACTATGAATAAGTGTACTTAAAGACACTTTAGTGTAAAGTGTTACTGTCTGCTAAAGATCTCTTCACTAAATGTTTGTAGAGTCCTGAGTGGTTTGCAAGTCAATTAAACCACTGATGGAACAGAGATAAACACTTCCTATTGAGAAATGTCACATCAGTCTTTCTGCTTCATTTCATTGTGTCATTTAATGCACTGAATGGCATCCAAGTGACACAGCACCAGCTATGATATCATGGCATGGGCTGTATAACGTGCTGAGCCACGTGCAGATGGATAAACAGTACTGTAGTTGTACCAACTGGCACAGAGACTAGAGACAAGCTGTCATGTATTTCTTCTTAGGGCACACTAAACTGCAACTGCAGTCTTGATAAATGGATTTTCTCCCATGCATTGCTCTCTAAGGAGCAGCATGCAGGCATGTGCAATTTAACACCTGCTAGCTCTTCCTTCCTTGAAAATTAAGAAGTGTGGCAACCAGTGTTGTCAGGATCTTTTTAGGATTAGGTTTCCTCTTGCTTTCTACAAATGGGAATGTCAGCAAACACTGTCACTCTGTTCTACCTGATACATCACTCACGTTGTTCAGGTTAATAGATAAGGCACTGGAGTTTCAGGAGTGCTAACAGGTTGCAGTTCAGTTAGTTCTTACAATTTTTCAAACAGATGAAGTACCTACCTATTATAAACTATCTTTATGAAGAGCTTAAGAGGTCCTGATTTCTTCAGAGCTATGTAGTTACAAGGAAGGTAAAAACATTCTTGGTGAGCAGAGAAACCATATGTCCCTATTTTAATATAAGGCCTCATGAATTCAGTTTTAAAATACTTGAAAGCTTCCAGATTTTTATTTCGTTGTTTAGATGTCTGATATAGTGGATAGCGTGTTGTTTAATAACAGCAAAGTAAATGTCACAGTTGACTTGGAATTCATTGTTATATTGAGTACTATGTTTCATTCAAATCTAAATTGTGGAGGAAGTACACAGTAGTATTTAGAAATATTTGGTGAGATAAACACAGAAAAAAGAGAAGATAGCTCAATGCACTTGGGAGCTTTAAATTTGTTCTTGTACTTCAAATTAATGTTGGTATCATATGATTCATATTTTATGATAAACTAATGTACAACCCTGAAATAGAAATAAACAAGGATCCACTTCTCAGAAATGTGCTTGCATTGCTGTTGAATCAGAGCTTGGCATCAATACCAATAGAACACATGAAAGAAGTGTCCTTTTTTTCTCCTACAGGAATATTTTTGGATCTGTGTTTTGAAAATACTGAAGTGCTTGTAGCTGCAGCAAACCAAAGTGAGCTAGGTAGCCAAGATAACCAGGAATCAGACTTGCTGCATTTCCTAATCAGAGCAGTGACACAATATTTTCTCTGCTCCTCTTGCCAGCTAACAGTGCTCAGCCTCCTTTCCACTGCTCCTGAACCATGCTTCCAGCACTGGGTGTGTCACACAGAAGAGAGATCTGTTCCTCTTTTCCATCTGTGCCTTTGCTCACAGAGTGTACCTCAATTTGACCTTGATTATTTTTATACATTCATGGCCCTTTTTTTGCGATGCATTTTATAAACAAAATTAGAAATTATATTGGAATCAGGAAAATGGAATTGAAAAGATCTGGAGGCTTCACTTTCTGTTTTTGGGAAAGCAAAAAGACATGAAATTATAAAAGTAGAAGTATGCATAGAAAACCAAAGTCAGGGTTTGTGAATATTTCTTGTCACCCTAATGTATACAAAAGGAAAGTCATTAAGGTTAGGAGTCATGAGAGTTCTTCTTGATGGTAAAATTGCTTTGTCAACAAAAGGGCTAAGTATATTAATGTATCATATTTCATCTCCTGCTCTTTCTGTCTATATATTATATGCTTGCTCGTTTAAGTATAATAAACTCCTAAAATTTACAGCTTCTTCTAGGATTTTTATGTGAAGTTAACTGAAAACAGATTTTACTCAGGGAAAGAAAACAAAACCCACTACAATTTTTGCAACTGAAATGCTTCTGCTTTGGAATCAGTCCTCAGCACAGAGAAGGTTCTCAGTGAACCACTGCTTCTAGGTCTCTGTGCTGTGGGACCCTGTACACAAGGCTTTTTGGCAGATGGGAACACCCCCTCTCACCTGTGTGTGTCCTCAGGGGAGCACAGCATCAGGTGTTTGCTCATTTGCTCTCCTTTTGGACCTTTGGCTTGACCTGTCATTGCTCATCTCCAGTGGGAAGGGTGGAGGTTTTTCTGTCCCAGAAGAACTGATCTGGTGGTTACAGGGTTCTTCTGGGATGTGGGAATTTTGGAGTCAAACTCTCTGAGGCTGAAGAGACTAGCCAGATTTCCTGCTTCCTGGATGAAGGGACTATGGCTTCATGCACAATGTAAGCACAGGTATTTTCTTCTTCATTCAAGCTTAAGGAAATAGAGGCCATAACATTTCTTCCCTGAGCACAGAAAATCATTTGAAGCTCTAAAGCTGTTTCAAAAGGGTGCCATACACAAGCAAGAGAAAAATAGTATTGACACCTCTTTTTTTCAGTGCTCATTTTTGGGTGCTTACCTCTCTCCAGTCAGCCTGCTAGATACCTCACCCAGAAATCCCCCTCCACAGCCAGGTGTTCCAGCCTGTAGTGTGGGTTATTAAAAGGCTGAAATTCCTTCTGGTGCCTTGGCCTCAACAAGGTTCTTCTTAAGTAATAGACACTCATCATTGGTGTGAGCCAGCTGCTTCAGTGCATTCCCCTTCTGTCATGGACAACATGTGCCATCGAGTGCTGAAGGTCACCACAAAGTCACCTAGAAGGGTATGGATGATTCCAGATATGCATGCAGCTGGACATAGAGCTCTTGCAAGAAAAAAATCTCAGATCTGCAGTAACCAGAATCTATCCTAAAGCCTGTAGGAGTCAAACCAGATATTTCTGTCTTCAGTGTGAAGGAGCCACTCCATTAGCTGCAGGAAAAAAAACTCTTCAGCACAGGCTTGCTATGCAAAAGCAACATTAAGCCACTTCACAGTTAAAACTTTATAACAGACTAATATGAAGATTATTGGGAAATCAAAAGAAAATATTTTAAATTGACTACACTACATTAGGGGTAAGAATACATCTTAAAGGAAATTTTAAGAGAGCTTGAATAAAACATTAAATTATAACATTTTGAAAAAGGCAGTATCTTCCAAGAATTTCACCAGGTACCTGGATTTTTTTTTTCCTGGGGAAAAATAGAGTGTGAAATAAAACCAGAGCAGGATGATAAATCTGTAGTATAATGCTGCAGCAAGCAAGTCTTTGGGCAGCATCTCAAACTGCAGCTACTGAGGCCAGATGGATTGCCACACAGAATGTGTGACAGAAGTCAACAACACATGTGGTGAGCTGCCCTTTCATACCTTAAATCCTGCCCATCTTAACCTTCTAAATTGCCACAGTGGTCATGTCACAGCTTAAAATATATCTTTCCTGGTTCCTTATGTTTGCTGCCCTGAGAGTTACTCTTGAGGCTAGTGGAAGGCAGGAAGTTAGGTGCTGTTATTTTTTTCCATGTGTATGTAAAGCTTAATAGACTAAACTAGGAGGGTCAACAATAGGCGAAATTAAAACAGTTCTAAAAATGAACTAGACAAGAGGAAACAATTATAGGGCTGCTATTTGGAGGAAACAAGCACTGGGTGGTTCAGTCGCTAACACAATGAAGGAGACAGCCCATGATGGTGCTTCTAAACCCTTCCTGGTCTGATATTCCCAAACTGTCCAGTGTTGTTTAGCTGCCTGGAACGCTGCCACAGACACATCCTGATAGGTCAGGAGAAATCTTCAGCAATTGCTGTGAGAAATAGGAAGTAGGCAAAGAGGGCAGCAGTAAGTGACATCTGCTCCTTTGAGGAGCAGTGAGCACTTTCCTCTCTCTGGGTTGTCTGAGGCAACGCCTTTGGTAAAAAAATAACTCCAGGAGGTATCATCGAGTTCAGAAAACATTGTCAGATAACATTTACAGTTGCCCAAGTCTGCTTGTAGGATGTCAAAGTGCTTGGTAGTATTTTTGCTACCATAACCCCAAATCACTAAAGCAATATTAGTCGGTGGGGATCAAAAGAGACGTGACCTTAAGCCAAATGCACTGACTGGGAACTTAGAAGACTTGTCCTGGTTTTTGTGTTGATACAGAATTACACTTCCTGCATCCTTGGAATGCTCAGCTTTCCACCTATGACCAGAATTCTTGCTTTCTCCTTGTCCTTTAAATGATATATTCAGCTGCAAGAGTTTTGTGGAGGGCACTCTCACATTGGGTGTTAACACTCCACATGGCACAGCAATGCTGGGTTTCACACTGCTGTAACAATAACAGAGAGAGACTCTTACATCCATCTGCCTTACTGCTAATTAATGAGCTTACCTATCAAACCCTAGATCTGTAAAATAATCAGTTTCATTTTTAGTGGCAGACTTTTGCCAAGCTCTCTGATGTCTAATTGAAAGTTAATGATTAAAAACCAAAGGTCTTTGTTGAACACACAGCAATGTCAGAAAGGGAAAGTGCTAGGAGCCCAACACTTATATTACCCAAATATCCATTGATAAGTGGGACAAAGATAAGAGAGAGTTTCTCTAGTATAATTTTTTTTTTGTGCCTACTAAAATGTTTTTAGTAGGTGAAAGTAACCTAAAAATTTTCATTCAAAAGGCTAAATAAAAAAACAATGAAGTGCTTTCACACCTCTGTTCTGGAGAATCTATGGAAGATATCGTGCATAGATTTCTTGTCTGTCAGGTTTTATGATGTGAGGTGAGAGTGGTGTTTTTTTTAATCCAGAAAACAATGCAGACCACAACTATATCATTAGAAATTTACCACATGGTTATTCTTTTTTTTTTTTCTGCAAACATTTTAATTGCAGCTGCAAGAGACTGAAAAATCTTGCCTGATAAGCTTGCTTTTCTGCTTTGAAAATACAATGGAAAGCTACCATGCATACACAGAAGCTCATTAAATTAAATGCTAGGGATTATCTCTGAAGGTAAGGGAATATAGAAGGCAGGTGGAGATAATGAAAGCAGGACATTATCCCATTAACATTTGTTCTGTTACTGCACCCACTTTGCTGTCAGTTCTCATTAGCATCCTACCAGAAAGCTACAGACTAGCTGGTAACTCCAGCACCTCTGCATACCGGCCACTCCTGTGGAGTGAGGAAAGGTGCTGATGGCTGCATGTCAGTCAGGGCACTCACATGCCAGGGAAAAGTGCAGGCTGAAGGTGAGGCTGCAGAGAGGTGCCTGATGTGCCCTTCTCAGCACAGCCAAGTGCTGTCGGTGCTGCAAGAGCTCTGCTCAGGTTCTACCAGAGAAGTGTATGCTCTTTCAGTGTTCCATTGCCTCACAGCACCCATGCAGCTGGGAATGGTACTCCTTCTGTTAGAAAGTGATTCAGCGTGATGCACGTGTCCCAGAGCACACTCAGCACCCACAGACCCCTCTCTAGTACCTAGGAACTCCATGTACTCTTTAAACACAGGCTGGCAACAACAAGGGTGGTGCAGGGCTATGCTGGCCCTGGGGCAGCTCAGGGGAAGGAGGGAGCAGAGTGAGGATCCTCTTGTCACTCCCAGGCTGCCAAGGGGACCTGGCAGGGTCTGCAGCCCTGTCCCTCACTCACTGCACGGCTCTTCCAGAGCAGGAAAGCCAAAGGGGAAGGCACAGCTCTGCTGTGTCCCTGGCTCTGCCCTCCGGAGTTCCCCGGAAACAGGAGAAAGGCATTTGCCTGCATTCCAAAGTTTTGTTTGTTTATTTGTTTGTTTTCTGTAGAATCACAGTCATGGCAGTGGGAAAGCTAGAGCCACTGGGAGCTAGTTCTTTGGGCTTGCTCAGGAGACTGATTTAGAGCTTTCCTTTCCCAGAATTTGAAACCATTTCTGCAAGCACAGATTGACCTTGTCCGTTCATCTCATTAAGCATAGACTTTCATTCCTCCTGCAGAAGATGAGGAAGAAGATATAGAGCAAAAAAGCATCCATGGAGGAGTCCTTATGATGCCCCCAAACTGGTAGCAATTATTACATGACAGTAGAATTTGCAGAAATGGGGACACTATAATTAGCTGGCAGTCAATTCATTGCTAGTCCAGCCAATTGCCAATTCATTGCCAGTCCAGGTAATCCACTTTCAGTCAGTGCCCTCACTATTTTTACCTTCTTATTCCCTCCTATTCTTTCCCGTGCCTTTGGAGTTTCTCCTGTGATTTCACTCCCTTCCTTGTCTTTCTGTGTAACTAATCTCTTCCTAATTAAATCCTATCCCAAGAACCAGGCTCCCAAATCCATTAATCATTGCTCTCCCTGGTTTTATGTTTTAGTTTTCCCTTACCCCTTCTCTAGTTTGTTTACATACACTAAAAACCCTAATCTGTTGAGGTGGGGAAAGCCCATTATTCCCTGTTTCTATTCTAAATCTCTTTTACCTCTCTTCTTTCTCCCTCTCACCCCCTAACTGCCCCTAAGGCTCCAAGTCTTATAAACATAAATACAATTGCATTTGGCTTTGAAGCACATATCAGCCCCACACAATAAGATGCCATACACAGGATACCTATAGGCTATGCTTCATTTTTTAAACTGTTTTCCTTCCTCTTTTCTTCTCCTGTTTTCATTATGTCTCTGTTTTTGTTTGTCTTCTCTGTCCCATTTTTCATCCAGGACCTCTCTCTGCTTCACCCCACCCTTGCAGCCTCACCTCAGAGGAATGCAAACCAAATAACCATTCAAGACTGGTGAACTTTAAAACCCATGACATTCAAGTGGATTGGAAATTAGACAAAACTATTTCACCCATCCCTTGTTTAGGACCCTGATGAACAGCTTGCTGTAGCCTCCTGGGTTAGTGTGCAGAAGGATGTGCTGCTGCATGTCTCCCTTTCATAAGGGAAGCACTGGAATGTGGCTGGGTACCAAAAAGCCTGTTGCAACATGGTTTGTTAGAAGGACACCCTGGATTCCCCACACACATCTCATGCACAGGGTTTTTCAGCTCACCTTCTTTGATAGTGAGCACATGGAAATGGCAGGATGAGTCTTGTTGATTGCTTAAGTGGAGTAATTTTTTAGGGTAATGAATAGACTAGTTGGCAAATCTGCTTGGCCCAAGTTGAAAATCTAACCTAACAACCAAATAGAGCTTTGTTTTCTTGAGTGATTAACCAAAATTAAAAGGGCTCCCCAATTTTCATTCTCTTGCTTTTCATAAACAATTTCTTAAGGCTGCCCAAAAAAGTCATGTGCCATCCCTTCATTGTCTTCAAAAATCACATCCAAGTTGAGTCCAAAATGTATTTTATTTACTTAGAAAGTAGTTTAAACAGTGTCAGTGTGAGCAAAGCCAGGGTGCTGGAGCCTGAGACATCAGGAGGAGATACTTTCCACTGTGCCCCCAGCATGTCAGGGATGCAGGCAGCAGCCAGAGTCCCTCGATGTGGGGGCTCCCAGAGAGTGGGCGGTCCCCAGAGCAGAGGGGTTCCTGCCCGTGGCACAGCAAGGGGACGGGGCTCAGACACAGGTGCCAGAAGGGCCAGTGCTGTGCCACTGCACGCAGGAGCAGCAAAAGCCCACCCCAGCCCATTGTTTACTCAGCTCTCTCCCTTCTCTCTCCTCACACACAAAACCAGGCTTGCAATTATCACAGTAACGAAGCTGGAATTGAATATGTTTGCTGGAAAGCCTTTAATATCAGTTCTGGTTTTGGCTGTTATAGGATGATGCTGTTCTTTTTACAGGAAGGGGTGGAGATACTTTCTTGAAAATGGGCAAACAAAGTGAAAAGAAAATATTGTAAACTACAAGAAAATGCTTGAATCCAGATTCAAGCAATAACAGATCATTAAGGGGCATAAATCTAATTTTCCATGCAATTAGTTTCAAATCATGATAAATGACAGATGCTTTCATTTATTTGGCTGAATTGTGACAACATTATTTTTTTTTCTATAGCCATCCAAGCCTGATCCAGAATCTACTAATGCCAGTAGAAAGATTCCCACTGTCCTCAAATGGGCTTTGGATCAGGCCCTAATTAGTCTAGGACAAACCATTAAACAAAAATACTTGAATTGTTTTATATCGAGTCTCCAACCATACTTTGTTTTCATTCTACGTTTACTAGAAAAGTTATAAATAACTTAGTTCCCTTCATTTAGGAAAATTTAACTGAATTATTTTCTATGAAAAGCCCCCAACAAGTTAAAAACCTGCCGTGGAAACACTATACCTACATCATGTTAAGAAAAAATAGGAAAAGCATATAGTTTTTCCATAAACAAAAAATGCACACATTTCAAACATTGCAAAAAAAGCATACCCAGGAATCTTCCTCCAGCAGAGCCTTAGTGTTCACTAATGACAGTCTGCTGTATGCCTACCTATACCACAGCAGCTGATGTATGTATGGTATATAAAAGAGTGTGTACACAAGGATGCATATTAAGTATACCTATAAGTAACTATAATTTTTATTGACGTAAATAAACTACACTTGCTGGAGGATATTTTTTTGTTGATATAATTATATCTACATTAGAGTCCTTTTGGCATGACTGTGTGCTTCAGGTGAATTTTTCACACATCATAACAAAGCTGGCAAGACTTTTAAGGGTTATTAAGTCGTAGGCTGGATAGCATTTTAGTTGGCAAGGTGTAAGCTTCTTGACTTGCTCTGCACTAAGATGATACAGTAGAATTTACCTAATGAACACACTGGAGAAGGTGCGTGGTTCAGATGCTTAAATCAAAATCTTACATTCATAACAGATCCAGTGCCAATCACAAGTTTTTATAAAGAATAAAAAATGCAGAAAAGGTACACAAACAAGTGCAGACAGCTACCTTTCCCCTCTGTTTATAATTAGAGCAGACAGAACCCTACCTAGCTCACTCTGTTCCAGAAGACAGGTAGCCACTTTATTATTGCCACATACTCTCCCAGCAATGTGGTTTATTAGGCTGGGCTTGCTGCCATGATAGCACAGCCTCATGACTTTCAAACTAGACCTGGTGTATGTCTGGCTAGCTCAGAACAGAGCCACGTAGGAATCAGCTGCATTGCTACACTGGGTGGCACTTCTGGTCCAAAGTTAGAGGTCCACCATGTAGGCATCTATGTCTGAGTTAGGTCTCAAGGCTCTTTTTAGAGGCAGTGAAGAGAAATGGGCACATCTGGGGTTCAGCTCTTTTCATTTGCAGGTGCGTGTCTAAAGTCGGGGGAATTACGTGTGCAGGTGTCTAAACTTAGGTGGGCGGATCTTCAACCACCTTCATAAATGGCTGCAGCTTGGGCTTGATAATGTGGAAGCTGCACTGGTTTAAGTAAAGAGAGCTGCTATAGCCACATGGAGCCATGGCCATGGTACAAAGTGAAGATGTGTGCCTGTGGATAGT
Source organism: Geospiza fortis (assembly GCF_000277835.1). Classification (NCBI taxonomy): domain Eukaryota; kingdom Metazoa; phylum Chordata; class Aves; order Passeriformes; family Thraupidae; genus Geospiza; species Geospiza fortis. The sequence goes on along the minus strand of NW_005054417.1, from coordinate 700,936 downwards.
ATAGATAAGGATTTTCAAGAACACTTCAGCAAAATTCTCTTTTGGAGACGCATCAAATCATTGTGCTTGTGCTGTGACTACTTCCCTGGGGAGCCTATTCCAGTGCTCAATCACTCTCTGCGTGAAAAACTTTTTACTGATATCCAATCTAAACCTCCTCTGACTCAGCTTTATGATGTTTCCTCAAGTCCTGTCACTGGTCATGAGAGAAAAGAGTGGGGGTAATGGCAAAAGCAAATTATGTTCTTAGTGATGAAGAGGTCCCAGATACTAAGGCCTTTTCCCTGCATGGAGTTCCAATGAAATGGGGGATGGCTGAATCAGCAAGCAATATGTCTTACCTAATTAGGTCATTTACAGGAAAATAGCCAGCACAACCTTAGGTTAAAAACCATTTGCAGGATTTCAGCAGCTATCCAGTATGAGATGTAAACCTTCCAAATGAATAAACTGATTGTGGTGTGTCAGACACTCCTGATCGAGTTTAAAAGAAAAACATTTTAAAAGCCTGTTCACACTGCATAGTTCCTTATGTCCTTTCTGGTAATTAGCACATCTCTTCTGTGGAACAACCTGTTAAATAAATGCATTTGATCTACAGCAGTTTTTGCCAATGGTTCAGACAAATTCACCTAGTGTATCTTTAAGAACTAAATCTGCTGAGAGGGGTTTATTTCATCCTGAGTCAATAATTTTAACAGACCTCAGCTGTGTGGGAATGAACAAATGGGTGGCTTTAGAAGGTGCCAGCAATAGCTTCTGATGTGTATTTGATGTTTAGAAATACCTTCATGTTGTAAAGGCATCTCCTATTTCCCTTTACGTAGAAAACAGAGTATTTTGGTGGAATCTTTCATGTTCACTGGTGACCAGATAATCCTAATACCCGGCACGTTTCAAAACTGGGGTTCTTTTAATCTGCCAGTATTAAAGTCTGCTTCACAAATTTATCTCATTACAGTATATAGTGGTCAAAGAAGGTTATTTATATAAATTTGAATGAGGTGTGTTATTCAACAGTCTCTCCTCTCTTGTTTGGCTTCCTGCATAACCACCAGAGTATGTGCACATAAAAGAAATCGAATCCAAATCAGCAGCCTGCCTACCTCTGTGATTTGCTTCATTCATCTGTGGAAAGACTTTTCAAAGCTCTCACAATTCAGTCTTTTAATGGCAACAGCAGATTATTTTCCTGATGAAGAGGGAAAGCATTTTTATGAACTCCTCAGGCTTTTCAGATCGACAATGCATAGTAAGAAGAACTCTAAGTACTAGATGCAACTTCTACACTTTAACCAAAGGCTACTTAACAGGAACTATTTCCTCTTCTGTATAGGAGACATTTTTCCCTTCATTGATTCTTTCTTCTAAGGTCATTTTACATACCCTGGATATGCCCAACTTTTTTTGTCTTGCAGGTTTTGAGCAACTCTCCATCAGTATAGCAAGTAAATGTCATAGGGATCACTAAGGTAGGGTTACATAAGTCAAAGAGTACAATTTCATGTCATTTAAAATGGTGTAACTCTCCACTCTTCTTCTTGCCTTCAGATATTTGTTCACCCAGCTTTGAAAGAACAGCTAGGAACATAGCCCTGGGGGCTAAACTAACAAATCTTTGATCCAGCCACATACAAATAAGCAAGTGTTTACTCTCTGTCTGACAGCTTGGCAACAAATTTCACCTCTGATTTCACCAAATCCTTCAGAAGTTGCATTTATTTTGACAGCCATTGTTTAGCCATGTATAGTATGTCCTACCAGATCAACCCAAAGTTTCTTCAGGTAAATGCATGCTGCAAGGTGAGAGGCAGGTCAGGGGATGATTAAAGGCTGTATGTCTGGCCCTGGGATGCCAAGTGTGGGTGTCACACACCCACCTTGCTCTCAGGGCAGCTCAGCATGCAGACGCCCTTCCCTCCCCAGAGGAGCTGCCTGCCTGCCACAAGGGGCTGTTCCCCAAGGAGCCCGTGCTGCTGGCTCGCCAGGCAGGGCTGTGTGACACTGACACTGCTCCAGGCAGGGCTGTGTGACACTGACATGGCTTCAGGCAGGGCTGTGTGACACTGTTCCAGGCAGGTCTGTGTGACACTGACACTGCTCCAGGCAGGGCTGTGTGACACTGACACTGCTCCAGGCAGGGCTGTGTGACACTGACACTGCTCCAGGCAGGGCTGTGTGACACTGACACTGCTCCAGGCCGGGCTGTGTGACACTGACCGTGCTCCAGGCAGGGCTGTGTGACACTGACCGTGCTCCAGGCTGGGCTGTGTGACACTGACACTGTTCCAGGCCGGGCTGTGTGACACTGCTCCAGGCTGGGCTGTGTGACACTGACATGGCTTCAGGCAGGGCTGTGTGACACTGACACTGCTCCAGGCTGGGCTGTGTGACAGCGCTCAGAGGGCTGTTGTGCTAGAGTGGAGTAGGGCAGATACGGGGGTTGGTCCTTCTATAGCAGCTGGGAGTCACGGGTGGAGGCCGAATTGAGTGGATTTTCCGGTTGCTAAAATGAGGCTTAGTCGGGGTAGTGTAGGAGTTTGGGAAGGAGTGGGAAGTTGTTGGGTTTCTCAGGTGTTTGTGGCGGAGCTGGCACGGCAAACCCGTGCTGAGCCCGCCTGGCCTCTTTGTGCTGCCCCTGCAGTGGCAGTGAGGGGGACATGTGGGGCAGCCTCCTCTGCCTCCCAGAGTGGGTTTGCTCAGGGCTCTCACAGGGAATCCCCTGTTGCCATCGAAACGCTCGGACTGCTGTTCAAAAGGCCTTATAAGGGCTCAAATCAGAGTAAGGTCAACATGAAGCACTGCTGGTCAATTATTTTGTGACTTTAGCCTTACTTTTTTTATCCAGAATGATGGAAACCATTTGCTTGATCTCTGGTCAAAGGCAGGCTGGACTCAGCTGTCACTAGAGGGGTAGTGGGGAGCTCTGGTGGATGGACAGTGGTTTTCCTAACTTCATTACATCCATTCAACATTCAGGCTCTTACACTTGAATCTACTATTTCCAGAACGTAATGTCAGTGGGCAATTAGTCACTGGAGAATGGGACAAATATTTGCCTGGAAAAGGCACCTCATGAGATGAGTCAGCAGATCAGCCTCTGCTCTCTCCCCTAACAGGCAAATCCTTACACAAATGCTAGTCATCAGAGCAATCAGAATATTCTATAAACCGGTAATCCAGGCAGAAGTTAATGGTGTGAAGTAAGAAGAAGGGATATTCCTAAATGTTTTACCCATTCACTCATCCCTAGCGTGAGGAGCTAAATTTCAGCTCTCCAGCAGATGTGTGTCAAAGTTCACATAATGTTGTGTTGGTGTTCATCAGTCGTATTCATAAATTAAACTTATGGCACATTTCTTATTAGAATTTAAAATAATGAATAAAGCATTGTTTTCCCCGTGGAAATTTCTTGGCACAAGTTCTTGGCTACTTTCAAATACGATTTTTGAAAAAACAGAAAGTCATTGCATATTTACTTGGCCTTACCATGGATAGATTTTCATCCTCTGGCCTAAAACAAAGGAGCTTCTCACCTGAGTGAAAGGGGATTTATTTCTTGTGAATTCATGGGCAAGATCCTATTGAGTTCTTGTCCACCACTGGCTACTTTCAGACTTTGTCCCTGTTGTTGTGTACCAGGGTCACTGTCAGCACCCCAAAAACCACTGTCACCTGACAGCCCACTTTACTTCTTGCACCCCCAGTCTCATTGCAAAAGCAGTTCATGCATGGGAGCAGGGCCCTCCTCAGCCCCCCTAGCATTCAGTAGGACCCACACAGCCAGAAAGCCCACTCCCCTCCTGGACCCTGGTTTGCAAAGACTCCCTGACACATTTCTACACCAGTCCCAGGCTTGCCATGTTGCATGAACCACTGGCCACAAGAGGATGGAGATGAGGATGACTCTTGCAGGGTGCCTGTGCAATTGGTGCAGCTCCACTGGCATGGGCTGGTCAAGCACACTCCTCCATCCCCTGCTCAGGCCCAGCAGAAGCTGGTCCCATCAGGGTGATGTTGTGAATATGCAAAAGCACTGCCTGCAGCCACCATGTGCAAGCAGGCAGGCAGCAAACAAAATACATAAAAGGGTCTGCTTTTTCAATGGATGCAAAATACTCCCCATGAGGTAAGGATTTTGGGACATGGTGTTCTGACATGCTGGTTACCTTCTCTCCAGCTCACTCCTAAAGCAGCAGCAAGAATGGTACAGAGAGGAGTGAGACAACTTTTGTCCACACTATGTGCTTCAGCCTGATTGTCCAGCTCCTGGGGACACTTGTCACAAACACATGCCAGAGCACCCTAACCTGACACTGTCACTCCTTGCCAGACAGCACAGGACCTTTGGACTCATCCTTTTCCCCTAGGTCCTGCCAAACACCCCTAGGCAGAACTTCCACTTTCTGCCTCCTGTGTCCTCCACCAGCCAGCCAAGCCCAGCTGTCTTGGTTCAGACAGATTCCCCTGCTTTGGGAAAAGCAGACTCTGAACCTGTCTGTGCTGTAGAGAGACAGGGAGCTGGCCAGGAGGACAGAGAGCTGGCCAGAACATCTTCCAAGGAGTGGGGCAGGGTGCTGGCCTGGCTCTTGGCTTGCACTGCTTGCACCTGGGTAGTCATAGTGTTGGCATCAGCCTTTCCAAGGCTGGAAGGTATTGAAGAGGCAAAAGTGACGCTGATGTTTCTGAAAAGGCCCTGCTGGGGCTTAATTAGGTGTGAGTCTAATCTCAGAGAGGTGAACCACAAGCCAGCTGGCATCCTGCTGCCAGCATGGTGGGGCTGGGCTCAGTTCCTCCTAAAACCCCCAGGACTAGCATGCTGGGGCACACATCTGGTGATCAGAGGGTGGGGATAGCCAAAAAGACTGAGAAATCCCCTCCAGAAGTGCTCTGACCTTTGTCAACAGTTGGTCTGGACCTATTTTGTGCTCTCTTCCTAGCCTCACCTTTTCCCCCACATCCTAAAATTACAGCCAAAACACTCCTAGATGCCTCTAACTAATACCTTCATCTGGACTGGCCCTTCCCAGGAGCTCTAACTTACTCAGGCTGCTGTGTGTGAGAAGAAGTCACACTTCTGTGGTCTTTTGGTTTCTAAGAAATGCCTCTGAGGAGATATCCTAAGAGATGTCTTGGGAAGTTGTCACAGAGGGAGAGCCTCAGCCCTGGGAGTTGCACCCCTTTGGCCGCTGCTTCTTTTATTTGCAAAAAATGGTGCTCACGGTTTCCTGGTAATAATTTAAATGATTACTGGCTTTGTCTTTCAGGGTGTCTGAGATGTTCCCAGAGCTGCCTCAGGCAGCCTGCAAAGTGAATTTCTTTGCACACAGTTCTTTGATGAGCTAGGAACTTTAGCTAGTCAGGGCAGCAGGTTCAACAGCATGGGCCATAGGGAGGGCTTGGGGATGCTATTTTTTGAAAAGGGTCTTTCTATTCAAAGGTGCATTGCCTAATGCCTTTTTTCCAGGTCTGTTGGCTGAGTAGCCAGTCCTGATTTGAAGGCTGGCTTGAACTAGTTCTCTCTTGCAAATGCCTGTCCTCCATGGATCCTGTGAGGATCCTGGAAACTGAAGGCAATTTCCCCCTTTTGGAGCATTTTTGTGAATCTTGGAGGACTGCAAAGCATCACTTACAAATGCCCTGACCCATGGGAACAGGCTACAAAGCTGCCAGTTCATTGCACTACTTGGGAGAACACTTGTGCTTTATCCCAGGCAATATTAACAGGCTTTGCTTTTGGGTTGGGAAGCTATGTCACATCACTAACCTGAATCTCATCTCCCAGCTTGGAGAGGTGGGAAAAGATGAGTCACAATTCCTCTCACTCCAAGGTATGTGCAGTACCAGCGAGGGCCACCGCCACTGCTCACAGATGGCAAAAGAGAGCCCGTGCCAATGCACTGCCTGTGCCCAGCCTCCTGCCCTGAAGTCTGGGGAGAAGAAAGAGGAGAAGCCTTTCCCTGTAGGCAACCAGACAGGCCAGTCGTGTGTAGGTGGAGCCTGGCTGCTGTGTCCTTGTGGGTGGCCGGGCAGAGGCACAGACAGCCCTGGGGAAGGGAGCAGAAGGTGGCTGGCCCAGAGCTCTCCTTGTCTGGCCGTGCTTTTCCCTATCCCCTGCTTTTGCTGGAAGGTACTGGTGGATAATGTAGTGAGTCAGGCAGTGCTTGTGTGGTCTGCTGCATTTCTCCTGGGGACAATAGGTGTTTTGATTTTGTGGTTTGGGTTTTTTCTTTTTTCTCCCCCCTTTGTCAATAATTGAAATGAAAGGTCAGGAGGAATAACCAGAAAGAAGGGGAATAGAAATACTTACAAAGCAAATAAGCTTCTGGCTGGGAATCTTGGCTGATATCTGTTTTGCACAAAATTCTCTGGTACCTTTTGCTGTCAAGGATAACCAGGGCTGACAACTCAAATACCAAAACCAAGGTGGGGCTAAAATAAGTCCATTCCCAGGATGGAGAGCTAGATTCTGGAAAACATAATGAGAACTGGCAATCTCCACAGGTGTTTTAGCAGACACATAATCCAAATCTATGTATTTAGCTCAGCATACCCAGTGAATAGCTTTGTATTTCTGCTGCACAGTGGAGGCTTAATTAAATTGGTACAAATCTCCCACTGACTAAGGAAGGTCTCAAGGCAGCATCAGTTTGAGCCTGCTTCATGAGGCAGGCCAGAAGTTCTGCCTACTTCTCCATCTGCTTTCTAGCAACCTGACAACACATCTGTCACCTCTGTTCCTGATTTGAACTCTAACCAGTCATTTCCAGGTAGCATTAAGGAAGCTTTGCGTACTTACAAATTAGATTCTCAGTTACCCATTTATTTTTTGATGTGTTCTGTCAATGCATTTTGGGTAATTGAAACAGGCAAAGATAAAGGTCCAGAAGATCCATGAGGAGAGAATCCTAGTAATTGGGGTGGAAAACAGTCTGGGCTTGTGAAAAGTTTCCTTCATGAGCACAGGGAATAAAAATTTAGTTTTAAAGAGGCTGTAGAGCTAACATATATTTGGGTTAATAATTACATCTATGGGTGAAAAGAATACTCCAGTCTCTGAATTGAGTAGAAAAGGACAAGTAATTCAACAAGTTTTCTGCCCTTTCTAGCTTTTCTTCTCTTTCAGCTCTCTGTAAAAAGGCATGAGATAGAAAGGAATAGAGATGACAGGAAGAAAATCTTAAAAAGTTTTTGAAGATTTAATCTTGGATGATCAAAAACTCAGAAATTAGTCACCATGTCTTCCCAAAAATTACCATGGATCCTACCATTTTTGGCCAGCTCTTATGGACAAAATGTTAAACATGATTTTTCAAGAATAGAGTCACAAGAAAGGACCAAATCAAACTTTTGCCATAGGGCATAGACATGTCATTGAAATAATTCCCCTCTCTGCTTACTGAAACTACATTCCGTAATTGGATTAAACTACAAGAAAAAGGATGTGTCAGTTGAAGGGATTAATTTATGAGAGAAGATTTAGATAGGAGGTGTTGAGTGTATTTTTGAAAAGAAGACCTTTTCTAGTAATTGAGACCTTTATGTAGGGCAGATAAATACATCCAAGAAAGGAAAGAAATTTGCAGGAAAATCTCTTTATAGCAGGATGCACAGTTCCTTGTGGAATAGTCTCCCACAATAACTGGTGAAAAAAATAGTCATTTTCATTAGATCTGACCAAATACCACCAGGGTAACTCTGCATACCAAATACCCCAGGGCAACCCTGCATAATATTGATTGTTTCCTTCTTTCATGGTTTTCCTCTCATAAAGATCTCATTTTCTTTTCAAGATGAAGCTGGGGAACTGGCATGGGATATCTGATACAGAAAGGTTAGAAATAGGTGAAAACAAAGCCTATCAGGACCTTTCCTTTACTGCAGGGGTGCAGCCTGATCAGTAGGCTTACCAGCCCTGACACCTCTGCAGGAGTTACCATGCTTCATTATGCAAGAGCAGAAAATACTCTGATCACCTGGTTCTTTTTCACTCATCTACTGCATAGAGGTTAGACAGCAGTGAATCACCAGATCTTATCAAAGAGTAAAAAGAAATGAGTAGGTTTGTGAACAGCAGAGCCAATGCAGCCTGGTCTGCGGGGAATTGTGTCTTGTGGTTGGGTTCTGATGTCTGTTAAGGTGTGAGCTTTGCTTGAAGCTTTACACACAAGGGAAGCACTTGTTCACCGTTGCTGTCTCCCACATGAATTCTCTAATTCACAAAGGGAGAACTGATGACACACTGATTCCTTGGAACTGGATTTCTTGGAAATAGTCTTTCTTTTCTTTAATGTCTCCTTCCCATCCTTTGATACTGCTCTACAGCTAACAAATTTAGTTAACATTGGTTGTGTGAATGCCTAAGGGATTCCTTCCCACTCAATAGTCTCTGCTCCCTGGAGGCTTTCATGGGACCAGAGCAGAGAGCTGAGTTGTTCAGAAAAACTGAATCAATAAAGCCAGTGGGTCAGTTCAACAGAGTGGGCCAGATCAACAACAACAACATGTTCTGGCTCCCTGAGCTAGGTTTCCCCCAAATGCTCGAGCCAACAGAAGGCAGGGGACAGCCCCGGGCATGAATGGTGGTTTGGGGCAGGATGGCAGCTCAGCAGCTTCCTCCAGCAGCTCTCTTCTGGCAGCTGGTGATGAGCCTGTGGTACAAAAAACATGCCTGGAAGTGTTAAACAGTAGTCTCTGAACAAAGTTCACTGGCTGAATCCAGACAGTGTGTGCCCACACCCACTCATGGGCAAGCCTGTGACCACCTATCAGGTACAGGGCCTGGGCTGGGCCAGTGGTTGTTTCCCTGAGAGAAGGCATGTCCTTGCCAAAGCTGGATTATAACAAGCTCAGAGGACAAGCTCAGAGGCATTGCTTTGTTCTCAGATAAAGACAGTTT
>NW_005054417.1:685645-692025 GCF_000277835.1 Geospiza fortis | reverse complement strand
TAAAATGCAGCTGTCAGGTTTTTCACCAGCTGCTGGTCCCTCTCCCCTCTCAGTTCCATGCACTTCATTCACAGGACAGGATGCAAGGCTTGGCAGCTACAGTGAACTGGTGGGAACAGAGAGAGTTTCAGGCCCCAATCCTGAAATATTGAGCTTCCTAAGTTGTCAAACCTCTGTGTACTCAAGATTGTGGGCAAAACATTAAGGTGAAAAAGAAACTGATGCTGATTTCTGCCTATGTGAGTCCATGTGGCAGAAATGGGTAGCTGGTGGTGGAGATTTCTTTTTGTGGATTAAAGTTGACTGCATGTGGTGCTCTGGTCAGAAATGAAATGGCCACCACAGAGGAACAAAATTCTGGCAAGCTAAGTAAACCCAGATAAACCATCTATTTAGATGAGTATCATTCTCATACATAGCATCTGTCTCAGTCCACACAGTTCCTGGTAAATCCAAATGCTGTTTCATAATAAATCCCATTGCTTCTAAAGGTCTTAGTTTCAGTGCTGCTTCCTATAGTTATCTTATCCGGCATAATTTTAATACTGCCCTGGTAGTGTGAGTGCATTCACTTGAGCAACTTTGTGTATTGGTGCCCATTTTTAAACCTCCTCCACGTTTCTTCCTTTGCTGTAGTAGATGTGGCAAGCATGCCCTAACTGATTAAGCTTTGCCTGCCTGTCTAGTCAGTGAGGTCTGGAAAAATTACATTCACACAGAAATGCTGAGTTCATAATGATGAGGTGCTGAAGAAGTTTTGGGCCGCTTCCAAGTCTGTGTTTCCGAAAATGAGACCCAATGCAAGAAGCACAGACTTGGAAAAATATGAAAATCAGATTCACTTTTTAACCTTACAAGGGGCTTTTTCTTCATCGCAAAGGAAATTCTGTTCAGTTACGCACATGAAACTTCAACAATTTGAGGATGTAATCCTGTAATTCTTTGTGAGACAAGTCTCCCATTGACTCAGTGATTTCAAAGGCATTGGTGCCTGTGTATGAATGGCAGGATATGGTGCAAATTAATAATCATGAAGAACTTTACTCTGTACTTTCACATTATTTTTTTAATTCACTTTATGGGAACATGAAGGAAAAGAGATCCTGGACTCAATTCATACAGCTGGAGCTCTGCCACCCACTTCCACAGAGCCAGGCTTCCACCCCTTCTGCTTTTTGCTAGATAAACAACTTGTGGACAGCATCTCTAGAGTGAACCTTGAAACAGCATCCAAAATCATCAGAGAGCAGGTGATTGGCTTTAAGCAAATTCACAAATTGTTTCTTAGGAGAAGGAGAATCAAGGGTGTGTGGCATAATGGCACTGTGACAAGAAAGTTCACTCTGCAGAAAAGATCTCACAGTGCAGTGACTGTACCTGACAGAGACAGCTTATGGCAAACATCCTAACTTCCTTATCCTCCCAACCTCCTTTCTTAATATGAACTGCCTTGATAGGAGGTGAAGGATAAGATGGATTAATAAAACAGCCTTTCTCCACACCTAAATCATGTGCAAAGTAAGATTTATGGCACAGTTGGTGTCATAAAATAGAGATGGGATATCATTGCTATGACATTATCTCCCTTGCTACCCTTGAACTCGAGAGACTTAATGGCCTTCAAATAAATGATATTTAAACAAAGCACTTCTCAAATGATCTTGTGGAACCTATTTAATCATTACCAGGAAAAAGTGGTCATTTGCTAAGAACTGGATTTTCCTGGCTGCACAAGTGATAGGCAGTGAGCTCAATCCCTAGGGATCAGAAGTTTGTTTAGCTACTTTTCTGAGTGCAAATGCATCCTTTAACCAATTTGGAAAATGATGACCCAGATTTAGAAGCCTCCAATCACATTTTTGTTATTATGAGCGGTCTTCAAACTGCCAATCTTCAAATATGAGCTCCTACCAGTTAAATATGCATATTTTTATATCTTCCTCTCCATGTACAATATATGGATAAATGTATTCTTAACCTTCAATTTCACCACTTTTACAAAGGGGCCAACAAGCGCATTGCTTATTCAGGCTTGGAACTGAATTCTGTGATGGCTAATCACCATGCTTCATGTGCTGGAAATAAGATTTGCAATTCTTTTTCCAAATATGCAATTAGTCATAGTGGTTGCTGTAAAAACAGAGTAAACCTGAGAAGATGCATCTGCTTAGACAGAAAAAAAAAGGCCCAAGGATCTGCAAGTACTTTCTTTCTCATGTAATTTCACTAGTGTAGCAACAACCAAGTTCTCTGAGCACGCGTTTTTCTCTTTAATCATATCCATGGAGCACAGCAGTGGGTGAGTGCACGTGCTTTATATATATCAACCCTTTGACTAATAAATGATACTTCCTGTCTATTCTCATTTTCCCACTCTATGTTTCAGTCTGTTTCAACTTTATGTCCCACACCATGATTCCACCATTGCTGTGGATCTTAAACACTGGCATTTATGTGTGAGATGTAGTAAATTGGGAAGTTAGATGGAACATTGCAGAGAAAAAGAAAAAGAGCTGTTATCTAACAAAATCCAGTGCTCCATATGTTGTCCTGCAGGTGTCCCTTTATGTTCTTGAGCTGAGTACTTAAGCACTCTACTTTTTGCATGAGCACTGTCAGATTTTCTTTACCTGTTTATATCGTCATGTCCAAACGTCCACAAAAGAATTTCCTGTCAGTAAAGTACTCCTAATGCCAGCCAGAGGAGATGTTTTTCTCAGCAAAGCCATACTTCTCAAGTGTCAACTTCTCTCCCATCCTGAAACATTTTTCTAAAAGATGAGAGAAAAGGAATTAATCTTCATAGACTCATAGAATAGTTTGGGCCGGGAGGATTATTTTAAGATCTAATCAAAGTGAACAGGGTCATCTTCAACTTGAATGTTGGATAATGTGGGTAATGCATCCACCCCCTCTCTGGGCATCCTGTTCCTATGTTTAACCATCCTTATTGTAAAAAAACTCTTCCTAACGTCTAGTCTAAATTTATTCCCTTTCAGTTTAACCATTATACCTTGTCCTATCCCTGCAGAGCCTGCTAAAAAGTCTGTCCCTAACTTTCCAAGCCCCCTTTAAGTACTGGAAGGTGCTGTAAGGTCTTCCCAGAGCTTTCTCTTCTCCCGGCTGAACAAACACATCCCATCTTTAGAGGAGAGGTGCTCCAGCCCTCTGATCATCTTCGTGTCTCTCCTCTGGACCTCCTCCTGCAGGTCCGTGTCCTTCTCATGTCGCATTCCTAGATCTGGGTGCAGCACTTTGGGTCCCACCGGCGTGGAGCAGAGGCGCAGAATTCCCTCCCTCGCCCCGCCGGCCGCACTGCACAGCACGCAGCGCAGCCCGCGGTTGGCTTTCGGCGCTGCCACCCGAGTCCAATGCCAGGGACATTTCCAGGGCAGCCTCCAAGGGGCCAAGGCACGGTTTTAAAGCTTTTTCCCCAGCCCAAATTCCCTCCCGCGCAGCCGGGAGCTGCCGTTCCTGCCGCCGTCGCTAGTTGGGGCTCCCGGCCAAGGCAGCGGCCCCGCCGCACGTCCAAGAGCTGCCGCACCGCCCGCAAGGCAGCGCCGGCTGCCTCTGCCAGGAGGGCTTCTCCATCTCCTGCTCCAAGGGCACCGCCTGCCTCTGTCACGGGCACCGCCTGCCTCTGCCAGGGGGGCTTCTCCATCTCCTGCTCCAAGGGCACCGCCTGCCTCTGCCACGGGCACCGCCTGCCTCTGCCAGGGGGGTTTCTCCATCTCCTGCTCCAAGGGCACCGCCTGCCTTTGCCAGGGGGGTTTCTCCCTTCTCTTCTCCAAGGCCCCGTGCGCCTCCCACTAAAAATCCCACCTAGGAGGTAGCTACACGCTGGCATCCCGGCTTTGCACGGAGGAAAAAGGAAAATACCCCTAAATCGAGCACCTTTCTCAAGGGCAGGGAATAAGATTATTACAGGTATCTAGATGGACCGTGAGCAGCAATTATTTTCTTTGGAAATAAATAATTTGTCATCTTAAAAACGTCCTAAAATCTGTGCGTCCTAAAATCTGGTTTTAAGGACGTAAGTGATACCGGTGACTTCACTGGGACAGCTCATGCTGCGGCATCCTCTGAAACGTGCTGCTCTGACTTGGTTTTCGGAATGTCTTGGTTGTTTCACATCCAGGGAGATGGCTTTGCCAGCCCTGAAGGAGCAACCTAAAATAGAATAAACTTCTGTATCTAAGATTCTGGGCAAAGTTTCAGTTTAAATCCTAAATAGCCTTAAATCCTTTCTTAGTAAGATGTGAATCATCATGTTTATAGTCAGAGCTAGAGAGATAAAACCCAGCACAGTCTGTAAAAACAATTCTGTATTAAAATGCGAAACTGCAGTTCCTCTTCAAGCTCTAAAACCTGATACCTGATACTAAAAAGGTATCACCCTCTTAACACAAGTGCCAACTATCTGTTCAGACAGGAAAACCTGCCAAAAAGCTGGTGTCCCTTTTCCAGTCTCTGCAAAAAAAAACCCAAAATCAACTCCTCTCAACCTTTAACAGTCAAAAGCATTCAAGCTACAGAACAGATTTTCTCTCCTATTAGTTTTTTTCCCTCCCTAGGTTTGTGTGTTCTGTCCTCTCCTCACAACCTGTGTTCCTCTGGTACAACTGATAAACAATGTTTTTTATTGCTATAGGCACATAATTCTGCTTAATACAATAGCAGGCAAGGCTTGGCAGGACTGCAGAGTGCAGGTGTTTGGAGTATTGTGGTCATCCAAACCAGATGCTGAGGAGATGGAGCACCTGTTTCCCTTCTTTTCTGTGCTGGAGAATACAGCACTATGCAGGCTACAGAAACAGCCTGACATTAATAGCACTGCTGCTGCAGTTTTCCCTTGACAGGGTAACAGAGATGTACCATCTACATCTTTTGCAAGCTCTCCTCTGAGTGCTCAGACACATGTACTGGAGTTTTTAATTTTATTTTTTTCCCAGACTGACAGAAAGCATTCAGAGATGGGTCTGCAAGGTAATTTCTTTCCAGATCATTTTATTCATGATTGATCGTGCCCTGGCGTGAAGAAATAGTTGGGTTTTATAGCCCTGACAGCAGTAAAGATAAACTAAAAAAAAAAAAAAAAAGTGCATTTTATATGCATTTTACAGGTTCTACAAATGTCTGTATTGGATGTAGAGATGCATTTACAGTGTTGTGCTCAGGACAGTTGACTCTCAGCTACTGTCTCTGCCGGCAATGGAAAGCCTTCTGCTAATGTGAAAGAAGTTGGGCACCTACATCTGCTGAAATGCAGCAGTAATCCTACAAGAAATGGTGCTCAAAATGATAACCCTAAATAGGCTCTGCTTTATCTAATTGGCAGTCCCCGTGGCTTGCATGCCTGGGAGTCAGGAGATAGCTGGGAACTCCAGGCAGCAGCATGATGGGTGCAATGAGCCCTCCCTGGTCTCAGCCCACCTTCAGCTGCTCCTTCCCACCTCCCACCTGCAGCACTCTTCAGAGAGGGAGGAAAAGTGCAGCCTTTGTGGGACCAGGTTTTTGTCAAACCAAATGGAAAGGACCAGCTTCTTACAGCCTGGAGGACTGTGTCTGATGCAGTGGTTGTAACCCCAATTTGTGCTGACCTCTGAACAGTAGTCACTCTTTAAATGAAGAAATGAAACAGGTTTAAACCAATAGGGAGCATAAAACAACGACCACTTTATTGCTGTTGTTTGTTTGTTTTTAATTTGGGGAAATTTGAATGAGAAGCAATATTTTCCAGTTTTTGGCAACAGTGATATTTGCGCTAAGAAAATGTAAGTATTTGAAAAAACCTGTCAGAAAAGTAAAATTTGAGAAACTTTGAAGAATTTTATTTTAGGCCCATGTCACTTTTAAATGGAGCTCTAGCTCTTATCACTAAAAAAATACATCTACCTGAAAAAAAAAAAAAGAAGCCAAAATCAAATACTGTCACTTTAGTTTTACCACCATATAAATCCCAGTAAAGTTGAGCTTCCACAAGGAAAAAACACTCAAGACACTATGGTAATATCATAGAAAAATGAAGACATGGTGCTTTCACTGTGATTTTAGCTCAGGATGGCTCACAGCCATTGATTATCTGGTGGAAGATGCAATCATTTTTGTGGAGAAAAGATGACTGCACAAATACTCCCTTTCTCTCATTCATGAAAGAATTAAATATTCAATCAAGGCTCTTGCTGGACGCAAGAACAGCTCCAGGTCTTCAGCCATTCAAGCAGCTCCTCCAATATTTGGATTTCACAAGGAATTGACCTCAGGTTGGGCATGGCTGAAACTGCTCCTGCTTCCTCAGTCCTCAGCCAAAGCCTCCCATAAGGCCCAAATTAGTTGGGGTAGAGGTGATTTTTTTCCCTGACTCCTTGCAATTCATTCTG
>NW_005054417.1:636976-685608 GCF_000277835.1 Geospiza fortis | reverse complement strand
CATTTAAGCCCTTTATTTTTATGGCTTCTGATGTATATTTCAGTTTAGCCCCCAAAAGTTCCCTAGTGCAGCACAGATAAAGCCTGCCTGACATAAGAACAACCACATTCAATCCCCTTTCTTCTCCCTGCTCCCCTTCCCTGCCCTAAACAGACAGCGCTAATGAGCCAGAAACTGTTCTGAATCAGGAAAAAGGGAATTTTGGCAACCAGAGACCTATTTCTGTAAGGAATCAAAAACGAAATCAAGAGGAGAAAAAAATGTTACAAAGAAGCCGTTTAAGCTGGAATCACAAGAGAGAGGGAAATTACCCACGCTGGGAGACAGGCAAAAGAAGGGCAAGTTGGGAGACAGATACGCTGGGCAGACTTCAAGGTCTACAAAAGATTGTCTAGTTGTCTCTTTTGGGGTTTACACTCTCTTTGTCTAATTAGACTAATAGAGGTAGAATAGAACTGGGAGAGATTAAAAACCGTGATAAACAAGGCATCTTTTATTTGATATTATTGGAACTGGTTTCACTTATCTTTGGAAATCTTTCTTTTTGTGCTCCTTAATTTGTCCTTGAAGTCCTGTATCTAATCACTAGTTGAGCAACCAATAATCCTTCTCCAGCCCCTCCACCCCTTTTTATGGCCAACTTTAATCTTTCAACTCAGTGAAAAACATGTTTCCCCTATCATAACTAGTTTAACAAAAATTCCCTTTCAAGTTTAGATTGTGCAGATACAATGGCTTTCCTGCAGCTTCATGCTGAAGAGAGGAATTTACATTAGAAAAAAAAATAGAGATTTATGATAGCATTGTATTTCCATTTGAATATGGAGAGTTAATAACATGCATATGTTTTTTTTATTATTATTATTTTAAGGTTTAAGCTATGCCATAAGCAAAAGGAAACCTGGAAACTGTGAGACTGGCAGGGCTCAATGAATAACCTAATCTGGATTTCATTCACAAACAGCAGCTCATACATAGGGAAAGGGCTGGTGTGTTTCGCCAAATCGGAACTGGAGTAAGTGCCAGGATTTCCTGATTTGTTTACATTTCTCAAAAAAACTTTTTTTCCTCTGGATGAGGCTAGAATTAGACTTCCTTTTCCACTTTTGGCCCTTTCCAAACTATTCTTGCTTGACATATTCTCTCCTTTTCCCTGTATTCTCCTTTGTTCCAGTCTCAGCTGGCTCTTTTGTCTTGGAAAACAGAAAGGCAATGAAAGATGTCAGTCTATGATAATAATGATAATGCAGCCAGGTTTGCATGACAGCAAAACAAAGCCTCAGGCTTTTCCAACACCCTTGGATCCACCACTCTTCTTACAATGGCTGCGGGGGTGGGGGGTGGATGGAGTGAGTGGTATCTCTCCGGGACCGCAGACTGGAACAATAGTGTCACAAGGTAAAAGGATAAAAGGATCAGAATGAAACAGGCCCAGCTCGAGTTCTCTTGATGAGGCGTGTCACTGAGTTAATCAGAAATTAGAGGGGGCTAGTTACACATAACGAAATCACCTCTGCATTAGCTCGCTGCCTTCTCGGTCAGCTGAAATGGTCCTGTTCCCTGCCAGTCCTTTCTCACTTTCACTGACTTTACTGCACTTTGCCCATTGTCTGCAACCTCAGTGCGATCACTGCAGAAACTTGTTTGGGAGACCTTCTCCGTGCCTTTGTTTAGAGCCCTTTGATCATCCCACAGAAAGAAAAACACTGCAGCTTGGACCTGAGCCATGGTTTTCTTAGCATGACAAGACTGCCAGCCTGCAATCCGTGCTCGATGCGCAGGCGCGTGGGCTGCTAGGGACTTGGAAAATCATGGGAAGACTATCAGCAATCTTGGGAGGGATCGATCTCCAGGGAGCTTGGGCAGAGTGCTGAGCAGAGGTGAGAGTTTAAAGAGCCTGATGTAGCCACCCTGCCACTGCAGAGCAGCAGCCTGAGTCACTGTTGTCCTTGGCAGCAGCGTTATAGCAACACCAAGTTGTTCTTGTGGGGATGTCAGGTCCTTCTTGCCACAGCACCTCACCTGCCATCAGGGATTGCCCTGTGAATGGTTCGTGCTTTAACAAGGTGAGGTGGCAAGGAGAGGCTGTGCCAAGCACAGGCTTCCAGCACACGGGTCACAACAGGAGGCAGGGGTGCAAGACTGAATTTCTGCATTTCAAACAAGGGGTGTCAGCCAGATTTTTAGCTGACATCGCTCCCATTGACATCGATGTACCAATGCTGATTTACACTCGCTGATGAATATGCGTCTGGGAGAAGAGTGGGACACGGTAATGGTGCAGAAGAGTTATATGGGAAAAGGAAGTGGGGGGTGGCAAGATGAAGATAAAAGGGGAAGGGAAGGGGAGACGTGATCATGGGACTCAGGAAATACGAACTGCAACGTAGGGCTGTGGGAAAATGATTAGAAGAGATTGCATCAGACTGGACACCAATTCTGCAATTTTTGCAGCACCTTTTTAAGATCTCATACTGAGATACAGAGCAGAATGTGTGTAGCTGTATGTCTGGAACAAGTCCAAGCAAAAGGCCAAATGCAATCAGTCATCTGTGTTTGCTGGGTCTGTGTACTAATGCTTCCTGTGTAGTCATTGCAATATATGTCTACTCTCGCTGATCTGAATCCTGTTTTTCACCTTTAAGTATTTATATCATGTTTAGTTGCTTACACCATGTATAAGCACCTGTTTTTTGCACATTGCTTAGTTTGGGGTCAGAAGTCACTGCTCCTCTCGTTCTCAGCAGACAGAGGGGTAAAAGAGACAGTGAGATGGGGAAAGTTACATGAAGGGGAAGGAACAGGCTTCTGAAAACAGGAGTAAGATGCTGTAAGGCGTGGCAGAAAGTACCTTTGCACCCAAAATCATCAGCCAGCTTCTTTCAGTTTAGGAGATCTCTGCAGAGAAGCAGGAGATCCAAAAGCTGTTTTGCTTACACAATTGATTTGGCTGTTCTCAGTAGTGCTTTTCATGTGAGTAAGGTGAGCAGGAAATGGATTGATGTTAGCAAGCAGCCTGCACTAGAAACTCACACCCACCCTTTCTGCTTCATCAGTTGTCTGAGGCCACAGTTTCACTATTAGGTTTTGGTGGTGTGTTTTTAGATTTCCAGTTACAGCTTGCATGACTACCACCGACGGTCTGCACCTGACCAGTTACTGCCGTCTGACTTAGTAAGAACCATAAAAGAAGCCTTCTTCCAGGAGATAGAGGAAGATACAAGTGCATTTCCAGGGCTTTCCAATAACTGTGAATCATGACTTCTTCCAGCCAGAGTACGGTTCTCACTGGCAAGTGTCAGTAAGAAAGTCTTACTTTAAGAAAACACTTCTGCTTTTTTTTTTTTTTTGCATTACTGATAGCTAATACAGATGAAACCACAAACCTGAAGAGTTCAGACTTCACCAAGTATCAGTCATGCATAATTTGGAGTAAATGAGTATATGACAGAAATTGGCATTTAATTTGGATGTTCCTTTTTCTCACAAACCCAAATAAATTTTAATTTTCAGTTTTCATACTGTGTGGTAAAGATTACCTGATTGTTTGAGCCTAAAGTTTAGGCAACATTTTCTAATGTGTTAAATCATAAAGGATGTCATACTAAGGAGCCTGAATAGTTGAGAGACCCCTTTGACCCACAAAAAATTCTGGTGATTCTCTATTAGGAAAACTACATTTGAGTTATTTTCATTAAAAAAGTTACTTTCTGTTTTTCTACATCACATCTCCAGGAAAAGAGAAGCTGAAAACTACATATGCAGGGTAGCACCATTCCTTTTCTCTGTCCAAGGATGTGAGCTGATGATCTCCATGCTATTCTGCTGTGGCTCTGTCACTCCTGACCTGACCTTCAGGATGCACTGAGAGTATTGTGAGTCCTTCCAGCAGCACTACAGGGCTTTACCTCCTTCAGGCAAAGCCCATCCTCTGGCAATGGCATGCCTCTGGAAGCTCATGAATTCCAGCCAGTGGAGAAATTACAGTAGCGGAATGGTGTGGGATGCTTTCAGTGATCCCTTACCACTGAGGGAAGGAGCTGTTGGCGAAGAGCAAGGCTGAGTTTATAGTCAGCAGGATAGGGCTGCTAAACTCAAGATGTTATTGGCTATTAGCTAACCATGGCTGCAGTGCAGCCTGCAGGCTTATGGGGCAGAATCACAGCTCGTGGTGGAGATGGACATTCATGGACAAGAATGGGAGGGAAGGTGATCCTGAGGATTGGCTTGAAATTTTTGATAGAGATCAACCAAGAACTCAGACTCTAAATCCAGAAAATCCCCTTCAAACTGGAGCTAAACCATACTTGAAAGCTCAAGTTAAATTTTGTTGTCCTTGGACTGTGGTATAAGAAACATGCTTGACCTAGAAGAAATCTCACTGTTCCTCACAGAAACAGGGAATTCCCTTTCTGATACAACTACAAGAAATAACATAATTTTTTTTTTTTAGTTACAATTAACTTTTTTTTTCTTTTTAAGGAAGAATGTAACATTCTTTGCATAAGGCCAACAATCAAGAGTTCAGAGAATTTTTGAGTCGGAGGCTGCATCTGGGCTATTGTTTTTGATGTTCATCAATGGACCTATTCTTTATAAAATTCTTTATTACCATTTTGAATCTCTTGGCTTCCATGACATCCTGTGACAGTGAGTTAATTATGCTTTGAGTAAAATAATTACTTGGTTCCTTTTATTTTAGATACTATGCCTCAACATTTCAAATAATGTACCCTGTTGTGTGTTAAGAAATTGTGAATAAATGGTGCCTAGCACCTCTATTATGCCTGTTCACCTTCCTTACATTCTAAGTTTCCCTAAATGCCAGGCTAAGCTCCATTTGTTGAAATGAACTAGAGAAAAACTAAAACCTGAAGTTTCTGTTTATCTGTTTCCGCCACTCTGAGGATAATCTCTGTGTTTTGCTTTTGTTTAGTCACTTTTATTAGGGAGAGTGATTCATGATTTTGGGGTTAGCAATACTTTACTTATGTGCTTTCCAGCACTGTCTTTGGTTTCTGGCTCCTCTCTCTTTCTCACACTTATAGCAACATGATATCCAAGTGAAATCAATCATAAACGTAACATATCCCAATTTTGAGTGTTATACTGCATTAGTCTCTAAGGAAAGCTCTCTCTATTTACAATTTTATAGCATGCTTAGGTTTTTGATCTGAGCAGACACAAGCCATTCAAAGATAAAAACATCAATTAATTAAGCAGTTGTTGAGATCAGAAATCTGACACCCATATGGTGTCAAATTAGTGCCTGAAAGCAGTTAACTGCCAAAAGAAGCACATGCATCTGTTGCAAGAGATTAAAATGAAGTATCTATTAATTACTGAGTTTCTTGATTGACTTCAAAATTATATTGCTGAACTGATTCTCTTTGTGTTATTCATCTTTAATGTCATCACTTGTAAATAAGGCCTTGCTTCAAAACTATCAAGTTCCAAGCAAATGCTAAGTACCATCTAAAAAGCAAGCAAAGGAAACTCAGCTGTGAAGAGATGCCACAAAGCATGTGCTCTGTTTTTGTTCCATTGCTAGGAACTACATAAAACCAGATGTATGCAGGAGAGAAATGTTGCCTGATATAACAATGAGCAATAAAGAGTATCTCACAATCATAGGATGCATAACACAATAATGAATTGTATATTACATGCCTAAGAAACACAATTAAAAGTGTCAATTTCTTTCTAGTGGAAGTCCATTGGCAGAATTGTGATGCAACAAAAATTCCGCTTCAGGTCTTTTATACTATTTTCCTGTTTTCATGTACTCACAAATAAGAAAAAGTGCAGATGTTAGAAGAACACACACTGTGTCTCTCTGTATCCAAGGAAATAATTGTTTCAAAATAAGCAGTTATCCGGTTATCACCAGCTTATTTTTAGCATCCTCAAGTCAAAACTACATCTGCTTGGATAACACTGAATCCCAAGTCAGACGTGTCTGTCTCAGTCAGGCCTCTGGATGGAAAAGGAAATATTTCGTGCTAACTCCAGTGGTGACATTCTTTCTTCTGAAGGAGTGACTTGATATTAATTTTATGAGGGTATATATTCTGTTTCTTTAAACACGTAGCAGGAAACCAGGCAGGATGGGGATGGGGAAAGAGCCTGCAGCAGCAAACCTACAGTGAGGAGAGGGAAAAGGTGCTTGCACGTGTGGTTTTTAAGGAAAACAGTCTTCTCCTTACTTTAATAAATATCTTTGTATAGGTGTTCAGGAAAAAAAAAAAAACCAAAAAAACCCAAAACAACAAAAAAACTGCAACCAAAATCAGGGGCCAGGAATTCCCACACTGCCAAGACTGGATTTTGTGACTGCAATGCAAGGGGGGCATACACTTCTGAACCTAAAAGACTTCTCTCACTTACCTAAAACTCAGTCTAAACAACTCTCACCCAAGCTACCTGCTTTATACCTGCTGTATCACCAGATAAATTATGGAGAAAAAATTGTTTGGAGATGATCAGCAAAATGGCTTTTTTAGAAAACTGCACATGGTGTGTAAGAAAGCTGAAAAACAGATGCCTGAAGGACTCTGCCTCTGTAAGTTTTCTGGTCATTTCCGTAGAGAAGATGGGGACTAATCTACTTAACACCAATGAAATTCTCCCCTTGTAGAGAAGACAAATTAATGTGCCTTCAAAACCCTGATATCAAACACTAGAACAAATCTAAAGAACTTTGCAGACATTTTGGCCTGCACACAGATGCCACTTTTGTTTAATAGTCAGGCTCATAAGCTAAACCAACAGTTTTAAGGAAATCAATATTTCAGGGAGATAACTATCCTGCCACAAGCTTCCCATTGGCTTTCCTCCAAAAAGGAAACTGAAACAAGACAGCAAGATTATCAGGCACAATTTTAAAATTCCCTTTTGGGGACAAAACATTTTGTGGAATTTTCTGGTTTGTTACTGAAGAATAGATATATCTCACACACACACTCCTTTATTTTCTTATATAAATCTTCAGTGAAAGACATCTCTTCTCATGTAGGGAAGCACCCATGGAGTCACCAAACAAGACAGATATTCCGGGTATAATATGGAATATTCCAGGTATAATCCCTCCTGTTTTGTCTGCATTGTTTATTTCCAGGGACATGTCATTTTGGCTCAGGGATGAAAGAAAATGTACAGAATAAGGCCTTGATTAAGATATGTACCAACATCAGGCTGCCAGTAACAAATAAAAGTCTTGCAAAAAAGATTTTATCATTTTTGTTCATCAGCACTTTCCTATCAACACCGGAAATTTACTGTTTCTCAGTTTAAAAATAAATAAAATTACTCTGATTTTAACATTTCTCTTTATGTGAAGCCAATAATAATTACTTTTAAGTTAATGTTTAAGGTGAGTTTGATCACTGTTCCTGCCCTGTGAAGTATCATAGCTCCTTCATGATCAGTTAGAAGCTGGGGGAGGAAGACAAGTTCCCCTTATTAAAATTGTGTCACTGCCATGAAGAAAGCCTGGGAATGAGCCTTTTGCATCTGATAGTTCCCAAACACAGCCATGTCCTTTGCAATTCTCCTTGGAAACTCCTCTCCTTTTTGACAGATCCTCTTTATACACTGTAAGATAGATAAAATAAATTCAGTAAAAACATGTAAATGCAGTGTCTGAATGCTAAACCCCAAGACCAAGTTCTCTCCCCACGCCAGTCCTATATGCATCTTCTTCTGAGTCCTCTGCAACTGCTGGAGTCCTGCTGGAGAGTTGTGATGCCAAAATCTCTCTCCATAAATGAATTATTGGTGCAGGCTTTGACAGACAGCCCTGAGGTTCCTCCTGAGTGCTGCACTTCTTGCTCTGGCATCTGTGGTGGGCCAAGCTCAGGCCCTTGGCAGAGATGGGCTTTTTGGGGCTGCAGAGCATCCGGCAGCACCCTGAGGAGTACTGGAAGTTGTCAGGAGGCTGGAGAAAAATCCAGCACATAGGTCTGGCTGCTCATAGGTCTCTCTCAATGCTCTGCCAGGAGGTCCAGGTACAGCTCAGGGTTGGGAAGCTGCCAGAAGGCTTCAAATGACAGGACTATTATGTCCTCCTTAGCATTCAAGTTCTCATCTGCATTTTTCACAAGGCGCTGTGTGGCATTTCTCCCTGACTCTGCTTCACTTTCAAGATTCATGCAAATTGTTGTTTAATTGAGAGCTGGTTTATTCTGTTCAGAATAGAAAAGAAAGCAAAATGTTCACAAGAGAAATGGGGAAGCTTCAGGCTTTGGTGTATAAATTCAGCATATATCTATGTAGGGGGTATGACAGAACAATCCACATTATGGAGTCGTTTTGGTAACAAATACCTTCCCTATCCAGATGCCTCTAAATAACTGATACATAATACACTTATTTCTCATCCCAGTCAGCATCTAGTAGCATCAAATGCTCCCAAAAGTGTCGAGCTGCATCCATCTGAATTTGTGAACAGGCAAATAGCCATCTTGCACATCTTTAACTATCTCTGAAGAGCACAGCAGGTCGTCCTTGTGCACTTCTAAAATGTCCCACTTACTCCCTTCTGCCTGGTTTTAATATAACTGTTCTTTACAAGGGTCAGCATCTGTACTGCGGTAGAAATAAATTTTGAACAGTGTTTGCCTGCAGATTTAAGGGGATAGTACATGTGTCTTACTTTTTATTAGCATGAATATGGTCTGAATGGCACATGCTTTTGTCTTGACAATGTTAGAAATGCTGCTCAAGAAGCCTGGACCAGACTGACCATGTGGTTTAAGGTCCATATTTGTGTACATTTTGGCATCCTGAAAATGCATCGATAGCCTGCAGAAAAAAGAGGCCAGCTGTTTTTAATGGTTGGCGAATTATTTACAAACACATGTATTAACTGCTTAAAAATCAGAAATTCCTAGAAGCACAGATTATCCTTGCTGAACTCGTAATCATTTATTGGATTCACGGAAGATGAGGGCATTCATTTATTGAGACCTAGTCTGAAACCATCCTCTGTTGCAGTTCACTGAGATTTGGATTAGATTATGACAGAAAACACTAAGTTAACCTTTTCATTATTTCAATTATAGCTACTCAAACCTTTCAGTTTGAATAGCTATAAATCCCTCTTCTATGCTGAAGCTGGGATGGGCATCAGGTCCCAAGGGTTATGCAGAGCTTTTAGCAGCCTCAGTGGGGCTCTTGTGCACAGCTTGTTGCCAGCCTGCTCTGAAGGAGTTTTGATATAAAAAATATTGCCAGCTGTAGGCGGAAATGTGTGACAGCTGGAATTTCCTTCTGCATCTATGCAATGGACCAAAGTCATAAGTGACTTGCACTGTCTTGGAAACTTTGAAATTTTGTCAGCTCTATTTGAACTCAGCAATAATGTTGTTTAAATTTCTGTGAAGACATAGTGGTATACTTAACCAAGACCTAAAAGAATATACTGTTCTGAATATGCATGAGATCTCATATTCAGACACGGAATTTGAATTATGTTTCCCGTTCATAAAGACCACGAAGATTAATGAAAGGTACAGGAAAAGCCTCTAGTATTTTTATTGCCACCCTAGGTTGCAGCTAACACAATCCAAGGGGCACCATTTACCTCTCTGAAGAGACGATACTGAAAACCAGAGCATATTTCAGTATCATCTAGCTTGTTTTGGCACACAGAAAACTTAATGGTGACTAAAGCCTTCTTGAATTCACAGATTCAGGCATCCTACCTCATTTACTCATTTATACATTTATTTGGCTTAAACATTGCCTTTATGAGTCTCCAACCAAAAGCAGGATCTATAGAGCTGGACCCTGTACAAAGAAAAATCACCAATAGAAAAAACTAAAAATATAAGTGGAATTAATGAAGGAATTAACATTCCCAATTTCTAGTATTACCACATGTCCATTGCCCACTGGATGTGCTTAACATACACATCACATTTCTCTCCACTGATTCCAGAAAAAAGACAGGGTCTAACAACCTGGGGGCTGTGGGTGAATGAATTTCTCATCCATCTCTTTATCCTGCAACAGCAGCAGTTTTGGTTCAACACCCACAGCCAGGGTTCCCAGCAAAGAAGCATCCAGTCTGACTTTAACTTGTGAAATACAACGAAAGTAGGAGCATTTTTGTGACTCAGAAATTATTTTGTCTGAACTCCACTCTTTCATGGGTTTGGACAGTTCTCCTTTGCTTGCATTCCAATTTCTGACATTCAGATAAATTGAAAAAATTGTGTGTCAATATCTTCTGTAGTGGGATGAGGTGAGGATGTTTAAACTGAGATTCTTTTAATCATTTTCCATGTGTTTCTTAATTGCCTTGGTTTCATTTTTTTCTGGCTTTGTTCTCCAGCACTGGTTCATTCATTTCCTGAAGTTTCACTTCACCTTGTCTGGTTTTTCCGTCTGCAGTATGTTGTTGTGTGCATTTGGTGATGAGAATTAGTTTAAAATAATCTGTACCATAATTACTGACTTCAGACTTGTTTGTGTCTATAGGGAGATATCCACGACAAAACAAAATAACAACAAAGAGGGAAAGCTACCACGTTCTTCCATATTTGGACAGCCCAGATGTTATTTACAGCATTGTTTATGAAGCTTTTTCTTTGCCTTGCTGGCTTTGATCCACACACGTTGTCAGTTTTGAGCACACACGTCCTGTCACATGGTGACTGTGTGCCCCTGACGAGTAAACATGCGGGAATGCAATTTATAAAGACAGGCTAGAGCAGCAATTAAGGAGAAAAAGAACTACAAACAAGACAAAGGAAATTAGGCAGGAAGATGAACTAAATCTGGTCAGAATACAGGATATCAAGGCAACTGCATTGCATGTCATTTATTCTTTAGTCACCAGCAAGTGTCAACATCAGTATGTGATGTCTGCGCCCATGAAACTTTTATCATCCGTTTGCAAGAGGATGAGAGGCTCAGAGGGACATGTTGCTGCAGAATCTCCAAAGTGTGGGATCTTTGAAGGCCAAAGATTCGTTATCACGTTTGGCACTCAGTCAGAGTGGTGGAGTTCTTCAAGCACATTTGGACGATGAACAAACAGAACAAACAGAAGACTGTAAAATCGCCTTTTCCTAAAAAGTTAAAGAGGGAGCAGCTGCCAGTAAGGGTCCACAGAATATGGAGGAAGGAGAAAATATCTGACATGCGTTACATTTTCATGCTAAAACACAGCAATGCCATAAATGTTTCAGCTAATAAAATTCAGTCACACAAATATTTGGGTGACAGCAGTGGAAGGTTATGTACCAGAACTCCTGGGGCCTGGGAAGGGAGCATGAAGTATTGCTTATTTCCTTGTTTACAAACAAACCAACCCCAGGCAAATGCTGGGATTTGGAAGTTCATTTAGGAGCCTGTGGGCTGACCTGCTGACTCTTGGGTCTGTTATAGGAAGAGGTTTCTGCTCAGTAAGAGGTGTAGTTTATTAAAGGCTATCATGTCAGCTAGAGGAACTGGTAATTCAATATCTCCATACCTGGTAGGACAGTATTCTGGTGGGAATCTTTCTTATAGCTTTACCTATCTAAGTCTATAGGAGAGGACAACAGGGAAAGCTCCTTCTCCTCTGAGATTAATTTAACTCCATAACTGCTCTTTTCCTTTCAGTCATCTGCCATGTTATCTTTCTGATCCCTGTCCTAACAGTTATTGTCCTCATAAGGCAGATCTTGGTTTTTCCAATCCTTTTCTGACAAACCTCACAGTATATGGAAGAGACCTTTGCTACTAGCCTCATTTAGGGAGGGATTGAGGTTGAACAGACACACATGGGAATGTGGAATGTAGGTTTAAACCTCCAGTTATTTGCCACCCAGGACTTGGAACAAACCCTTGCATTGTGCTTGGATCTTTGATGTAAAAGCACTTGTATTTTCTATAATGGCATTGTGGCTTCCATACATGAATAATCAAGGCAATAAACCAGCCTGTGGTTTATATGATGACTTTGAAATACCCATCCAAAGGATTTCTTGTTTTATGTTTAGCTCATCAACGTTGTCTGCTAAGGAATCTTTGCCAATATTTAAGAATCCATGTCCAGTAGTTATGGATGTCTTTGGAGCAGTATCCAAGTGTTCAAATAAAGTGTTAAGATAATCTGAAGTGCTGGATCCAGTCCTAGCCTCCCTATTTCAAGAAAGAATTGAAGCAAGTGCAGTGATGGGCCACAAGGGTGGATAACAGACTGAAAGACCTGACCCAGGAGGAGAGGCTGAGAGAGCTGGGGCTGTCCAGCCTGGAGATGAGAAGGCTCAGGGGAATTTGATCAATATGTGTAAATACCTGACTGGTGGGAGTAAAGCACATGAAACCAGGCTCTGCTTTGTTATATCCAGTGACAGAACAAGAGACAACAAGCACAAGTTAAAAATATAGGACATTCCATTTAACATAAGGAAAATAATTTTTTTCTTTGTGGAGGATGTCAAACGCTGGCACAAGTTATCTAGGCATGTTTTAGAGCATGAAGATATTTAAGTATCTTCTTGAAGATACTTAAATACTGACAGACATGGCCCTGGATCAAGGTGCTTTTCTTGATGCTCCTCTGAGCAGGAAGGCTAGACTAGACCATCTCTAGAGGTCCATTCCAAACTCAGCTATTCTGTGATTCTGTAAAAGATATAATAAAACAGATGCACATGTCTAGATACATGTGCAAATAAAAATTATGCATTCCAGAGCTCAGCAACTCAACCAAAATGTCATTTGCAAGACAAGATAGAAACCAAAAAGAAGCAAGAAGTGAGAATGACAGAAGAATCACATGCACATCCAGTCAATGAGGCATGGAAAGAAGAGCTTTCATTCATTTTCTCTAGCACACACTGAAGGGAATTCAAGGTAGGTTAAATGGAGTTTTTATCTGGGTGCTAATATTCCTAACCACTTACAGGCCTCATGAGGACAGCTAAGCCAGCAACGCAAAATACAGATCAGTCAAAAAGCAGCAGCAGGTAAAGTCACACCTAGCACAAAAGTGGCCAGCCTAAGGTTGATGTAAAACAAGGGTAAAAATAGGCTCACTTTTTCTTTCCCAGAGCTTCAAGATTCTAAGGCACTTGAGGATGCCATGGAAGCAACTGTTAGCACAGCTAAGAAGAAAGGCTGAAATTAACTGCCTTAAAACAAAGAAACAAAATGAGAAGCTCCAAGCAGGGTGAGAAGGACAGAGGGCTTTCAGGAATGTGTCACCAGTCACATTCAGATATACTGGGGAGATATCCAGATAACAAAGGCACCATGACCTTATTTAGCCCATCCATCTTCTCCCTGGTAATAGGTTTCACTCTCCTCCCTGTTTTTTTTCCCCTGAAACATATTTGCCGGAATAAACCAGGAATTTGAAGAACGAATTTGAAAATGAGATTATAACTAGCTCTCACTTGTTTTCAGCTGATTTCTCATTGACAGCAGAGTGACCCCAAGGATGAGGTGGCCTTTAGCTTCCTGCTGGTAGAGTCTTTGAATCAAGTACCCCCCAAAAGTGACAGCAACATTTACCAGTACAGATTTGGAGGGCTATAGCAAAGGCAAAATAAAACCTAAAGCCATAGCAGTTTTACTGCCTCAAGCAAGTCCAAAACCAGATCAGGGCTCTCACAGCTGAAAATAGGATTAAGAGTCTTAGTACAGGATATTCTAAAAAAGCTCATGATATACAGATTTCATATTACCAGAGAGCTGTATATTTAGACAAAATCGAAATGTCTATAAGTGTGTGTAACTATGTATAACTGTAACTATGTATAACAGTCTAATTTCTTTAGAATGTTCACCTTCTCCACCACTTTCCATCCCATGTTTTTGTTGTCTTTTCCACATAAGAGAGAAAAAATACTTGTGATTACATGATTAGCAAAGTTTTTTTTCCACCATTCTTCAGAGAACTGATTTATTTGCATGTTAATATTCTTATCCGTATACAAAAATGTGCACCATAAATACTTTTATAAGGGAGAACCAGCCAACTGGAAATCCTTCCTTTATTTTAAAGATAATAGCTCCATTTGTTTATTGCTTCTGCTGTTGATTTTTTCCAAGCAGAACAGCAAATCTGCTCTCAGTTAGGGGAGTACAACCCGTCTGTGGCCAGAGTTCAGTTCATATCCCAGGGTACCTTTCCGCAGTAAAACACCCTGCCTACTTCAATGAAGCTGATCACAATTAACTCTTCTGGATGTGGAGATCCAAGCACCATAGCCTTTTATTGATTGCTTGGGGCTACATTCATGTGGCCTGAATTCCACCCAACTCCCCCAGTGCTGCTCCACAGGGAGAGTTGCTGCAATTGGAGGGGAGCCTGGGCCAGGCAGCCGGTGGGAAACTCTGTCCATGGCTGTGAGCATCCCCTGGACAGAAACAGAGGCCAGCTACTGCTGGGTGGCTCAGCCTGGGTTTGGTTCAGCTGAACAAGCAAGGGTGATTTTTTTTCTCCAGCAAGTGATATTTATAAAATTTACTATTTTAATATTTTTTTCAGAAATGTCTTACTTTTTCCATATGTTTTGAAGCAGGGTCGAGCAGAAGTCCAGAGAGATCAGCATCAGCAATTGTTTTCCTTTAATAATTATGTTTGACAACTGTTAAAACACAGACTGTAGTGAAATCATCGCTACCCCTTTATTATGGTAAACTACTCAGTTTTTTCCAGTGGTTTGAGGTAAACACTCCAAACATCCATAACAATTGGTTGCACCAGGACACACAGTAAAATCAACATAACAAGCACACTGGGGGCAGTATGTTGCTGCAGGGTAAACTAATGCCAAAGAGCCACAGCACTAATGACTTAATTATTGCCTTGGTGGTTGTCAGGATGACACCAAAACATCAAACAAACTGAATCTTTCTCCCCAGCTGGGTTAAGGTCTCCTTTGGTTTCCTGGTCAGGTCATCATTTCTCTCACAGGAGCTTTAAATCTATGTTTTTACAAATTTATACCAGAGAGCTGCCTCATGGCCTGAGCTGTTGTTCCCAAAGTGTTCTGTATTAGACTGTAGCATCCTGAATCCTTTTTCCAAATGTGTTTTTGTTTTGAGTAGGATAGAGAGACTCTTCCATATCGCAGCAAGGAAACTCTGGGATGTAGTCAGGGTTGTGAGCTGGGAAAAAAGAAGGGTACGACTGAGGTCTTAGCTGCTGCCCAGGAAGGGGACAGGGCCTTACAGATTTTACCAAGAGTATTTCCTTGAAAATATGTGACTTAGTCAGCAAAAATAGCATTTTAGAATTACAGGCCTTATATTAGTCTGGTTCTTGCCAATCTTCCTTGTGAGCCCCGGTGCTGTCATGCCCTCCCTCCATTGCCATGCACTTCAAGCATCACCAGGACCTAAGTCTCAGGTGGCAAAAGTTCAGACTTTTCAAAAGAAATATTGTTTATCTGGAGCCAGTCATTACAGCTTTCCTCTTCATTATGGATCTTACAGGAATGAGATCAAGCAAATACAGTTAAAAACATGACTGCTCAAATATAAGATCCAGGAGCATATTTCACTAATGTGCAGCCAGAAAGCAATTGTCAGGAGTTTAATATGATTCAGAATGTTCTTGGTTTTCCTTGTAAAACAGCCTCCTTGAACAATGGAGAGGTTTTAACAGGATTTTTGTTACTCACTCTGTGGACACAGGGAGAGAGTGCCAGGTGATTACAGCAAAATATTCATTCAGTTGGTTTGAGGAAGGACATTCATTCTTTCTTTCTTTCATAGCTTATTTGATATAAGCTTATCAAACATTTTAAAGCTGGTGTCCTAAAATACCAAAGCAAGTTGCTTCATGTACCTTCCAAATGGTTTCCTTCTGAGAAGGTGTTGATCAGACATCCAATATGAATATCAAAAAGTAGAATGAATATCAAAAAGTAGAATGGGTCAGACAGGATAAGGCTCTTTTTCCAGAGATCAAAGGCTTATCCAGACCTGACCCACATAAGCCAGACTGGTTAGGCCTAGGAGCACTACAGGGTCAAAAACAAACGAAAGTTAAGACAGAACTGGCCAAAAGGTGACAGTAAATCAATTATTAATACATCTCTAATACAAAGGTTCAGGCTTACCTAAAGTCTGGGTTTCCCCCTCATTTCCTCTGGGGATTTTTTAACAGCTGGATGAGTGGGATAACTTGGCTTAAAGATGCTTTTCCTGTACTGGTTCCTATGCTTGCAATCAAAATGGACTCAAGATCACAAAAAGCATTCCGGTCTGAAAAACAATGGTTCTCCCCCAGGTATCCAGAAATATGATAGAATCAACAGGCTGCAGTCCCCAGCAGGCTTGGGATGCTTTGTAGCCTCTTGGTGATACAAACCAGTCACAAACCTGGGCTGTCTGCACCCACACAAAGCAGCCAAGGAGCGCTTGGATCCACACACATCAGCATTACAGATCACATGCACTGAGAAGCCCCTAAAGAATTATCCTTTCATAGAGGTCTCTGGGCCTTAATGAAACACTGCCTGATACCACAACTTTTATCATCCTAATCACAGAAATCAGCCCAAAACAGAGCATCTTGGAGCCAAGTTATTCAGCTGTACCAGGTGTTTTGAAATTCCCAGAGGAAATGAGGGAAGACTCAGAATCTAAAAATAAAAAAAAAAAAAAATTACATTATTAACAAAATTATAAACCTCCTTGCTTTACAAGTAAGGCTGCAACAGAGTGAGCAAAGCTGGGCTGCCAGGGTGGAATGAGGCTGCAGGAGCTGGCACTGAGTCAAAGTCAGAGAATGCTGCTTCCTGATGGCTGGTTCAGGCAGAAGTCACCGAGGGGGTGAGCAGAGCAGCCAGAGGAAGCACCACAGCCCCTCTTCAGCCTACAAGGTCTTTGCCACTAACTGGGCTAGGTCAGAGGAGAGCCTTGAAAATGTGCTACCTATTCCCTGCGGACACTTGTGGTTCAGGGTCTAATACACTGTACTACTGTCTGCCAAAGAAACTTCCCTAGGTTATGTCAGGCATTGGAGGAGATTACATGTGCACAGACCCTGGGTTTTAGGCCCCTAAACCACATCATGCAGCTCAGTGCAGGAACACTTCAGATCTATCTATGTGAGTAAATAAAATTGGAAATGTTTCCAAGCACTGAAAATCAAACCTCTTAAATTGTTTGAATGGCCTGTGCTCTGTGGTGATGTCTCAGGCCAAACCATTCCCAGGCACATCCTGAAAGTTAGTGCAGTCAGAGGCCACAGCTGATGGAGCTGTCCCACTCTGGGGACAAGCAGGTTCTTGATGTGCTCGTGGCCTTTCAGGTAGACAGCAGAGCAGGCCATGCTGAATTTTCCAGTAAGAACTGTCCTGCTGGGACTACTTCAGCTGTGCTGGGCATGCAAGAGCCTGCCCATAGTTCTCGTTTTAAAGATTACTGTGTTCATAGGAAGGAGATGTGTTTCTTGTTAGCTTGTTCAGAATCATCTTTAGCAGAAGATTTATATATGGAATAATGCATTTATTTGAAGCATATACTTTAATAACAGTGAAATAAAGCCTCAAAATTGAAACCAAAATCCCATTATTAAAGACTAAACTAGCAGCAGGAAGTCTCCATGCTTTTCCAGTCCCCTAGGTAGCTTGCCAG
The DNA here is from genome assembly GCF_000277835.1 of Geospiza fortis. Classification (NCBI taxonomy): domain Eukaryota; kingdom Metazoa; phylum Chordata; class Aves; order Passeriformes; family Thraupidae; genus Geospiza; species Geospiza fortis. Next base: position 668,019 of record NW_005054417.1, on the reverse strand, counting down.
GAACACAACAGGCAGCTGTTATGGCTGACCTCAGGTAGGCTGCAAGCATCCTTCCTTGCTTTAACTATTCACAACATCTCCTGAAGCCACTCTGGGCAGTTGCTTACAGTGCTCCTTTCCCACTGCCCTGGGGAACAACCTACTTCGTCTTCTCCTTTCCTGTTTATTTGCCTCATTCCCTGTGATTGGATGCTGAGACATTGCATGACAACGTGGGGAATGAAGTAATTTCCTCTTTTCATACCTTCAGTCTCTGAAGTCATTTCCTTCCCCCACCCACTCAACATTTCTTAATATTCCTATAGTGTATGCTATTTACCACTTTCTTGGCTTTATTCTGCTTTCTTCTCTCACAGTCAGAGACAGACATATCAGTAAAATATTACACATCAGATCATGAGAAGTATGACTCTAGCGAAGAATTTTAGCTGTATATTTTGAAAATATTCCTTGAGAGTAGCATACAAAGAGAAAACAGCATAACAGCAGGTTACGTGCATTACTGAAGTGTTCCCCCATCAACCCTCCTGTCTGGAAGAGTGGAGCAGGATGCTAAAGTAGCCTTAGGTGCTTTACAGTTGCAATGGAAAGCTAGACCCCTAGAAATTTAAAAGCCAAATGTTGTATAAAGTCTCCTGTAGAGACTACCATCACCATACTCCCTTCCTCCATGGCAGGAGCCTATCTATCAACAGCAAAGATCAGCTGGAAAACCAAATCAAACAAACATGCTCTACCGACTGATAGGCACCCTATCCTGCAGAAACCAGGTTTCCAGAGGGAGATAATTTCAGAGCTAGGGAACCAATCCCTTAGGGCACAAAGCACTCATCCCTTAGGGGACAAAGTCAGAGATTTCTTCTTGGTCCTTGCTATCCCAAAGCCCACAGGTGAGCTGTGGTGATTTGTCCTGTTGTGAGACCCCACAGCAAGGCACACCCAGCAGCTCTGACTGTTTACCACCACAGACAATTTCAAGTGAAGCTCATGTACTTGAGTCACAACAGAGTGTTCCATGCACTGTGTTTCCCCACAGCCATGTCAGCCTTTTCCATTTCAGTTTCAGGGCATGCTGGAACAATTATAGGGCCAAGAATTCACACAGGGTCTGTGCCCAGGACAAGTAGTGCGAGATATGCCCGAGAGTACATCTTGCTGCCTGATTGACTTCACTTGGGAATTTAGGAATTCCATTTCAAACAAAAATACATAGCTGGAACTAATTCAAACCACAAGGGAATAAAGCAAAGAAATAAAATCAAACTAATAAATCAAGATTACAACTCTCTAAAAGATATGTTCTGATTCAGCCACAGGTTATGAGAGTTGATGCAGGAATAACTAGAGGTAACTCTATAGCCTGTGATTGCTGCTGGTCATATGAAATAATCCTGTTAGTCTTTCTTGTCTTTAGTGTAAGCAGTGCAAACACAGTTGTGTGAATGATGATAAGGTCTCTCTTTGCCCACAGTGACTGCCAGCTACCAATGACACTTGGGGTGCCACAGTGAAACAGCTGAGGATTCTCCACAGATAAGAGAGGAACATCCTACTTGGCAAAAGCACCTTCTTGAGCCACAGCTGGAGTCCATAGCCCAGGAATCACACTCCACAAGTGTCTTTGCCTTTCCAGTTACAAACTGCCCTTTATGGAGAAAGAATTTAGTGAAAAATGAGTGCTGCAGAATCCACTCTTCAAATTGACAGGAAAAAAATTCTTATGAAAATTTGTGTTATAATGATAAGAAAGGATATTGGTAGGGAGGGGTAAAATGTGTTTTCCTTAGTTCTCTTTGTAAACCCTAACTTGGTGATACTGTATTTATCCTGAGCACATAATCACTGTGTATTCCAGGGAAAGGGTTTGGAAATTCCGGTAAAACATTGCATTGGATATTCTGTCATTGCTGCATTTTACAAGCAACAAAAGCCCTCTGAGAAGATTCATGCCCTTTTTTAGTCAATGACAAACAAATATGTAGTCCAGAGAAAAATCCATTCTCTTTCTTTTTGCAGTCACTGTGACTTTTCCTGGGAACATGTATTTTGAGTATGTTCACAGCTTTGCTACCACCAAAGATAAAAGAAGTTTCAACTGCTCCAACCAAAACATTGTGGAGACAGCTTTACATGATTTTTCAACTATCACAACAAAATTCAAACAGAAGTTGAAAGCATAATATATTTTTTGTTCATATATGAATACTTTGCTGCGAAAAAAAGTCATACCCATATTTGAGCCCACAGTAACTGCCTGCAAGTCACAACAATGATTCAGCACAGGGTATGTGAAGTTGTGAACAGTTTAATGTTTTTTTTTTTCCTCAAAACTTTTGGCACTTCAGCCTCAGATGCTATTTGTACAGAGCAAAAGTTCAGGCTCTGTTTCAAACTAAAAAAACTGAGAGTTCTCAGTTCATGCTTAAATGCTTGAAGAGCAGTTCAAAGGCTATCAATTAAAAGGCTTTACATTTCAAGCCCATTTGGATTTCTCTGATGATGTTTTCCAGAAGATCTGTGTGTTCAAATGCCATGTGAGAGGGAAGCTCCATTGGCTGCTTTCTGTTTCTTTCTCAGATGAGTGACCCTGTTCCTGTACCTGCCCTCTCACCTTCTCAGCCCGGCTCTCATCTCTGCGGAGACCTTTACTGCAAAGGATCTTCCCATCCATACCCCCTGGATGAATCTGCCACAGACTGGGTCTGGGTTACAGCCTGCTTGTAGCCAGCCAGCCAGATGGTCTGTAAGGCTCTGACCCCAGCTGTAGGATGCCTGACTCACACCTGCCCTTGGGAATGCTGCCGGGAGTTTCCTCTCATCACCTTCCTGGAAAACCAGCAGGAGCGAGTGTGGTGCCAGACGCTCCCAAGCTTCCAGGTAAGAATTACCTGGCATGCAGACAAGTGGTGAGGCAGCCTCAAAATGGAAACTCCATCTCCCTTCCTGGAGGATTTCACCATGCCCGTGGGTTTGTGTCACCGGCAGAAGTGAGTTCCAGACCTCCTAGGGAAGCCCAGCAGGACATGTCTGCATCCTCCGAGGATGAGACTTCCCATCCAGCCAGCAGCCTCAGGGGCTGGAAGGTGATCTCCAGGTGGGCAGCTGCCCATCACTGCTGTCCAGAGATTTTCAAGCTTCAGCAGGGTAGTCACCACCAAACCTCCCCATGGAAGCCCAGATTCCTGGGTGGCCAATTAAACTGACATTTCAATTGTCCAAGGACCTGCAAAAGAGAACCATGAATCAATGATCTAAAAATCTGGGAGATGGAGAGCACCCAAATTAAACCCCTGTGAGGTATTAAAGTCACATTTTGAAATAAAAGTGTTAAATGTTGTGCTTTTCTGCATCTTACTTTTAGAGTGATAACTCAGATCCAAATGTTCTCTGAGAAGTGTGAGAGACAGAAAAAGTCTAATTCTTGTGCATTTGTTTTAGTTTTAATTTGTGTTGTTCTTTTCCGAGAGTAAACATCCATTTGCAGCCAGATCAGCAGAGCATAATAGGAGAGGGAACCAAGAGTTTTTGCACCAAATTTTGGTAAACACAAAATAGGAAATTTCTTTTCCAGGAAGAATTTTAACTGTCAGGGTACATGGTAGCATCTGAATATATGCAAGGTGTAAGGTGAACAGGAAAAGCCAAAGTTGTTAAGCATGGGGTGGTGGCACTCAAAGAAATAACACTAAATGCAAAAGAAACTAATTCTTAACTAGAAAGGAAAGATAAATTGAAATGTAGTGACTACTGACATTCTTGTTCCTCATTATTAAAGGGCAAGCAGGCTTATGAAGTACAGGGCTTGCAAGACAAAAGGATCTATTTTTAAACAAACTTAGAAAATCCAGGAAAGAATGTTGAATTATAAATGTCTGGACTGATTCTCTGCACCGACTCTAGATGTGAGTCACTGCAACACCACGTTTTTTAAGTAGAATCATTTATATGTCATAAATTGAAATGGAGATAATGATATAACCATATAGTATAAGGTTTTTAAAAAAGCATTGAAAAATGTATCATGAAATCTAGTACTCTGCAGCCTTTTTGGACACAAAAGGAAAACATTAAGGATGAAGGTTATTTTTTCTTTTGATAAACTAGTTTTATTCCTGGAGAAATCCCTTCTCTTTGTCTCAGTGAAAATTTCTGAGTAAAAATTAAATTCTGAGATTCAGTGCTTGAGAAAACAATGCTCTTAAGAAACAATTGTAATGTCCCAGTTCAATGTTTTGGAAAACAAATAATTTTTTATGTTTCGTTTTTATTAGATACCTTAGATTTATTTTAATCCTGGATATCTTGAAGCAAAAACTAGTTGTAGTCAGTAATGCATTTCCTTCCCTGAAGTACCAATGAGGGAAAACAGAAAAAAGGTTATTATATGTGATCATAAATAAAATGTAATAAATTTCCACTATGGAGGATCCTATCTTTCCTGTTCAGATTCTTGTCATTTGCCTATTTATGCTTCTAAGAAGACAGGTTACAGAAAAACATTTTGTTTAGAATGCTGTAAACAAATTTGTAATCTGGGAATTGTGAAAGGAAAGTTGATCTCAGACAGCTTTGGATCAATTTTCTTTTATATTGCTAGCCAAATTTCTTCTTCACTCTTCCTTCTAAACTCTATTTTGTGAAGTTCATTTTTTTTGCTTTGGGTTTTTTTTTGTTTTGGTTTTTTTTTCTCTGTTGTTGTTGTTTATTTTTCTCAGAGGGTGAAAGACAATTTCCATCCAACTCATATCCCATATGAGGAATCTGCATTTGTTTCCTGTGGGCAGGTATGGATTTTCCACTTTTATCTACTCAGACCCTGATCATAACAGCACCGTGACAGCAGCTTTTCAAGAGATCACATGTGTTTTCCAAGGTCTGGTGATGGAAAATCTGGAAAGCAATATTTAATGTCTCTCAGAAGGCTGTTTATTCTCAAAAATGCTCAGTTATTTAGCCTTTTAGCAATTACCCATTCCTAATTTGAATGGGTCCATTTGTCCAGGAGTTGAAGCATTGAGCTGCAATGAATCATTTGTTTCTTTTATGGGGATTAAGTGCATTGGTAAACAAAGACTAAGTTGCATAATTTTTTTTTCCTTTTTAGTGAATAGAAAAGTGACAAAGGAATGAGGAATATATATCTATATCTATATCTGTATCTATATATCTATATCTATATATCAGGTTTTTGGGGTCTGGAATTCCTTTTTCAGAGGCTCCATTTTTGGCACTGCCAGTACTACCAGCAGAGCCCGCTATGGGACCATTCAAATTTGGAGGAGAAAGGTGGACATTCATAGCCAGGCTTCTGAAATTTCACTGTTTTCATAAATCACCAGAATTAAGCTTCACAAAGAGCCACCCCCCATCAGGCTCAAGCACCTCCTTATCCATGGCAGAGGAGACACCGAGTGTCACCCGGCAGATGTTGCCCTCAGCAGATCAGCAGTAACCTCAGAGGTAACACCACGTTCACCTAAGCTCATCCTTCCTGAATTTTTGCAATGATTTGCCTGAGTATGGAGTTAATTGAACTTCCCAGCTGGTCTGGGAGACCAGGCGTCAGATGGGCGTAATGCATTCAGCAGTGGAGGGACAAGGAGTATTTAGGTTGATTGTTAAGCAACAACACTGCGTGCTGTGGGCAAGAAGGACACAATGCCAGCTCTGGAAATTTCACAACTGTTGAGTTTTTTTTCCTCAAGACTTTGTAATTGAGGCTTGCGGGGTTAATAAACAACAACCACCACCAAAAGTAACACTTACGACAGGACAGAAGAAAAGGACAAGAAGAACATTTTGGACTGCTTACAGTTGTTATTCTGCTAATACTCCAGTAAGAAAGTGAGAGGTCTTTTGTGCCTTTTTTAGTCCAATAGCACGTCTCTAAATAAATCCCAGAGGGGACACGCTTTAGAACACCAAGATGAAAGTGGAGCCTAAATCAGGCAGAGGGAAAGGTGGTTTTGGCTGGACCCGAGCAGCTGTGCTTTGCATGTCCAAAACCAAACCCACACTTTGACTTGGTACATTAGATGTTGCTGGACTGGGAGCAGTGCATGCAGAATGGGGCCATGCACGGTTTAGCACAGCCCTGAGCAAGCAACCCAAGGAAGGGCACAAATTTCTCATGTAGAAGACAGAAGGGTCAGTAAGGGAAAGCACAAAAACTGAGCTGGGAGCTAGCTGGAGCCACGGGGAAGAGAGGCCATGGCAGGAGAGTGGTTCTTGCTGATCTTGGTGCGCAGTCCAGAGTGCGCTTAGGGTGATGTGGATCAAGGCTGAGGTAGCAATGAGCTCAAACTCTGGTCTACAGTAGACCCCACCTCCTCACCAAGGATGTGCAGATAAGAGATTTATCTCTGAGGTAGATGGACATTTTAATTTTCTTCACATGTGGAGCCCTGGGTTGAACCACTTGCTTCATCTCAATGACTGAAGGAAAAACAAGAGAAAATCTTCTATGCTTGCTGCTAGCCATGGCAACTGCAGTAATAAATGTGGGCTGAGACAAATCTACCCCAGCCAGGCTCTCATGCACAAATAGTAGTGCAGGCTATGGTTGCTTAATATCCCAAATGAATAGCTAATTACTTCATGAGCTAATTAAGAGTGCCTAGGCACCATCTATGCTACCTGGTAAAAATAGGTCTCATACATTCAAAACCAGCTCAAACACAAAGCAATACAAAAGAAATGGTCTGTAGAAGCGTGAGTGACACATGTCACTCTCATGAGGGCACAGTATGGCCAAAACTGAGCATGCAAGCCCTCAAGGATTGGTGAAGCTGGGTATTAGTGTTGAAGAAGTTGAGTTCTTTAGTGTTAAAGAAATTGAGTTTATAAACCAGAACAATGCTGAACTTAGATACTGCCCCATGCTCCTGACAAATCCCCTTATAAATAATGCTGAAAGTCCAGCCAGACCAGGCTTTTGTGTAGGCAAAATGTTTCTCACTGCTGTACAGAAAGCATAAACCACAGACAGACAGCAAAATCATACTTTCTTGTGTCCAAAAGCTGGAGTGCTGGAGTCACGGCCACAGGAGGGATTCATATGCTGAAGTTTAGTGTCAATTGCTAGAATTAAAACAAGTTATTTGAGCCACTGGAAATTCAAGTATTCTTTCCCCATAGAAGGAACCTCTTCTTCTTCTGGGGCTACTCTGAGATGCCTCTGAAAGACATGGGCAGCACAGCACAACCACAGAGAGGCCACTGAAAGCAAGAGGCAGAAAGGAAACAGAGGAAGAGGGATTATTTGAGGGGAGGCAACTCAGAGTATACTTTCCTTAGTGTGCCCAGTTCACTGCTGTTGAATGACAGGAAGAGAATGATGGTGGCATTAATTTTTTTTTTTTAAGGTGAAGTGTTCTGTTAGCCTAGTTGCATGAAAATATAAAGTGAATTTTACTATTATATTACAGTTTTAACATACTGCATTTGCTATGTGTGTCTAGTATTTTCTGGACTGTATAAATATCTGCAAATTAGTTGCAAGACACTAAAAAAAATCTTCTGTGGTTGCAAATTAAAATTTTTTGAACTTTTGCTTTGCAGGAAATGTGACTTGTTATTCTACCCAAGACCTCCCAAAAAAATGCAATTTTGAAATATATCTGTCCCACAAATCCTTAGGGATTTCAGTTCAACAGAGGAGTTATGGGGAAGATTCACCATTGTAATATTTTGCAATGATTTGGAGTTTGAAGCTGTCTGAAAATAGCAGATCATCTGAGAGCTGGACTATTTATGTCCTAGATTTAGACACACTTCCAGTGACTTAGTTGTCTCTTATCACTCCCTTAGTTACCTTCGAACTAATGCTTTTTACTTTTCTGGCAGTAGATTGTCTTGCTTTCATTTCAAATACCTGGCCAACACCCTAAGTGGGTATCAGGAACTACAGTTCTAAAAGTAGTAAAATGCTATGCAGTAATCCAAGAGGTAGGGGGGCAATATGTTAGTAGCTAAACACTTGTTTAATATGACAGCACACAAATGTGTGCCATAATTTTAGACAATAATTCTAAACAAGCATAAGAATGAATGCTTTTGTTGTTTAAGGCCACAACCTTTCATCTGAACATCTGCATCTTTCCAAAGTAATCTCTACTGGTTAAAGCTCACGTCCCTTCTCAGCATTTCTGATGAGAGGCTAGATAAAGACCACTTGCTTATGGTCTGGAGGTGAATCCATAGCTTGGATAACTGGGGTAAAGTGCTTCTTGCAGCAAGACCTACTTGTTCCCCACAAGCATGCACATATATTTTTGAAGGGTGAAAAAGATGATGCAGGGTGGGAGGAAGAGGGTAGGAAGGGAAAGCAAGCACAAGGACAGTATAGGGGAAGGTCAAACTCACAACTTGTCCGTTCCTTTCTTTCAGGTAGGAGGACACAGTTGTTGGAACTGTTTTTTGACAATAGGTCACCACCACCTTTTACTTCGCAGAAGACAATACTACCACCAGCCTCTGTATTTTCCCCCTTTTCTGTGCATGTTTTATTCTAATGGCTGGTGGACTGCTTGTCAGCTCTGGGAGCCCTTCCATCACCAGCGGGTTCCCTTGATGATTCCTCAGCCACTGAGCATGGAAGCTTCGCCAATACGTGCACCTGGGGTCAGGAAGAAAATAAAGGAAAAGTCTCCAGAGCAGCTGCACAAGATGGTCATAAACAGGAGGTATTTTTTTTCCTCTTGCCTGCCAAATGCAGCTCTGGGAGAGCCATGCCCCTTGCTGGAGTGTGGCCCTGCCTTGCCAGAACAGATACCCATTTGGCTTTGCAAAGCCCAGAAGAGGTTACCCGGTCAAGGTGGCTGTCTGGAGCAGTCTAAACAAATTCTGTGTTTCTGGGAATTACCACTCCGTTGGTCAGAGCACTGGTCGTGTGGCTGCTGGCATACCAGCTCTACAAACAGAGAAAAAAAGTGTCAGGACTATTTTAATAAAGGATTCCAATGGGAGTCAAAAGCATGTTGATGATTTCTTTCATGTGTTAATGCCATTAGCTACCTCAGGCATTAAGCGTGGGGAGTACCAGTAACTGACAGTGCACTGAGTGGGGAATGAATCATTTTATTTTTATTTAAGTAACTTTGTTGTTCTCATGAAATTTGGCCTCAGCAACATTGTCAGGTTTCAATTAGTCTTGGTAACTCTAGTTCAGAAAAAAAAAATTAAACTTGGTCCATGATGTGTTACTAGAAATTTGACAAAGAGTGCCTTCCAGCCCCCTTTAAAGTGGTCTGTGTCATGAAGGGCATTGAGAAAAAACAGGCCTATGGCAGAGGAACTGCTCCTGTGTCCTGCCTGGTTTTTCATGGAGGATGGAAATAGAGAAAGTTTCCTTATGTTTCTCTATGGCCAGCCCATCCAACTTGCAGGCATCTCTTAGGTCAAAATGCATACGTGTTGTATAAATTAAGTTTTGTGACACTTCCTTAGCAAAGACTGCTGAGAATTGTTAGATTCATAGCAGAAAACACATCACAGCTGGAGATGGGGACTTCTGAAAGCAAAAGGAACAAATACATGAGCAGCTTTGCCACCAGAGAAACATTTTCTTTTGTGCTGATCCTGCCCGGCTGCATGCTACTTTTCTATTTGAAATGTAGATCAGAAACAAGAGTAGGGCTCTAGACAATGAAGGGCAGAACCCTTGAGGTTACACTCTTTGTTCTAATTTTAAGATCTTCAAACCCCTATGTAAAGGTATTCTCCCCTCCCTGAACCTCCGTGTGCCTGAAAGCCCAGATCCAGAGGGGAGCTGGTCCTAATGAGGACCTACAAGTCTCCTACCTCAGGTGTGTGCTCCTACTCCCTTCCCCACTGTGAGCCTGGCCGGGGAGGGAAGCTGGCTGTCTGGAAATTCACTGTTTTTCTTTGCAGGGTTAGTCTTTACCTAGCTCAGCCCTGAGAGCTGGCTCCCTGCCCAGATGAGCTGGATGGAGAAGGGTAGAACGGCAGCAGAGCTGACTAAGCTTGGCTTGGACTTGCAGGGAACCGATCTTTCCCCTCCGCCAGAAGCGCCGCAGCCCTCATGGCCTTGAGCTCAGCATTGCCTCACTCATTTTGCTAAGCAGACCTAGAAGTATCAAATCAGTTCCATGGAGAGTGAAAAGCACTTCAAGAGTAATTAATATGAAATCTCTTTGAATAAATTGTAATGGGCAGACGCCTGTCTCTTGATACAGACCTAATTACTGAGTCATTCAGTAAACAAAGGAGTAATGCTATTAGTTAACCATGCAGAGTTGACCCTCTTTAATCTCAGTGAAGAGTCTGGGGACTTCTATCAGAGCTTTAGAGCCTGCAGGTCAGCATACATCTAAAAATGAGCAAAACCAGAACTTTTATTAAAGGTTAACCCTAAAGTCTCTGTGCTATATATGAAACAACAATACTGCGCATGTGCTAAGGCAGACTAGTCCATGTACTTAAGTCAGTCAAGACTGGAGGAGTCGTCCTGGGAAGTTAGAGGATATTTTATTATTGCTCCTGGACTTCTTTGCTGAGGTTGCAGTGGGTATGCCAATTAATTCCAGTGCTGACTGAGTTTTAGCAAGTGGCCACGTAACAGTCAAGCAATGATTACCAAATAACTGCATGTATTTCTTCCCCTGCAGACGTCAGCTGTTAATTAAAATAAACCTTTTTTTAGCATGTGAAGACTGATGTGTATACACACGTGTGTATACATCCATATATATATACTTTTTCTTCTTTATTTTTTTGTTTTTGTTCTGAATTATAAAATACAATAAAATCTCTTGAAAAAATTGCCTATGATGAAATTGCCCTTGCAGATGGATATGAAACTTTGAGGTCTGGGTGTACAAATATTGTAAATCTTCGAAGGAGATAAGAGCACTTGGTGTGACTGACAGCCACAAATTCACCTGTCCTCTGTACTAAGTCATTATTTCACCAGCCAGTTGACAGCTGATATAGGAAGAAGAACAAGACAACTGATCAGAAGTATTAAAAAAGTCTCAATAAGCACAATGAGAAGAGCAAAATGGACTGCTGAACCTGTTTGACCTGGTATGACAGTGTATTGTGCCTTGAAATTGCTAAATCTAGTTCCCACTCCTCCTCACTTCTCACTCGTGTCTAGACCAAACACTGAATTTAAGGTACTTTTACCACATCATCTGTTTGCTTGGGTATTTCACTGGCCATCTTGATCACTCTGACTTTTTATGTCTGAAATGTGGTCTCTGGGTCAGCAGCTACAGCTCTCAGTTGTCTGCATTGTGCTTTCTCTTGACTCATAAAAGTCCTGGCTCATTAGGGAAGCTTCTGATGGTTTGACAATAGTGTCTACCCATTGCATACATATGTTTAAATCCATTTTCATCTGCATTCACATCCAACTAGTGCACAGCATTTGCTTTGTAGTTCTGGCATAATAGCCACAAACCTTCTGATGCATTATGAAATCATATGTTTGTAGCCCTTTCTTTTCCTTAATGAATTACAGTGCAATCAGACCTCTTAGCATAAAAAAAAAACACTCAAAAAGTGAAGATGAGAAATACTTAGAAGACAGGACACAAATAATCTGAACTAAAATCCCATGAGTGGCAGTGCTGGCATCAGTGGTTTGTGATTATCTGTTTTACACACACTCACACAAATTGATATTATTCATTTTGAAACGCTTGACCTTTTTTTTTCCTTGCACAAAACAATTCAGTTTGAATTCAAACTGATGTATGAAGGAGCCGAGCTATCAAAAGGGCAAGGAATGAATGAGTGTAATCAGATTAGAAACATCAGAACTTTAATATTATAGTTTAACAAATGATCAGTAACTACTGGAACAGAAAAACATCAAAAAAACCCAGATGAAGTTATCCCTTCTCCTTGTATAATCAATACATATCAAGTATTTAAACTAATTCAAAAGGTATCCTTATATAATCAATTAAAAAAATTAATTCTATAAGGATACCTTTTGAATATTGACACTTTTCTCTCTGTCTTTATTTGTAACTGTGATGGTACAAATAAGAGGTCAGGACTCTCAGTACAAGAGGAACTTTTCTGCTTGCTGCCAGACCACTGAAGATGTAAGGGGGAAGACCTGTCGCTCTGCCAGAAAGGTCTCTTCTCAAGAAAAAAACCCAGGCAGGATGAGCCATTGAAGTTTTCTTTTTATCTATAGAGAAGATCATTAGGAAACTCATGAGACCAGGTTGGTCAGGGAGAGCCTGACAGCACATGTGCTTCAGAGGAATTCTAAGGAAGGAACTGATTCTGAAATGTCAGACTTCATTGTCTTCTACAGACTTCCACAAAATAGGAGGTTAACAGAATTTCATGTAAAGCCACGAGTCTGAGTAAAACATTTCACTTTTATTTAGGTGGGGTTTTTCTCCCCATTCTGGTAGATAAGAGAATGAATCACTGGAATTTTTGTACTCTCCATTTCTAACCAGGGAGAAGGGAGGGCTCGTTATTTCTGGTAGGATCAGTGTTTGTAGTGGTTTCACTCTGCATATTCCCCTTCTACAAAATCAGCTGCTCTTTGCCAGAGTTCAGAAAATGAAACAATCTCACCTAAAGTAGGATAGACTTCTGAGAACTACTGGACCTTCTCCAGTAGTCCAGTACTGTTTAGCCTGCTGGGATCAAGGAGACAAAATGCAGCCCATTTTCTATGCTGCTTCCAGAAAATAATAGAGTCTCAGATGACATCTGCAGTGAAAAACAGGAGGTCCTCACACTTGTTTTTGTGTTCCCTGAAAAAATCACTCAGCTGGGGCTTGGATTTTACCGCCAAGACCACTGACTTGGGCGAAAGGCCAGCCTTTGGCTTGTGGGCTGTCATTGTGATTGGTATAGCTTTTCCTAATAACATGTTCCAGTGCTTAAGCAATATGAATTGCATGGGGTTTGCAACATTTTTGACAAGGTGTCAGAGGTGTTTTTTATTTCTGAGATTAAATGAAAACTTTTTCAAGTACTGGTTACCAGCACACAACCTTGCATGAGACATAACCCAAGACTGAAGCAAGGGGAACTTGGCTGCTGGATTGCAATGGCTTCATATCAGACTCTTGCTCTTTCTTCCCCTTCTGTTCCCCTGTAACATGTAGAGATAGAGTAAAATCTGAAGAAAGGAAAATAAAATAGAAACATAAAGCAAAATAAATTAAATGCAATACAATAAAATAAAATTAATTTATGAGTATTCCATTAATACTGAGCTGTTTTAACAGTGAAGGGCAAAATCATTAATTTAACTCTATATTTGAATATGCCCTTCCTTAGCAAGCTACTCTGCCATATTGAGGACAGGAGATTAGTCTGTTCTTAAAATAATTCTGAAATTACATGCATGAGACTACTGTCTACTTGCCAAGTCTAACAATCCATACTGCACCTAAATTCATTCTGCCCTGCTTAAAATGAATCCTTTTCCTACTGAAATCAGGATTCTAGTTGTCATTAGCCTCTAGGAAGAGTGGTTTCAGACTGCTTTTCAGATGTTCAGAACAAATATTTCAGGATTTTTCATCTGTAAATTGACATGGTTCCCTGTGAATAGACAGGAACCTCTAAATGGGACAGCAGAAATACACTCTCATTGCAAAGAGCATTGTTCTCAAGCATGCAGCAAGGCTCTAAACCAGAAGTCATGAGGAAAATATGCCTCCATCATAAAGGTGGGATGATGGTTTGGCCCCTAGCGAGGGAGATCCTTAAGTCTAAATAATTATTAAAAATCGAGCCTTTTTGGATGGAGCTGTGTGTATCTACTGAAAGACCAACCATGAAAACCACAGTAAAAGCTTGCTGTTACCATGGTTGTCCCACAGGGGCTGTATAAGGGCTTTTTCACATAATCATCCTGTGAGTGCTTAAGATTCTGCCAGTAACAGAGATTTTCCCCTCTTTCTTTGGACTACACATTTTGTCAAGTGTAGTAGGAATTTACCTTGGAAGGAAGGGGATGAAGTTCACTTACACAGAAGCTGACACATGAACCTTGCAAAAACCACTTCACCACTCCCAGAGAAAGCATCAGTGTTATTTCCTTATTTTGAGCTATAGGAGTTCACATCCTCATTTCTCCTATAGGCACTTTCACATTACACAAACATACAGAGAACATTATCTCCCTTTCATTCTCCTTTTGAGTTTATAGTCCACAGGTTCACTTCTTTTGCTGGGCCTCTTAGATCTTTGGAATCAGCACATTTCTATTCAAAGCCAAGGACAGAGAACCCAAGGAAAGGAAAAAGGCACAAATCAGGTCTTGCCTCTGGCAGAAGCTCTTGGATGACCTTCAGAAAGTGAATTCTGGCTCTTTTGCCTATAAAATAAAGAGAATATTACTTCTTTTCTCTTACCTTGTTAAAGTAAACTGGAAAAAAAATCGAGATTTTAGGCACTTTCTCATAAATGTCTCAGTGCTATGAAGCTGTTAGCACTCTTTGGAGCCAATTGTCTGCTACAGCCTCCCTTGGCCACCCATGCCAGGATTACTCAGAATTTTATTCACAGGGTAGTTGTCATAGTTTGTAGTTGCCCTGACTGTCCTGACTACTGCTTATAGGTAATTCTCTAACTTCATCTTCAAATTGAAAACAGAAGGCTTGGTTGAGCCAAGCAATGACTCAGGTCAGTCTGTTATGTCAGAACAGCTTTTGCCTCAAAAGTTGTCTTGTTCTCTGGATGCAGCTGTGCTCAAGTCAGGCATGTGTTGCTTAAAAAAATGTCTCTTTCTCTTTATGACTCATAGGTGAATAGCCTGGGCTATTTCTATGGATTTTACCCTTGCTTTCAGATTACTTTCGTCATCAGTGCTAAATCCCTTCGTAAAGCTAGGGGAGCTTTCCACTGGTGAAATTAAAAATATGCCACACTGCCAGTAGAAGCTAACAGGACTAAAGCAGGAAGAAGCAGAGGCTTTGCAGCCCAGTGGACGTAGCAGTCAGATGGAATAAACCTGTCTTGGTTTCTGGTCCCTGCTTCCATGCTTTTGTAGTACTTATTGTTCACACAGATGATGCAGATTAAAAAAGTCACATCAGTCCCATCCCCAGCTCCACTTGGAAGAAGAACCGAGTCTTGCCTGGAGTTGTTGTGGAGTGGAAACCTCTTCTCCCACTTCTTCCTGCAAGTCTGGTGTTGTAGTATGCCCTTCCTGCCTCGTCTGTATGAAGGCAGAGCTCCTTCAATACCTGGATGATTGTGTAAGATAAGGGCAATAATTACATACTACACACTTATAACTCTTTTTATGGGTAGCTTACAAAACTCCTCAAAAACATCCATCCATTCTCACAACATGCCTGGGAGGTAGATAAGGTTTATTATACACACAAGCCATCATTTATTGTCTACCAAGATATTGCTGGTACACCAAAGATAAACAACTTGCCCAAGCAAAGCCTGGAAGGGAATTTGGGTTGCTCCAAACCGTGTGTTTCAATCCTTGGGCCAAAGCAGTGTTTTCAAAGTTGTTTAACCTGGCAAAAGTTAAGGCAGTGGGTTACACCACTGCGATAAATCCTGCACTCCTGGTTTACCACAGCAAAGCAGGGATGAGCATGGCAAAGGAGACCCGGGAAGGGCTGATAAGGCTGGCAGTGCTGATAAGGCTGGCAGCGCTCTCCCATGTGCGTGTGCACCTCAGCTCTGTCCTCCTGGGGGTGAGCACTGCTTCTAGACTGCCTGATGAGTCAAGGTATTGTGGCTGAGACTGCAAGCATTGGCTCTGTCACCAGGCAGACAGACAGACAGACATTCAAAGAAACCACAGCCCTCTGGTTTCTTTGCCCTTGTTTGCTTAATCAAGTTTGGGCTGTGTGTGCGTGTACACATTTTTTCACCCACAGCACAAACAAATACTGCTTAACACCTGAGGGTGGCTGACTCTCAGAAGTGCCTCTGGAAAGATGACTCAGAGGAGGAGTAGTGGGAGGCTCCTATGGCATTCGTCCTAAGGCGGGAAGGAGCATTCCCTCTTACTGTAAGTGATCTAATTATATTACTGTAAATCTCACTCTCACATTTTCAGCTACCTCTGCATCTGCTCTCAGGCTGAACTTATGTAATTGTGGAAAACTCTCTGCCGAACAGAGGATACCTGCTGCAGGTGACATTGTTTGCAGAAGACGTGTGTGAGAGTGAGCAGGGAAGGGAGACTTCAGTGCAGAAGACTGAAAGTGATACCTTCTCTAAAGGTCATGAATTTGTGCACTAAATTACACTTATTAACAATTGCAAAGAAAATGAGCAAGCATACCTAACAAAGGTATATTGTTTTTTCAGTGGGATAAATCCCATTTAGACAGGCCCATTGTTTTACTCCTAATGTTCCAATTAAAGACAATATTCCTTCTACTTGTCCTCAGTCTCACGTAGTGCCACTGATCCTACCATTAGGCTGCTGATAGAGTGCTGGCTTCATTTCAGCAGTCCTCCACCTGTATCCCCCTATAGATACTCCCCAACATCCAGCTCATCTCACACAGACCCTTGTTAACATGGGAAGAGGACCCAGGACTAAGGTCAGGAGCATCTGGTAGAAGAGGATCGAGGTGATGATCTGGGAGCAACAAGAACTTGGTGAATTTAAGGTGCTTTAGGGATGTGCCAGTTACCATTGCTATGGCCAGGCCTCCTTAAGTGAGTGTATGGACATGACTCGACCATTGGGGCCCATTGAGAGAGAGGGAAACCACAGAACCATGGAATGGCTCTGGTTGGAAGGGACCCTACAGATCATCTAATTCCAAACCCCCCACCATGGGCAGGGATGCCTTCCACTAGACCAGCTTGTTCAAATCCCTGTCCAGCCTGGCTGGGTACACTTCCAAGGATGGGGCATCCCAAAATGCTCTGTGCGACCTGTCAGTGCCTCACCACCCTCACAATGAAGAATTTTTTTTCTATTATCTGATCTACATCTCTCCTTTTTCTTCATTTAACACCATTCCCTCTTGTCCTGTCACTGTCTGCCCATGTAAAAAGTCTGTCTCCATCCTTCTTATAAGCCCTCTTCAGATATCAGAAGGTACTCTAAGGTCTCCCAGAGCCTTCTGTTCTCCAGGCTGAGCAACCCAACTCTCAGCTTGTGTTCATAAGATACTCCAGCCTTCTCATCATCTTCCTCTAGGCTTGCTCCCAGCAGTTCCATGTTTCTTATGCTGGGGGCCGAAGGGCTGGGCACAGCACTCCAGGTGTGGTCTCACAAGAGCAGACTAGAGGGGGACAGCACTTCCCTCAGCCTGCTGGCATTGCTTCTTTTGATGCAGCCCAGGATGCAGTTGACGTTCTGGGTTGATAGTGCACACTGACAGGTCATGTCCAGCCTCTCCTCCACGAGAGCATGCAAGTCCTCCTCCCCAGGACTGCTCTCTATGGGCTCTTCTCCCAGTCTGTACTCACATCAGGGATTACCTCAACCCACCTGCAGCACCTTGTTGGACCTCATGAGGTTCTGGTGGGCCAAATTCTCACAGTTGTCCAAGTCCCCCTGGATGTCATCCCTTCCTTCTCCTGAACCTGTTGTATGTACAGCTCAGCTTTGTGTCATCTGCTGAAGGTACACTTGATGCCACTGTCTATGTTGTTGATAAAGATATTAAAGAACAATTGTTCCAAAACAAAGTCCCATGGGACAACACTCATCATCAGCCTCCACATGGATATAGAGCTGTTGACCACAACTTTCTGTCTGCATTTGAAGAGAAAAGGAAGAGCACTGCCCACAAGCCTGCTCTCGCTGCAGCTCAGAGACATCACTAAGAAGCGAAGCAGAGGCACAAATGGATGCAGCTGTGTGTGCCAGTGCTTGCAAGAGCACCTGAAGAGAGTTTCAGAGAGGTACAAGTACCAAGGACATGGTCAGAGCAGCACCCTGAGCATGTCCTGAGAAAATCTCTGAGGAAGTACCTGGGGCAAAATGTAGACTGGAAAAGAAACCTGAATGGCAGAAGATTCTGAGCATGTTTCTGCAGCCTGGTGGCCCTGGCTGGTGCCATTCCACGTGTGTGCTGAGCCAGCCTGGGAGGAGAGCCTGAGCTTGCCCCTCAGCTGATGCTGTTGTGCTCAGCTGGCTGAGCTCCAGCTGCCTCCGAGCCCTGCAGAGCAGCCTGTCCGCATCTGATCAAAGGCACGTCTACACAGCCTCTGAGATTGTTCTGATTCTTTTTTTTAAATTGGTTTTATTTTAACCCCTGCTCTGTTCAGAGAAGGAAAAAACCACAAAGCAAAACACACATACCTTGTAAATAAGTTAGAACATCTCAAGCAATTGACATCACCATCTTCTCTATTTAACCGAGGCAGCCCACTTGGACTGTGCATTTGATAGTCATGCATTTGATGGCTGGGACAGAAGAGGCAATATTATTTGAAAAAGATAATTTCTAAAAGAGCCCAGAATTTGATCTATTTTATAGGGAATCCAAATGGCAGTAGGCCATATAAAAAAGGGAGGGAAATGGTCACTTTAGCCCATACTTCTAAATCAAAAACAAGCAAAGAAAAAAAGATGCATTATGTCAACCAAGAACTAACACCAGAGTCCAGGAAATTATCAGACAAAGCAACTGCAGTTAGTATGTATCCCTTGCTGTTTCCTGGGACTACTAGGTACAAAATGGAAATATGAACAGGGAATTTGTGCCAATTCCCTGCCACAGAAAGAAGGAATATAAAGGTGCAACAACAGCATAAGCAACAAGATGCTGAAAGCAACCTGAAAGAGCCAGGGAGTATGTGTCTAAGCTCCAAGTAAAACTTTTTTTTGTAGTTGGCATTGTCTTTATAAATGTGCCATGAAGACAAAACCTCACGTTATGCTCCTTAAAAAACATAATACAGCTCATTCTGTCAAGAAGTGAGTTTTCTGTAACAACAGTAGTTACAGGATTGTTTTGTCCTGTGAATACTTCCAAAAAGCACACAATAAACTCTCTACAAATTGTACTGAATTTTTATGTACACATGGACATTCCAGTTGACCCATCAATACACATATGTTGAATTTTATCTGTTTTCTTATTATTTATTGCACACTCATGAAAATGAGAGGCCAAACAATGTAGATGTATTTAGGACCCTGTCCTGCTTCAGTTGAGTTGAAGTAGGTATCTTTGATGTTTTCCAATGCTCTTTCCTCCCACATGAAAATCCCATCTGTTGGCATCAGATGAGTAACTGGAAATCTCAGCCTGTCTTTAAGAATCAGGATTCTGGGCTTTAAGGCTGCAAGCATGTCCTCAGGACATGAAACAAAAACACTCAAAGATCCAAAGGCAATAAAAAAAGGACATGACAGTCATAATTTTTAAGACCCTGAAGTTTTGAAGCCATGATTTTGGGGGACTAAATTGGCAGGCCTGGAATGTGTTGACTCGCACTGGGCAAGCCATTGCCCATGATGTCAGCACCTCCTCTCCTGGAGGGTCGGATGTGTCTCTTCTGCCCACAAGGTGCTGGTGGTACATCTCTACCAAGTCAATTTTCTAGAATTCTCTGAGTCACCCCACTCTTATTAAAGAGAAAAATATTTTTAGACATTTAACAGGATCAAACAAATGGTGCTACTCTGTTTCAGTTTCTCAATATGCTCTAAAATCTTTGATCCCTCAGTTTTACAACACCTTTTTATATATGCAAGTGGGATGTAAGGTAGCACAGAATTTTGGATCATTTAACTTGCCAAGGTATGGAATATAGCTAGAAAAGCTATATATGTAATAAGTATAATTTATGTATAAATGTAAGCCATAAATATAAGGAGACATCTGTAAGGTGTCATTTCAGAGCTAAGCACAGGTAACAAAATGAGCGTTTAATCCTTTTATTCAGTTGTGACAGACCTATGTGCTGTGTGTGTGATTTCCCAGAATTAGTACATTAAATGATTTAAAAAAATTAACACACTAAAGAAATACAAAAAAAGACAAAATATCTCAGTATCACCTAAGAAAAATTAGGTTATTATTACACCTGGTTTAATTAGCACATTCTAATTGAACTGAGATGAACATAAAGATAAGTTGAATTTTCTTGTTGAAGTGGGGCTGCATTTAAAAATAATTCTCAAAATGTTAAGATCTACTCCTTATCTTCATTTCAGAGTTAACAAGCATGAAATCTGTCTAACTGGCTAAAATGTGTAAAAGAATGCTATGAAAAATTGCAATCAGCTGTCACATTTGCCTGTTTTATGTCTTCATTGTTCACTATCTGTGAACATTATTCAAGCCAAGTGTTGTTGGTATGAATGTTGGTTTTCATTTAACCAAGAAAATCACTAGGATCATATAACTATGTAAGCACTTGTTGCAAAGAGTGGTAGTTGAAATGGATCTCCAATATATTTATGAATATAATGTAGGCTTAGCTAAGGCTGTGAAAGCACAAGAAATTTCCATTTCCAAAGGACTCCTAGGAAATTGACATTTACTTTTCTCTGAATCAGAAGAAAAAAGAATTGTCATGACTGAAAAAAAAATCATTGTATCACAATACTTTTATTTCTGTGATAGACAGCGAATTGCAGTTTGAAAATAAAAGTAGCTTGGAAAAAAACACCTCCTCCCCCCTTAGCTTTGCTTCCAAAAATGTTGAAATGGAATATTTTGACCTTCTCATAATACTTCTTCCCAATTTCTTTCCCCAAAACAAAAGGTTGTGAAAATCAACATGCCTCAGAGAGCAGTTTTGGTTAGACAAAATGGCATTTTCTAATGGAAAAAAAAGCATTCCATTGAAAAAAAAAATTAACCAGCTCTAGTAATAACTCTGGATTTCACACTCTGGGCTAAATTTGCAACCCTTTGCCCTCTGCAATGAACTGGAACACTTGAGAAATAAGGAACTAATCTGGGGAAAGAAGCACCCTCCCAGTATAATTTGGAGACTGTGGAGGGGGGCTACTGGAATGGATCTGCACAGGCAGATCCATTCTGCTGCTCTGTGGGTTCCCATGGTGCTTGCTCCCACTAGTCCAATTACAGTATCAGAGACAGATTTGTAAGAGTCGAGTTTTTTTTCTTTTCTGAGGAAATAGCTTCATTTTGTTTTGTTTCTTGCTGTTCTTGGCATGAAATTCGTGTTTTATTGGTATGAAATACAAGTCTGCTTTGACACTTGCAGAGACAACGCAGACAGAGTGAAACATCTTTCTAGCTCTAAACTGAAGTTTGTATGCCTTGTAAATAGCTTTTTATTGCTCATATAGTATAAAAGAAAAAAAAAGAAAATTTGTTACAAACACAGATAAGTTATCTGCATCTTGCTGTGTGCTTTCCTCTTTCTTTCAAAATAGGAACCTGGTTCATCAAGAACATCTGATCCTTCCACGTACTTCAGCACATGAAGCAATAAGCAAATCCCTGAAATCTGAGTACATCTTCACTGCATAGCTGTGAAACTTTGCCTCCCATTAGGCTTGGTAGGAAGTTGCTTCTCCACAATCAAGCTGGAGTGACAAGATTGTCTTGGTGCCTCTTTAGTCTGCAGTGGCTAAGAAATGCTGGATGAATAAGAAGAGTCTGGAGGTTTGGTCTGTGCTGTTGGAAAGCCATTGGCCCTACTTTAAGTTGCTTTTGATCTACCATAAGAGCTAAAGTCCACGGGACTGAAGCCAGCATATTTTTGTCTCGGAAGAGGCACAGATCTCTTATCTGTGTGTTGCTCCCATACCTAATACAGCATAAATGCAACTTTCATTCTATAAGGACTTCAGGCTAAAGCAGGCAGGAAACAATTTTTCTCTCTCTCAAAACTTTTAAAGGCTTTTTTTTCTCAATAAGTCTGTACCTCATTAAGATGAATCAAAAGCCTTTAAAGTCCTTTCTTCTTCTTTGAGAGTGAAAACTTCTTACCCAAGGCACAGGAGAGGTAGAGGCTTCAAGAAGGACCAAACTGCTACGTCTATACTCAAGAGTAGAGCAGTGCTGGGCACTCTCAAGATCTGTGGCACCTGCTTGGCCAGGAGCACTCTGTTGCATGCTGCCATCCCTTGGGGCAGGGTCTGAGGCACCTGGGCTGTGACCCATGCTGACTCCTGAACCATGCTACTAACTGGAGCTAAAATTGTGCCAGAAAACTTTCCAGCAGTTTAATGGCATGACCCTGTTCCAGCATCCAAGTCCATGGCACTGACACTATGATTTTATCAGTGTCATCATGCTGGATCAGACTAAGAAGTTGCTCTAAAATCTTGCATGTGAGTACTCCATCCCCTGACTGTTTGAACTTTTGCTCTAAGTCATATTTTAGGACTGTTGATAACATCATGTGTCCCAGAGTTATAACAGGATGACACTTTTTGTGCTGTGCCATCCTGAGGGCTCCACATACAACCAGCTATCATTGTTTAGGGTAATGAGAGGCAGAATTTTACCTAGACAATGGAAGACCTTGCATGAGTGATGTGGGATGGAGTGGAAAACCAGGTGGTTATCTGCAATCAGCTCAGGTTTGCTCCAGGCCTGCTGAAGCCAGATAGCCAGATTACTGCAATGTAATTAAAGTATTGTGGCAGCACACTTGTCCTTTAGGATATAGGACAGCTTTTGAAGTTGGTGTATAGCTGCCCTATGCATTTGAGACAAGCAGTCATTAAACACAAGCTTTTAATAGCATTTCTTCCAAGTCAGGACTCTGGAAATGCTCATTTTAATTGTGAAACTCAAACAGAAGACTGCAGAAATTCACACTTCACCCACATATCATGGATTTACTTTCTTTCACATCAAAAGGGTAAGAGACACGTGTCTTCTCCTTTCAGAAGATTGTAGGATAGCTTTTCCTCCTTGCCCCTGTGCAAGACAATGCGGTTTATCTTTGCCTGTGACAGGGAATACTTTTGGAAATGCCATCTGGTGCTCTTGGCCTTTTTAGTTCTTATTCAAGTTTATCCTGATGGCATTTTCTGGCATCTTCCTGAGGCTTTTCTGCTTCTCTGCCAAATGTTAATCGGTACCTGTTTTTGTACAGTTCAATACTCTCTCCCACAGATGTAGTGATTAGCCTCAAGCATCTTTCTCTAAGACTTTAACATACCTTGGGAAACCTGAGTGGGACCTTTTTTCTGTGTGATCTAGCTGACTTCCTTACTGCTAAATATTTAATTTATAAGGGCATCCATTGTTCTATGGTCCTGCAGGTCTGTAAGTGAGCTCACTGAGAGCTCAATGTTCACCTATCTTTATTTTTTTCATAAATGCTATCCCTCTGTGGTCTATGGGTGATTTAGAAGCACCTGTCTCATGCAAAATGATCTGTGGCAGAATCTGGTTACATGTCCCCTAGTCTTCAGGAGGTGTATAACCACACCATTGGTCACTTCTCCCTCTCCACAGCATGTAGAGAAGACCAGTAATTTAAAGGTTTATCAGTCTGAAGGCTGATGTTGAGTGGATTGCCAAACTGTTTATTGCCCTTAAAGCGCAGCTTCCCCCTGTACAATTTTGGATTGCAGCCTGAAACAAAAACAGCCAGGCAGCAATAATAAGAATGTGTATACACATTATCTACCCATATGTTAATATCTTTTGTTTGCACAACTCATCAGATTATTGTCTGATGGGTTTAGAGTCTAAAATTATCTCTTAGAAGACTGTTTGTGCCTGCTCAAGCATGTAAACCTGAATCAACAATCTGAGGTGCAGGCAATGCTAGTAAAAACTGTACTTTGCTGGATGTCAGTGATTCACTCCCAAAATATGAAGCATGATAAACTGAGAGGAAAAATAAGTAAAATACCTCTCAAGGGGAAGCTGCATTTAAGAAGAGACAGCTTGGCACCGACTCTAAGTATTTGATATATGCAAGTGAGGTGGAGCTGTACCTCAGACACCCATGCTGGATTTAGCTCTTTCAGCACCTTTATTGTATGCCCATTTCCCAGTGTTTCAGTGGGATATTACATCTCTCCAGAGCCTTTGGTGAAACATCTTGGCCTTCAACTGCAACTTCAACTTCATGGATTATTCTTCCAGTACCAAGGATTGACTCCATTGACTCAGGAGTGAGCAGCTCTTTACTGCAGTAGTGCTTCTCAGTAGCATAAGTGAGAAGGAGATTCACCTCTGTCATCACCAAGGACATGTTTATGCCTAACATAAACTGGTAGAGGCGTAATTAGATTGACTTAAAACCAGTCTGCTTAAATCACTGAAAAATTCTTTAAGCAGAATAGAATGTCTGAAACCTCAGTTATTTCCATTTATCCTAATTGTCACTACAGTATAAATGAGGTTGAAAACCTGTTACTGGTATTTCTATTTTGTGGTACAACACTAGGATAGAAGTACTGCAGTGTGACTGCTTCCTTCCTCACAAAGTTCTTCTAACTTTTCTAGGAAAGGACATCTATGTAACACACAGCCCCAAGCCCTAAAAACCTGGAATACAAAGCTTCTGATGTAAAATAAGGGATGGGAATGTGGGATCAGAGATTTCCTTAGCTGTTCTTGATGCCTCCTTGATATTAAGCAATCTTGGTCTTACTCCATCCCACTCACTCTTTCATACACACACTCCTGCTGTATGGTTTTACTCCCTTCTACCAGCCTTCAAGAGAGAAAGGCCCAGGCTCCAAGAGCAAAATCATAAGAGCAACATTATTTGAGTTTTAAAAATATCTGGCCTTCACATCTGGATATGATTTTATTAGCAGAGGAATAGGTCTAATTTGTTTGAAACCTCCTGGGAAAGGTCACATACAGGACTTTCTGTTATGTTGCAACAAGACCATTGTATTTTGAGTCACAGAGAAGACAGGGCAAATGCACTCCTCCATGCCCAAGACTACATCTGAAAGTTAATTATATTTGTTTACCATTCATGCATGATTGTGTTCCTTTTCAATTCACAGGCTTTTGCTTCCTGGAAAGCACTTTTGATTTCCAGGGATCTACAAGAAATTGTTCTTTCCCCAGGCAATGCTGACATCCCAACACTTCTTCGTCTGACTTCTCTGAGCATGATTTTGTGTGTTTTTCCCAAGTGCACCAGAGGGCTCAATCCTGTATTCCCAGACACCCAAACTAGCACAGAATCACAGATGTTCTAGATATTCAGAGTATGCAAGAGGGGACTCAAAGCAAAAGGTCAATCTCTACTGAACTTTCTCCCTCATTATTAGGATTTTAGCAAAATCTAAGACCATACTGAAAATATTTTAACACAGTATTTCTGCCTTCCCTCCTTTTCTAGTCTTCACTGCTTTGGGTCTTTGTCCTACTTACCTTGATCCTTCCTCTTCACTCTGTTTTTCTGATTTTGGAGGTTCCCTCTGTTGATGTTCTTCTATTTCTGTCTGTTGTTTTTGTCTCTTGTTTCTTCAATTTTTCTAACTCATTCTTCCCTTTTAGTTCCCTTACCTCTCTTTCACGCTCTCTCTCTCGTTTTGCTTTTTTTAAAAACCAGGACAGTTTTGTATTCTTCCTTGTTTACAGTCATCCTGTTTTATTCACCCACCTCTTACTAGTTTCTTCATTTTGCTGTGTCTACTGTGGTTGCTAGAGCTTGTGATGAATATGCAGCTAGAAACAGTCCCAGTTTAAAGAAATTTCCAATATAAATAGAAAAGAAAGACAAAAAACCAGTTGGAAATAAAGGAAAACTTGTTATCTCCATTTTACTGAGGGAAAACTGTGACAATAAAAAGATAAATAATATTTTTTAGGTCACACAGAAAGCCTGTGGCTGAACTAGGAGGAAATGCCAAGCCTCCCAGATTTCATTCAGCGTCTTACTCATAATTTCTTGCTGATTTTTGCAAGTGTCTGCAGTGTAATGATTTGCAGTGTGATAATAATGGCACTGTCCACAAAAGAGCAGAATTCCTGCACTACTATGGGTTTTCAAGCTTACCATAAAACTTGTTGAATACTTGGCATACACAGCATTACAGACTAAGAATCATTTTAAGAAAAACAGGATGTTTTCTTCCAGGATGAATCCACATCTTATTGCAAAAGTCCACCAGACACCCAACCCTATAAGTTCTGACATCTGTATTTCACCAGCAGATTCTTTGAGGAAATTTGGAGTCACCCAGTTTTCCTAAGTTTAAGTCAGCTCCCATTAAGAGGAATGCTGGACAACATTTTACTATAACCACAGAATTCATCTCACTTTGTGTTCAAAATCTTTACTTTATTTGAAATAGGTGCCATTATTAACAACTCCTGATTGTCCTGTGATCAGTGTTTGAGATTAAATGCAGGATCAGCTGACACTTGCAATATTGGATGTGGCTCACTTCAGCTGTGCTTAAATTTCCCTCCTACCCCAATGCCTCTATTGCTCCTGTGAGCAGACTGGGAGAATTAAACAGACTGTACAAATACAGCCACACAGCACAGCACAAATGTGCTTTACACATATTTATGCCTCTGAGGGGATTTCAGGATTAGTGTAACTGCTGTGCAGTTGCCTCAGTAGATCTGATGTGATAAATTGATATAATTGACTCCTTGGTGCTGCAGGGAGGCACAGGGATGGGAAGTGAAAGCAAAGTGCAGCCTGCTGAGGCTGCCCCACTGATGGAGGAGCTTCTCAGAGAGCTCAAAGAAGCCAATGCTCACATCCATTCAAACCGAAAACCAGCAAATGAGTGCACTGACAGTAAAATAAAACCCAAACCCACCAGCACCTCCTGATGAGGACAGAGAGGTGCCAGAGTGAAGACGAGAACTGTGTCAAATTCAGATCTCACAAACAGTGATATAAATACAGAGTAACTCCAGTGAAATCTATGAAATGGGTCTGAAATGGGCTAGAGGAGCATATTTACAGCATGTAAATTTAGACACTGACTCAAATCCCAAATTTATGAAGCAACAGGCTTCATCTAGACTTTGGAGGTACCACAGAGAGAATCAGATAAACCCCAAGCAAACTCATGCTATAAATTTTTCTAGAACCTCTCTGTCTCTCTGTTAGTGGCAAAGAGAGAGCTTGGAGAAACAGAATGGTCATGTTGATGCATAAATTAGGTGTGCAAACTCTGGTAGAGAGAAAATGCCCTGGAATATCCATATGTGGATACAAAACCCTTGGGTGTCACTGTTACGTGCCAGATACCCTCAAGACTGTAAACTGCTGCCAGGCCTTTACTATTATTAGACAATCTTCTCCTTCAGTATAAAATTTCACCCCTTCCATGTTCTTGATATTCTCACTGAAACATTACAACATGCTTGATCTGGAAAAATTCTTGCTGTAGATCCCATGATTAAAGGAGTTGAGACATCATCCATGGCTCCAGATGGATATCTGTGCTAAATGCTGTGCTGCTTGGCACTCTCTGGTTGTACACAGATTACAGTGGTGCACCTGCAAGGGCAGACTTTTTAAAACTCTCCAGCTCATATCAGCTTTCTGACTCATACTCTTGCATGCAAAGCCAAAGATGGATCCTTCACAGGAGCGTGGGCACTGGAGTGGAGCTGGACACTGGTCCTGTGACTGAGCACACTCCTCCCTGCCACCCAGACAGGCCATCCATCCAGCTTGATGCACCAGCTGGAAGCACCTCTAGCTTCTTCAAGGCAACATTAAGCAGTAAAAGTGCAGGTGACCCATCTGCAAACACCTGGCCTCCCCTGCAATGCCTGAGCTGAGTGATGGCCAACAGCACTGGGGCAATGGCAGCTTCTTCTCTCAACTCCCAACTTCAGTGACTGACTGTAGGGAAACTGCTCCATGTGAACCCTTAAAGGTTAGTTACCAGGGCCTCACTGAGAGACAAAGCTGACTGAAGCCAAGTAGATGAGCTTAATATGTGCTCTCGTGCTCAATTCGGCATATCGGCAGATGTGCCAGTGTTCCTTGGGGGCAGCAACACTGCACCACCTGGACACACAGCCAGGATGTTGAGTTTGGGTCTGGGACAGGTTTACAGGAAGCACTGGGCTCCTACCAGGTGCCTGCACCTGCTCAAGACAGTGCCCTCATGGCTGCTGTTCCCGCAGGTGTTTGCACGGACAGGAGACCTCCCTTGGTATGCTTGTATCCTGCAGCTCCACAGGCAACCTGCCCAACCTGGCCTGGTTGGCAGGAGGCAGGATGGTGACAGCTTCATGACTTTGAAGAGATAAGAGAGTTTCTCTATTACTGTACTGCCCCTTGTGCTTTGCCTTTGCAGCAGGGTGCTGTGCTTCCTGCAGATTTCCTGGAAGGTGGCCTGTGTCATCCTGACCTGCTGCAGTGATTGTTCATCATCTTGCGTCTGGAATTCAATTGTTTTGTCACTGTCAGAGCTTTCTTCACTCAGCCCAGAGTGCATCCTTGTGTCAATCTCAGCAAGCTGGGTTTTTAAAGCTCGGGAAAAGTCCCTGTTTGAGGCAGCATCTCAAAGTGGTTGTCTTCCTCAACCTTGTTTACTCCTCAGTTTCTGCAGCTGCTCTCTGCAGCTGAGGGCAAAGCTGGGGTGACAGCAGCTACTGGAAATGCACAGCCACAACTGCTTGGGTGATACTGGCACAAAACTTCACTGTTTGAAGACAATCTCTCCATCAGCTCCCCAGCATCCCCTCTGGAACCCTGGGGAGGAGCCTCATGGTGCAGAAACCTGTCAGCCCATGACAGCCTCAGGTACTGGAGTCAGCTATTCCAAAGGAACTTGATCTTGGTACAGGAAGAGAAAAATGTTGAGATTTTGGCCTCAGCCTGTGAAAGGTACTGATTTGGAGCAGAATTCTTCTCACTATCCCCTTGTACAAAGCAGAGGGTCTCTCAGAGCTCTCTCATGAATTCTCTCATGCACAGGGCCTGGCATGAATACACAGGGGCATAGAGACTCCTCAGCTATAAATACAAAGTTTCAGGGAAAATTCCCCAACATGGAAATAAATATTCAAGTAGAAGTTGTCTGTCTGCTTAGACCAGGCTGGGACAGTGAAGCCAAACAATCTCTCAGCTCATTCACACTCAGCCACTGACTCTTTGTCTGTATCTTTCTGGCCTGTGACTTTTGTAGCTGGGACCTCCGTCTACTCTCCCATCCAAGGACCAGGTTTTCTCTGATGAATCGTCCATCTTCCTCAGGATGACACAGGTCTTCTGCAAGGCCTGCTCCTCCTTAGGATGAGGACTCAATCACACCAGTTTTGGAGAATGACACTTCCTTTAGCTCTCCTTTGGGCCAGGCACTGGTTGCTGAATCTTCTAATACTCTGCAAGTCCTGTGCATCACCTCTATACCAGAAGAAGGATGGGACAATATAAAGTAAAAAGCTGATTTAATTCTCTCAGTTTAAAAGCCTCCAGCTTACACCCTGTAATGCTTGAATGCATACAGCATGATGGTGTCATACTTCTCATCAGTGTAATGCCTAAAAACATGGCAAAACACACTCTGGTCCCAAGCAGAAACTCCTGATAGCTGATGGCAGACTTGCAGTGGCATAATGAGGCCTAGAATTTGCTCCAATGTGGTTTTAATACAACTAGGAAGACACAGGCTATTTATTATGGGAATCATATAAACAAGTCATTCAAACAAAATCCTCTTGATTTTACAGCAGTCTAGACATGCAGCATATTGCGAAGCCATGTCTAAAGGACAGTGTCATTGAAGCTTTTATCCTTATTTTCAGTTCAGAGGAGAACTAAGGATAAATGTGGCAGTCTGGCACCTAACATATTATCCCACAGTACCTAAAAGGAGTGTCAGAGTCATCTGAAGAGCCCTTTGATTATTATATGATACATTTACTTTGTGTTTGCTGTGCTGGGATAACATTGGATCTACTGTGTTTTGCCAAGTTTGCACACTTTCTGTGGGAACCCTCCTCATTCCAATGAAATGGGATGATAGGAAGCATTTTATTAGAGCTTACTGGAAAAAATGTGCCATAAGTGCCAAGAAGCCAGGCCTGTTGTCCAGCTGGCTGGAGACAGACAATGCGTAAGTTACAAAAAGTCACAAGATTGCAGGGCTGTGTGGAAATTCCTGTCTCAGCTGGTGCCTGCTCTCCCAAATTCATACACACACCTTCCACGAAACACATGCAATCCTTCTGTGCCAATCCTAAAAAAAAGTTTAGGAAATATACCATAAATTAAGGCCTCAAGGTCAGCAGGATTTTGAAGAAGTGTATGTGTGCAGAGTTGACCATGCTCCTGGAAGACCCCCACTCTCTTGGAGACATTGGCAGCATGACACTCCTGCACACCTCCAGGGCACACAGCACATTCCCTCCTGTGGGGCTCTTGAGTTGGCTCAGATGGGACAATGCTGTCCCCTCTTCAGACTTTGCATGTGCCTCCCCTCCTTATTTTTAGTGTGACTGAGGCTCATCTTGAAACATAAAGCTTAGCCCAGAGCTCTCTCAGCACAGTCAATGACATCTGGAAGTAGAAAATGCCTCCCAAATATTTATGAGATATGTCAGCATTTTCCAGATTACTATTTTTCCCTGGCCTCTAACCTGAAACTTCCTCACTGCATTTTTAACTAATTTTTTTCTGTTTACTCATGGAGATGTTTCAGTAATTAAATTTTATGAGCAATATTCTAAATGAGGGCGTAAAATTAATTTCAGGAGATGACAGACCAAAGAAGAGGAGCCCTGTAGAGAGATTTGGAAGAGTAGACTGGGTCTGATGTGTCCATTTCTGGCACAGGAAATGCCATAGGGGGAAGGAAGGCAGAAATTGTTTGTGGGAGGAGGCAGTGGAAACTGCAGTCACTAGTGGGTGACTGACAGGAGTGAGAAACACAACATCAACAGAAGTCGCACGCTATGTCTGGGTGAGAGGCTTTACTGGGCAAAACATCCATGGAAAGACAAACTGAGATAGAGGGGCACATGGTTTCTCAAAGCTACTGGGAAGAGCTTTTTGGTTGATTGCCAGGACATAAATATTTTAAATGAAATTCAGGGTCCACCAAAATCTTTGAGAGGTTAAGCATCAACTTCAGCGGGGTTGAATTTTCACTCTTTGTGGTTTTTGGGTTTTTTGAAGTGGGTGTGGTAAATTCAGAAAATGTCAAAATACAGGTAGGCTGGTTTTAAATCTATGAATCTGGATTCAGAGCTGCA
>NW_005054417.1:625276-636944 GCF_000277835.1 Geospiza fortis | reverse complement strand
ACTGGAAATGTGTTGAAAAAAGACACAGTCAGATCTAACATGAAAAGCCTTCGGTTAGAAGTAATCACTCCTTAGTTCTGGAGTTGTGGTGTTGCTTGAAGCTGAAACAGGCCATCACTCTAAGTGTGGATCAGGTTTTATTAAATAATAGAGGAGGTAAAAAAGAAACTTCTCTACCAAAGTACCAAAAAAAAAAAAAAAATTAGCAGCTGTTTTCCCCTTGTCTTTCTTTTCGTATCTGGTTGCTTTCAATTTCATATTGATACCCTGTAATGATACAGAACTGGCTATCATATATAACATTGACAAATTTAAGTCAAAATTCAGCAAAGTCCTCTCCTGTGAATCTATAAGATACTGTTGTGTAAATGATAAATGTTTCAGACTGTGACTGAGCTGGAAAAAAATGAGTGATGGGATTTTTGGGAGAGGGGAAGAAAAATGGAAAACAGAATATTTTATTTATCTTTGATCTGAAATGTCTTATTTGGAATAAAGTATTTAGTGTTGGTCTTAGTTCTTCCCAAAACAATTTGAAGCTAATGCTAAAATATAACAACTCTTAAGAATAAAATGCTGACCTTTCTCTACAATTGTCCTCTCTATTTGGTTTCTGAATGCAGTTGCAGTTTTACGACAAACTGTAAAGTAGTCAAGCTGTCATGTAAATGACCTTATGTTGCTCATATGATCAAAAGTTAGGCAACATTGATGTGTTTCGCAACATTAAGGTGAAAGAAAAGCAAGAGAAAGTCTGCACTGAGAGAGGAAGACACACATTGCAAATACAGATCAGTGTGTGCAAAGAATTCATCCTAGAGTGTAAACTATCTGCAAGAGTTTAGCTAGTGTACAAACAGTCTTACAATGTGTTTGCGTTTCACAGGCCAACAAACACTCATCGTTAAATCACTGAGGCCAGTCGAGATGTCTGTAACACAGCAAGAGGCACAGCAACAGCAGCAGCAACAGCAGCAACTGGCTCCCCTCTCACTGTCTGCAAACATCCCAAGCTTTTATAGGGCTCATTCCTAGCGGGCTATTGGGAAGTGCGCTATCTTCTGACCTTAATATCTTTAGCCTAGCAGAGGGAAATCATCTTCTCGAAAGCTGGTGCTTTGATCACCCTCAGAAATAAAGATCAGAGAATGACTAAGGGTCTTAGGAATTAAGTTCTTGCTCTCTTTCTCCCTCATGCAAGCGCCCAAAATGCACACAAAGGCAGATTTTCATATGTTGGTTATGGACGCAGACAGACCTCAATGAGAGATCCTTACAACACACAAACTTAACTGACACATTACACAAACATTTGCTATGTACAGAACAATCAAGGAAACAGACTCATTTTTATTACTACTGAATCAGCAACAGTCTAATGGATTAAAAACACCCTCTTTTTTTTTCTCTCCTGTTGTGAAAGTGCCAGTGTTGTAAACACTCCATGCAAGAAAAGTGGGTGGACATGAAACGATTCGTGACCTCCATGGTTCGTGAGCTCCCAGTCTCTCAGGTTAGGTCTTCTGGCTGCAACCCAGAATCCCAGCACATCAGCTACAGATATTTGGAGCCAATTGGGTTGGGAAAGAAGACAGTAAATGTCTGTTTCCGGTTCACAGGCCCCTGAGCGTCACCACATATTTTGGAAGTCTGTCTGGCTTCCTGACTTTAAGAGTCTCTTGATTTAGAGTTCAGGGAGCAGCAGTGAAAGGGGGGGGAAACAAAGGTTATCTAAAACCTTGTGAGTTGTTGGAACTTTTTTTTTCTCTGACTTTTAACACTTTTAAAGCCTTAATTTATTAATTTTTTGAGATATTTATAGTAATTCCTGTTACTACAATGACTTGTGCTTCTTTACACGCATACTCTTCAGACTGGAAGAGATACCCTAAAATAGGTCTGAACTCTTCTTTATGCATCCAATTTTCCACTGATTTCACTGGTATCAGGATTGAACATCAAGGCCACTCCAAACCTAAAAAAGAAGGTTCCATTTACACGGAAACAGTAGTTTCTTAAATCTGAAAATACTGCCTGTCTTACTTAAACTGAGACGTAAGTCAGAACTTGTGAAGCTTTTGTACATCTAAATTAATAAATTTGCTGAATCTGATTCAGTCTGTCTGAACATCTGCTTTTAATGTGGGAAGAAGAGGATTAAGCAACACTTTACATATTGTGATAAAACTATTTTTAATCTTGCTGTGATAAGGAGCAACACAGAACAGTGGCTTGGCTACTACTCAGAGTGGGGAAGTGGTGTGCAATTATGAAGGACTGAACCTGTTCTTGTTTATTAAAATAGCTCAGTTTGGTGAGGTGCTCATAAAAGGAGCTCTAGAATGTGACAGCAAAAACTGTGCTACTATAATGATCTTGAGGGAGCATGCAGAAAACTGGCATTACCCATGCTGGCAATAGTTAGAAAAGGAGAAAAAGATGGAAGCAAGGGAACAAGGCAAAACCACATATGGATCTTTTTCCATGCCAACTGGCATGGGCATTTCTGTCACTCTATGCCATGTTCTGTGTTGTGGGAGTGGCTGGGTTTTGGGATTTGGATCTGAGTGGGTGCATGTGATGGGGCTGCAACTTCTGAAACCTCAGCTACATGCTGAGTGCTGGTCTTTCTGTTATTGTTGTAATCAGAGTACAGACTGTTCCTTCCTGGGCAAGGACAGCATTCCTCATGGGCTCCTCATGAACCTGACACTATTACCACATCTCAGCAACAAAGTCCTACCCACATTTCCATACGTTTTCTCATTCTTGCAAAAGCAGCCCTGGTTGGGTCACATTTCCAGGACCGGGCCTACTGATCCATTTAACTTTCTCTTAATCAGAGCTGACCTGCATACCCTTGGCAGCGTGCCTGGGCAAGCACACAAAGCACAGCCTTCCCTTTTCTTCCTGGGCGTTTATCAAAGGACACAGATGTTGTTCTTGTCTCTCCTCAGGCCAGCGTTCCTCCCATGCTAAGCACCTCTCCCAAGCCCAAGGTGACTCTGCCCGTTGGTGTGGAAGGCAGTGGTGGAAGGGTAAGAAAACCTGCCAATGGGGAAGTCAGTGAAACACAACCTAAACCAAATAGATTGCTGCCTGCATTGCTGAAGAGAAGGCCTTGTGATTTTTAACTGGTGTTTATTGATCATCTTGCAATGGTCTTTCAACGATGGCCTCTGACCAGATGCTGGGTCTTGCCCTTCATCACCCCTTGAAGGGTGAGTGCTGTGTACATGGCAAAACTGACCATTGCAAATGAGATTTCTGCAGAAGTGCAGGGTGGAAATGCCTGGTCATAGTCTTCCCTGTGTAATTTTGGGTCTGCCTACCACAGATATATATCTGCTCTTTGTACATCAGAGAGTGGTGCCGCCAGATAGAAAGGGCAGAGGGTGTTACATCCAGGGAAGTGTGGGGCACCAGAACACTCCCCCAGATGAACTCTGTCACCATAGGTGTGCTCAGGCCAAGCCATCACTTGGCACTGGCCATTCCCCAGAGGCAGAACCTGTTGTGCATGTCTGTGGGGTTTAGCTTCACTCACTGCAGCATACATCTCACAGTCATAGGAGGAAAGAAACACTTGGATGCATCACCTTCAGCACTTCCACTGAAAATCCTTAGGGAAAGGTAAGGCAAGTGATGGAAAATACTCCTACTGTCACAAGCAGTTTATGCCCCTAGGGTGCTTGTGAAACCTTTTGCTACTCCAAAATCTGGGATGCTAATCTCAGAAAATGGAGCTGTTGTAACTTTTGCAATTCCCCATCTAAAAAGGTAAGTTCTGGCAAGTGGGAAGTTTTCTATTAAAATGTTTTTGCCAACTGAAAGTTTCAAGCTCTTCTGTGTGAAGAATATTTGCTTGCCATAGAAAATCATTCCTTGTCCCTGAAAATCTAAATCCTTGGCCCTCTAGCTATATATGGAGATCATGCTCAGTCTTTCTGGTTGCTTATCCCTCTATTCCACACTGAAAATACTGACAACAATGAAATAACTTGTAATTCACTTAGTCAAGGGCTTGAATTTTTTATTATTCCTATTTATTTTAGTGTGAGTTCGTATCAGTGGAGGAAAGATCCAAGAGGTTTAGGGGACTCACTCCAGTCCAGCCTTGTTAGATGACATTGAGGGCATCTAACAATGAGCCCCGAGAAGAAACAACTTGTGGATCTGGGCCCCCCTCCAGATTTACAGGGGGATAATAGAAATTGCCTTTTGTAGCTCTGTCATTTATTTTAGAGGTCTGTGTTGCATGTTTGCTCCTTGGCAGGATGAGAGCTACGAAGTGAATAAATATACTTCAACCACAAATGAGCAAGCAAATGGAAGGAAGTGCTGTTTAAAAAAATGCTTTCAGTGACTTATTCAAGTTACAAGAATGGCAAGAGGCATTTTCTAGGAAGGAAGAGAATTTCTAAATTGTTTTATGCAAGATGGTCTATTTTATTACTTCATTGTGAAAAAAAAAATTAAGAGGTAACTACTGTGAGCAGAATAGCTCTGGCAGAACATGAGCACTCCAGGGCTTGCTTTCTTTCAGAAAGAACATGTCATATCACCATGATCATCCTCTGTTGCAACATCACAAAATTTAATACTGAGATTGTATTGCTGTTGTCTGTAAATCCACTTAATCGCTTTTTTTTTCCCCTAGTCTGATCTCATTCTGCTGAGGGACAGCCAAGTACTTCTCCCCACTTCTGTGGGCAACAACCATCTGCATGTATGGCTTGTTTCCTCATTACTCTTACATGTTGGACATTCTCTGGCTGGTGAAATACTATGTCTGATGCCAGAAGAGGAGCTGAATAAAAACCTCTTACTGTGAGCTAGCAAGTCACTTACAGCCATTAGTCACTGAGCACCTTCTTCTGGATTAAATAACACAAAATATGACCTAATCAAATTCTCCTTATTCTCTCAGTGCAACAGCAAAAAAAGGCCTGAATTTGAACTTGGGATTCCAACTCAAGTTTTGGATTTACATAATAATCATGTTTACCACTTCTGTCTCTTAAGTGAGCACAACTCAATATACCCTGTATTTTGAAATTCACATTAAAGAATACTAAAAATCCAAAGCCTTGGTTCTTTCTATTTTATAATGACCGTATTAGGGTTCAGGTTCAGACTTCTCTCTCACCTCTCTGAATGATGTAAAGTGCACATTTCCTTTGTAAACATTAACTTTTACTGAACAAAAACCACTACTAGAGAGCTGGATTTGACTATTATCACGCATAATAATTAAACCTCTCTATTGCACTTACTGCTTTAGTTAAACCAACTAGGAAACTTCTCTTGTTTTAATGTTTCATCTAGAGATGAGCCAGCTTATTACCAGTAATAACTGTATATAAAGGAATGAGCCATGCCATGGGGGATAGTTCCTGGCAATTCAGGCCTCAGTGGTAAAGTAGGTAGGTAGGTAGATTTGACTAAGGGTGGATTTTCTATCAAATGCACAGCAGCACCAGTGCTACTTTCTCCAGCAGCAATGAGAGGACAGCTAGAATGAAATGCTGGTGTTTGCTATCTACAGGCTAAAAATCAGGTAAGTAACTTTTAAATTTATCTGACTGCTGACATCTTTGATTACATCCATAGGATGGGCTACATGCTAGTACTGGGCAGTCTGTAGGAATGCACCACTGTGCTGTGTGTCCCATTCTTGCAGGGAGTTTTGTAATGTTGCCTTGTCACTGTCTCCTTGTCTACAAAGCAAATATTCAGGGTGGGGAGGGGAAGAAGGGTTTTCATTTTTGAGTGCAAAAAGGTGAGGAAAAGAAACCAGCTTCCAGTGAAAGATTAAACATGCTATGCAAATATATAGCAAATATACTCATTAATTTTCCAGGAGCAATACAGTATGTGCTGCTTACAGATAAGCTTATATTCTTCATTGCTGTGCTCCTCCTAAAAGCTGCACCTATGTGCCACAAAATGTTCTCCTAAAAGTACTTGCTCGTTATCACAGAGTTCAGCTCTGTGAGAAGACAATTCATCCATCCACTTTTTGGATTAACAGAAGGAACAAAAGAAATTAAGACAGAAGCAAAGCAGAAGTGAATTATTTAAAGATTAACAAATACATAAAGATCAATATTAAGTTAATGTTATTAAGGGAGCACAGTGCAGTAACAAAGTGTCTTGTGTCAGCAATGAGCTCTTGGAGAATAGATCCCTGCTCCCCCCATGGAACAATTAACTACTCTTGTGTTAGAGGGGAGTGCTGGAGCTTCTTCCCACTTCTTCACACGAACACAGCACTTTCTCTGCCTCTGCAAAATGTTTCAAATGCCTTTGTTTCCCCATTTCTGTTTCTAATCTTTTCCTGGATTACTGAATGTACAGTGAAACTTCTTATCTCATGTAGGAATTATGTTTATAGCAGAAAATGAACTTAGGGACTGAATGCCTTCAGGGACTTGGATGATGGGATGTAGAGACTTTTATCTGAGGTTGCTTTCTTGAATCAGGCCCAAGTTGGTAGTGACCTAAAATTGCCTCAGTCTGATGACTGTTTGGTCTCCACTGTGAAATGTGTTTGGTGGTCTCAGTTTAATTCCTGGTAAATACTTGTTTGTGCACTAAATTACTTCCATAACTGGTCTCCACGCTGGCAGTCTCACAGAGAGGTCAGGGGTTTGATGGGAACTGGGACTGAGCTATTCTTTCATGCTGTGAACTGGGCCCTTGTAGACATGTGAACTGAAGAAGCAGTGCAATTTGCAATGGGTCAAGGTCTGCTTGCTTGCTAATCTGCTTCCTTTGGAGACCATAAATTGCAAGATGCTAACTCTGAAAAATTACTTTGATTCAAAATAAAGTTTCATTCATCCAGGGTCCTTTTAGCATACTGAAAGCCAAGGTGTCTCCAGAAACTTTAGATGATAAAGGGTTAACCCATGTCAGGACATAGTCTGACTAGCATAGTTGGTGATATATATCTGGATGTAGATACAGTGCAAAAACAGTCTAATTCACATAAAATATATCTGTCAGCCCTCCCCTTTCCCTTCACCCTGCTGCTCATTTCTGGTCTCTCAGTTTTACTGGCAATGATAGTCATGTGAATATATGAGGTGCCAGACCAAGGAGCTCTATAGGTTACAGCAAATGAACCAGCAAAAATAAGTACATATTAGGTAAACTAAGTCAGATTGTTTGCTCTACTCAGCCAGTGCAAAGAAGAAGTTTTTTCCTAATTTAAAAACCTTCTGTTTTTCCACACATTTGCAAATTTAGGATCCTGCAGACTGCTGTGAATAGCAGCTAAAGTGAAAAGAAAAATAGTATTTCATCAATTATTTTCACACATTTTCAAAAGTATGTTGAAGACGTGTTTCTACAAGTGTGCATTTGAAATTGATATGAGCCAGAGGTCAGTAAAAAAATTCAGCTGTCAGATGGCAATTTTTCAGTCACAGATTCACTCAAAAATTCACTAGGACCCTCCTGCCAGATTGCACTGGCAGAACTTACAATAAACCTTATGTTGTCTGTCAAAATGGCACAACAAAGTGCAACCACGGGCATTTTCAGTCTGCATGCCATGTAAGTCAAAAAATGGGTTTAAACACTGGAAATAATATCTGCTGTATACATGGTCTTAGAGTGTGATAAGATGTAAAGTGCAGAAAGAAATAGAGATTGTTTGCTGTCACGCAGCAGATACAGACAGTCAAGCTCCAGACCTGAAAGTGAGGTTTGACCACAGCTCCAGCCTATGCATGCAAGCTCTTCAACAATTATTAGCGTAAATTGTATTAAATCCACTCCCACCAGCTGTTTAGGATTTTCAAGACAAGTCTCTTACTGTGTAGTTATAGCATTTACCATTGTAATTTTTAATTACAGGCTCTCATATTAACTGGAGCCACATGATATTATCCTGGTTAAAGTGAATAACAACAGTGCTGTTAGAAATCTGTAAGATTGTATACCACCATCTGAAAATACTGAGCTGTAATTAATTTTACAACAATGTAGGTAGAATTGGTGTTTTCCTATAGCATAAACTTTCATGTTTGTACATGTATTTAAATATTTTACAAAATACATGTAAGTTATCTGTAATTATTTTCCAAACACACTGTGTTTCTGTATTTTAAAGATGTTACTTGCAGCAGATTTTGCAAATAACTTAGAAGCCACAGTGTGCATTTTAAATCTACATGTTCATGTGGTAAAAGGAGACCACTTGCAACACCAAGATTTTTTTTTTCTTAGTGGATGAACTAGAAATCAATAGTTGTTCTTCTGCCTTGAAATTTTATTTTCTGGGGTGAGTTCTGAAGTAATTTCCTTTAAAATGTAGGGTTGAGAATGGTGCAGAATGTGTTAGTTCATGTGTGTGAAAAGATCGTAAAATTGGCATCACTGCAGGCACTCAGATGCACAGAAAGCGCTAGTGGAAAAAATGAAACAAAGGAGACCTAAACACAGCCAGCCATATGATAAACCAGATTTTATGAACGTGCTTGTTTGTATCTAAGGAAGAACTGGCCTGCCTTGAAGTTTGTCTGGTTTTCCCCAGTTTATGTCATAAAAGATATTACCCACATTACTTCTAAAAACAGATTCCATTATTCAAATGGTCAGAATGGCCTAAAAATGCCCAAACCTTCTTTCAAATCTATGTGATCTTGGTATGTGATGTCTTCTAAACTGGACTTTTGCAGAACTGATTCCTCACCAGCCCTCTGCTTTTCAGAAAAAGCCCATAGGTGCAAACCCAAGCTTCTAGCACAGCTGCACCTGGAAACACAGCACAGCTGTCAGCTGGGGAGGAATGGAGACTTTCAGTTTGCGAAGGTAAAAGCATGATTTCGTCTCCCTTCTCTGCTTCTGAGAAAGTGTGAGGGCGATCCTGCACTGCCCTTGCTCCTTTCAGGACCTGCATGCGTTTGATGAGAGCTGTATACACAAGGTACAAGGAACGTGTGGCCCAACACGGCAATTATCTTTTTTAACTTACAAGAGTGACTGCCAAGAAACTGGTAGTGATTACACATTTCCCCACTCCTTGCATGCAGCTGCACTGGAAAGAAAGAGCATAACAACTCTGTCTTCAGTTTGCATGTGGGCAGTCTGTTCCTGAACCTCCTAAGCCCCAAAAGCTTTGTTGCACCAATTAACTCTACACTGACTTAAAAAACTCTTGCAATGGGAAAAGGAGCACATCCTAGGTCACCAGAATTTTAGGAGGCAATTTTCAATCTGCTGCCAGAGCAAGACAACATGTCTTAATAAAAGTTTCATCTATGCAGAGTAGCTGAGAACAAAATCAATCTGTTTCCCAGCATTGTTTTGCTTTTCTTCAGCGCTCACACAATGCAAACCCGTCAGTACCGTTCTGGTGGCAGTTTCCATGAAGCTGATTTTCTATAAATCTGAGTATACACTGTGCTAAATTGTTCCTTCTCCTGCATCGCCCCGCAGAGCGGTATTACTCAACACAGTATAAAATTCTTAGTCACCGCTATCACTGGACTTTCTGTGGCACAGACCCAGTTTTCTATGCTGCATTCCTCATTTTATAGAACAAACTGGAGCTTGTTTTTGTTTGAAGAACATTGACCAACATCCTGAACAGTGCCCATTAGGGTCAAGCGTGGAGCATTTCACCACCTCCCATTTCTCTGGGCTGCACTGTGTACCATCATTAATTTTGTACTTGCAGGAAGCTGAGTCATACACTCTTTTCTACTTTGATGCAACACAGTTGACAGTTGATGGACAGACAGTCAAAGTCAGAAGCAGGACTTTGCAGTTCTGTCCTGTGATATGTTACCTCTCCACAGGAAACAAGGTGATTTTAAAGCTCAGGTTTATTATGGCATTGAATTTCTACCCTGTACTTTAATGACAGATGGTTCTCCCATCTGATCTGACAAGTCCTTGCTGCCCAATCATTAAAACACTTTCTATAAATTAAAGTGAGCACAGGAAATTAGGGGACAAGACAAGAGATTTGGAAAGCCAGCCAACGTTTCAGTGATGTTTACAAAGCAAGGCCATCTCAGCACTCTCATCTAAATGCCCAAAGATCACCACGTGAAACAGCCTGGACATCTCTGTAGAGGCAAGGTGATGACAGGAAGGGTAGGATAGAAAGGTTTCTTTTTTAAATCTGCAGAGGACCTATGCCAGTCACTGTTTGGGCCCATGGATGACCATAAAAGATTCCAGAGGGTTTTAAAATCCTGTGAGCACATTAACAGAACAAGCAGGGCATTTTATGCACTAACTCCTCCGTGAGGCTCTGCAAGGAGCGTGCCCCCTGTGCCAGGAAGTGCCAGGGTAGCTTACCTCCTACTTTTCCCCACAAGATCAGGCTTCCATGTGGGGGACCTGATAACTTATCAATTTTGATGGACTTGGGAAACCACATTATAGATACACTCTAGATTATTCTTCCTACTGGATTAACCTGTGGCTTAATCAAGCATGACAGAGTTGCTATAGCAGAGTACCTGAAATAGTTCATACTCTCATCATGATGTGCTGGGCTTGGCACATCTACACCACCCACGCCAAAAACATGCTATTGATGACAAAACCTGAAAGTCACCACAAGCCTTTCATAATCTAAATTACAGAGACAGTGTCTGAGTAGCAATCACATGGCAAAGATTCTCTCTGCACGCTCAAAACCAGTTAGCCTGTGCAGTCAGGCAGAAAGGCCAGGAGATGGACAGGGTTATGTCACCTGTAGATTCACTGGGTTTTAATCAATCCTCTCATTAACATGGTGTCCTGAGAAGGTGGTATCCCATAACGTGAAAAGGTTGTAGTCATACAATCACAGGCATGTAAAGGTTTTCCCTGCAAGCTACCAGCTCGTTTTCCTTTGTATGGAATAATAGGCTGTGATTGGAATTTTATTTATCACATTGATATCCACCAATAGCAGTGGGTGGTTGGACTTGATCTTAAATTTCTAACCTCAATGATTTCATGATTCTATGGCAAACTTACTGATCATTCTGCACCAGATTTACCTATTAATGTCAAAGCAAGTCTTCCCCATGACTCCCCTAATTCTTTGACTGTCTCGTGATCCTGACTTCATCTCACCAAATTTCCTACCCCTCAAGCATCTTTCTCTTGCTTCTTGCCTGGTTGGTTGAAAATTACAAGCTGTTCCTCCTCTTGATTTTCTGGCAATTAAAAAAAAAAATGAGAGCTCCTAAGAAGCCTGCTCAGTGTGTTCCCTTATACTCATGTGTGTGAGTGCACAAGCATGCACTTGTGTGTGCCCACAAGACTCCTCTCACTGTTTCCAGGGTGAAGTCTGTATGCCTCTGGTGATCAGCAGTGCACTCATTCTACCTGACATCAGAGCTGAGATGTGATTGCCCTGTGAAAGACCTAATTGAGAGCAATCTGGAAAGAACAAATACAGCAAGAGTTGCTTACAGTTATGTGATCAGCTAAAGAAGCAGAGATGTTTGCTTAGTCACTAACAACTGAATGAAGTGCAAGCAGGTAATGTCATTTCTTTAGATAAGGTGCTGGGGATCAAAAGAATTTGGACTTGTTTCCATTGAGCACATGGCAATAAATGTGGTAACTTGTGAAAAGTGTTTGAGAAGGCAGAATTTTGAGTGGGCAATATTTGTTGTATCTTACAGGTGAGAGTTAATGGGTCAGGTTT
>NW_005054417.1:604787-625245 GCF_000277835.1 Geospiza fortis | reverse complement strand
ATGAATAATTCTGTCTTGATTTGAAAGGCAAGTCCTAAATATTCACATCTACAAAAACAAGGAATACTCAAAGAACTAAACTCCACATCTTGTCTCTACTGAACCAAAATTCAGAGTAACTGCACATCTATTTACTAGAAATTCGGTATCTCTTTCTTCCACCTGTGGGTTGTGGTCCTCTCAAACAGAAATAGTTACTCTAACCATTTAGTTATAAATTGACTTACTTTACAGTTATAGAATATCCTGATTTAACAGTAGAGCAAAAGTTGTTTTTCTTCTTTACTATTGAAAATTTATTTTCATTCTCTGTCTTTTTTTTAATGGGCAAGACAGAAAAAAAAGCAGTGATGACAATTGTTGAGGGACTTGAGTAAGGAAAAAATGCCTAAATTAAGGCATTTTAATAATTATCTGTATCACCTGTAAACTTGGAATCTCTTCTTAGAGTAATAAATTATTACTGTGTGAAAACATCAGGATTGTGTGGATTTATATAACAAATATTTGAATTTTGTTTTATTAATTTGCTTTCATTTGTTAGCAATTCTCATTTATTTCTGACAAAACTGCAAAACAGAATAGTTACTCTGTTGTTTTGCTAGAATATTTGGAACATTTTAAACCAAATGTAGTAAGTTTAATTTAATTTAAATGAGTTTTTCTCTTATTCACTTGATATTCACTGGATTTTTATGAAG
The DNA here is from genome assembly GCF_000277835.1 of Geospiza fortis. Taxonomy (NCBI): domain Eukaryota; kingdom Metazoa; phylum Chordata; class Aves; order Passeriformes; family Thraupidae; genus Geospiza; species Geospiza fortis. The sequence goes on along the minus strand of NW_005054417.1, from coordinate 624,544 downwards.
AGAACTACCTTCCTCAATTCCTGTGTCTGTCTTATACACATATTTATATCTCTAGTAGAAACTCCCAATTCAATACTAGTTTAAGTGTGGAGGCATCTCATTGGTTTTTAAACTTGATGAAGTTGTAGGCTAGCTTAAGTTTAGTTTAAAGCATTCAGGCTCTTTGATATGAACCTAAACTGAGTCTTGCAAAAAATGAAAAGTGGCTGAATTGTAAAAATTCTTTGGACCACAAAACAGGTAAATTCACCTTGGTTTTATCCCTGAACAAGAAATCCTTGATATTTGCAATGGCACAGTAAAAAGACCTTAGCAAACTTTTTTTAGCCCAATCTATCCACTGTCTTCCCTCACACATTCTGAAACAAGTCAGGCCCATACAGGCAGGAATGCTGCTGAGCACATGGGCTGTGTGAGCACAAGGTGCATGGGACACTGTGACTTGGAGCACTGCCCTGGCCAAAGCCTCCTCTTGGCAGAGACTGGGAATGGATCCTGCAGAGCCATTCTGGGGGCAGCTGGGATTGGAGATGCTTTGGTTGCTGCTGGCAGCAGCAGAGTCCTTGCTCGCAGCACGGCGATGACGTGTGCATGGCTATGGCCAGTTTCACTTTGAGTTCTCAGGTTCACACAATACTGAAACCCAAAGCACAAATAGTGGAGGGAATGTCCCAGAGTGAGCACACCAGGTCCATTTTCCAAAACCTATGCAAATTGCAGTTGGTGGGTTTTTCAGCCTTACCTGATAAATCATACTACAAAGCCAGCTAGCGCATTTTACACTTATGAGCTCAGGCTCCCAACAGGGTTGCAACAAGTGCCTCAAAAACACCACCTTGCACTCGTCTGATGCAGGAGGCAGCTCTAATAATATCCACAATAAACACTTCAGAGAGGCCTCAGCAGAGGCTTAGGCTGCCTGTATGCCCTGCATAACTCATTGAAAATGCTGTGGGATTTAGGCGACGTGAAGTTTTTGTACTGCTTAAAGTCATGGGATGAATTTCACTGCAAAGCAATCTAAAATGACCACACAAAGGGCTTCAGCTACAGCGGTGTGCAAATTGTGACCCTGCTACCAGCATGGATTTAGATGTCAGCATCTTTTGTGAGGCTGGTTTCATTGTGTTATGGCCACTATTTGAAAATGGAGCAGTCAAAATATTCAATGGAAAAGATTTTCTGAAAATATCTGAGATTCTCCAACATGCTGCTGAAATGTCACTTTGTTTTTTTCTGTGCTTTTAAAAGACAAATGTAAGAACGACATGCTAGTGCAGGTTGAGATTGAGAAATGCAGAAGATGCCCAGCTTGCGATACTGCCACTTAAAAAATTGAGTTCTGTTTCAACTGTACATACTGTCATTTTTCACACTGGAAAGAACTGTTCCTTGGAAATTTTGACAGAGGAGAACTTGTTGGACTTAATATTGACTTGAATTATCACTTGAACAGGAAACTTATGAAGATACCATTTCACAGAGAATCATTTCTCCATTTATGACCATGAAATAGAGCAGGATTTAATGAATCACTGACTTGTGATTCTATTCCACAGAAAATTGTGTCTTTTCCTTCCTCTTCTCTCTTTCCAGGGAAGAGCAAGATATCATGTGAGGCTTTTCAACTGCATGGAAAATCTGGGTTTTGACCACTGCATGTTTGCAGATCAATGATATATTACTGGCTAGCATTAACTGCCAAGTTATATTACAGCAGCTACATTAAGTAGCACTAATCTTAAATAAATTAACAATTGCTAAGGGATGTTTCATTTTAATCCTTAAATAATTCACCTGCCTTTGAAGTAAATAAAGTGGCTTAGAGAAGTAGTATTTGATGGAAAAAGCCCTCAGATGCCAGGAACAACATGAAAAGCTCCTGCTTAAAGCAGTTAACAGCTGCAAAGCTAAGTGCAACAATAAAATGTATTAGTTAAAGAGATGTATGTATAATTAAGTGTACTTAGATTTTATTACTAAAATGTAGAATGTGATACATTGCAAAATTTAAGTGGTAGGGATTTTTATTACCTTCTCAAGTGTTCAGAAAGAGCACAGTGGAGAATGAGGGATAATACACTGCATTTTTGTGGGCAGCACCCACAAGTTCACATTTCCCAATGTTTTTTTCTTTATGGGAAAAAAAGAATGCACTGGGAAACTACTTGTTTTTTTCCCATGTAAAAATCATGTGCCAGTGATTCACTAATTCCTATTTTTTTTGTGCTCGTAAACGGGCAGAGGAATGACTGTCAATGAAATTATTAAAGGATGGAGAATACCTCAGAGAGTCAACATTCCATGATATATTTAAGATAAGACAGATTCAAACAGGTCACTGGTTTGCAGTTGCACAACTGTCTGGATTTTTTGGATGTAGTTCATTTCGTTACAGTCTCCTGAAATTCTAACTTAGGCACTGTTAGGAGGAAAACAGTTTGATGAGCTGACATTACAGTCACTCCCAAACATTAAAAAAGCATGAGTCAGGGAAATCTAGGGAATGGCGTCAGGAAAACCTGATGCTCTTTTATTTGTTTTCTGATTCCTGAGCCATTAGGGTGCACTCCCTCCACATTTCCTGGCTTTCCACTGCACCAATTAAAGATAGAAATTAAATTGATTGAATTGAATTGAATTAAATTGATTAAATTGATTAAAAACACAGACCAAGAGCCCTATATAGCAATATGGCTCCAGGATTTGGATTCACAATGAAACTGGCAGTGTGGCCTGTATAACTACATGGAAAAATCCAGTCCCACCACCTGTATTTCCATGTGTTGTGTTCAGTCCAGACATTTGAGGGGTCAGATTTTATTTCAATGTGTCTTCAGAGCAAGTCAGTGGTGAGCTTATACCCTGGTGTATCAATCAGTGGAAACTACAGATTCATAATCTCAGAGAGGAGGAAGGCTGCTAGGTATTTTAAGAGATAATCAAGGTCATTCCCTGCACTAAAATAGCCACAAAAGAGCTATGAATTATGTATTTACTCAGTCAATATGTCTTTCAAAACCAATTTCTTTTCCTAATATCTAATCTGTGTGGTGAAAAAATGTCAAGACGAAAAAGAAGTGAAAAAATAAGTTCATATTTCCCCCTAGAAATAAAACCTTTTCTCATTTATTTAAATAACAGAGATTTTCTTAGATCTGATTATAAAGATTTCTGTTTTGTTGGGGTTTTTTTGTTTATAACAGTAGTCCTAAAACAATGTGGGAACAGAAAGGAATCCCTGTGATTTATATAGCTAGTTCCAGTTAAGCCAGATAAAACTTCAAACTTCAAATGTCAATATTGAATAGTTCACTTCTATATCCATCCACCAAAGCAAATCTACTTGAAAAGCTTTAACAATAACAACAACAATGCCAACACAAGTTATGAATTCCACAAAATCATCACTTCTGTTCAAATTAGATGCAAAATCCTCAAACAAAAAGCAGTCAAGATCATGCACTTTCTTAGGACAGCTAACAGCCTGATAGGTGTTTCCTATGGCTTATGCCCTGTATGGAAACAGCTCACATCAGAAACAGCTGAACCTCTTTTGCATCAGCCCAGTTTTGCATCTGATGAGCCTTTTTCTATTGAGGCTTGGAGCATCTTGCCCAGAAGATGATGTTAAAGGACAGTTGTATTTACTGGAAATCACCTTCACCTTTAATCTTTTCTCTTTCCTGTGCAGCTCTTTAGGAAAAATGCTAATCAAAGTTACATTAACTTCTGGCTTCTGTGTGATGCAGATCAAATCTATACCATTTTTCACATTTCTATTTTGACTCAATAATTAATTCAAGAAAATGCTGATATTGAGTGACAGTGTTCTACTAGTTTCTACTAGCAATTTACTAAGTGGCAACAGTAGAAAACGAAGGGGTAAAACATTATAAAGTGCTCTACTAACAGTAATTTAGACTTTTGGAAAATCTGAACTACAGGGGTTTATTAGAACAGAGTCTTGCAGGGATTGTGATAGGTGTGAACACCCTTTGGTGGTCTACTCCTTCTTTCATGTAAAGAAGAGCCGCTTAATAAGGAAAAAACTAATGTGGAATGGTCTTTAGTGAAGAATAGCTGTTATGATATTTGAGAGGGTGCTTGGAAGCAGAGAAAGAAATGGTACAGTCAGTTAAATGAGAAGATGCTGAGTGATGGAAAGAGGAATACAGAGATTTTTAACAAGAGAGCAAGAATGGATGTTGTGCAGGCTATGGTTAAGCTGATATGTTTCCCACTAGGCAAGAAGTCAAGCACTGAGCTTTCTCCCAAGCCTGTTGCAGATGTACTTTGTGAATTTGTGAGGGCCAGATAACCTCTCTGTCTTTCTGGTTCTCCATCTGTCAGTCAGGAATAAAGTATTCCTGTTAACAGATTGCTACAGGATTCTCCCCACTCTTCCATTCCTGGGCAGTGTCCAAATACCATGGTGCTGATAATCCTGCCTTTATCCGTAGATCAAAAATAATATGTGATACAAAATGTAGGTCAAGAAAGGTCTCAATATGTTTTGAAAGTTTTCAGACTTCGTATTCTATTTTTATGTGATACCCATCACTATGATATCAGACCACCTTCTAATAGTTATGTAAGCAAGATGACTAATATCTATCATGTTAAGTCCTTTCTCATCCCAGGGAAAAATTGTGGGGGTTTAAAATATGTGTTTATATAATTTTGAATGTGATTTTAGTATGGACAGCTGGGTGAAAGAAGAGTGCTTGCACTAAGAGCAGAGGTATGAACACTCTGGGGAGCCAAAATTCTGCAAGAGGCAATTCCACAAGCTTGGGAAGACCTGTCTCAGCACATCCTATTGGCATAATCAGGATTTATCCTTGCTAAAGCAGCCAGCATTTCTTTTTGGATCTACTATAGGTCTCTAGTCACAGCCCTCTCCAGCACAAATGATGATCACACTTCCTGTGTTACACAATATTTGCTGCTATGGAGAGGTATTTCCAGGCAGCATTACAGGTACTGATCCTCATCCATGGACACTACTGTGTTTATCTAGGAGTTAGATAAAACTGGTGAATACTGTATAAGCATTAAATAACCACCACTTCTAAGACAGAAAAAAGGAAAATAACAAGATTTGCAGAGATTTTTTTTCATGCAATTGCTCAATTTCTATTTGGTTTGACTGGATTGAGAGCTTTGTTATAAATCACCGTACACTTGTCATTGGAAAAGCTCTGCCCAAAATGTGGTCCAAAGAGCATTTGAAAAGTTGAACAATTATCTCTGGGCACAGGGATGCATCCTCCCACCAAGACACTATTAATAATATAATCTGAAAAGATAACATGATAGAGTGGCTTTTGGGTTGTACAGCGATTTGTAGGTAGCTGAAGTATCCATGATGAAGGGAAGGCAGGCAGGCAGGAAAGGAGATGCTCAGAGGGCAAGGTTGACTGCTGCCCTCCCATCTCTGCATTCTGTTTCTAATGTGATCCAGTCCCCAACTGAAATGCTGTGCTTGTTCCAAGTAAGCTTTTATTAAGAAAATAAAACCACCAGAGAGGAGGTTGTGCAAACTGTCTGGAGCTCCTGAGAAGCAATGACTTACACACAAACGCAGTGGACAAGCGCAGAGGTTTTACTCACCCATCTTCTGGCACGTCCCAGTGCACGCCAGCTTTCCCTTGGGGAATTGTCATTTCCCATTGGCAAAGTTGGGCTTGAGAGAACAAAACAGCATTTACAGAAACAGACATGCCAGCACGTCACGCAATTTTTTGGGCTTTTTTGCAAGGTTTTTAAGAAAACAGAATATAGAGAATGTGTTTTAATAGGTAATTGTCACTGATGAAGGTTTTTTATTCTTTTTGCAGCCTGGGTTAGTGAATGTTCAAACTGATTTATTGTTTCCCTTCTTGCTATTGTTTCTACTGAAGTTAATATGCTGATCTTAGAAAAAGCACTATATTACAAAGTTTTAAGTCCAAAAATAAAAGGCAGTAATAAAGCTCCTTATTTTTATGCACTATCCCGAGCAACTTTCTTTCGTTGTGTGTCGTGCCTTTAATTGGCTGAGATCCTGGCCTGCTACAAAGGAAAAGGAGAAATGAGATTTCCCTCTGAATCCTCATTCATTGTACCATGTTTTCCAGAGGACACTGCTGGCTTGCTTCTGCAGCACACGATCTGGGGCCATACTCCTGTCTGAAGTCATCTCTATCCAGAGCTTCTGCCAGCAAGAGGGTTTGTTTTGTTGTTTGTTTATTTTTGTTGTTGTTGTTTGTTTGGTGGGGGTTTTTTGTGTGTTTTCTTTTTTTTTTCTTTTTTACAAGGGCAGGCTCATCTCAATTTAGATTTCTTTACCACAGGGAAGGTATAAGTCTCCTTTTCAGGATTCTGCTCCTGCCTGCCTTTCTCTCAGGGTAACCTTACATCAGTATTTTAAGACTGATACGAACATAACCATCATATGCCTACTTTTTAAAATCTGTGGGTTCTTTGAAAAGGTAGGTAGCCATGTCAACACCTTCAGTAAAACACTGTTGGCATTGAATGAATACTAACAGCAAAATAGGAGTGAGATCTACTAACATGCTTACTGGCTCTCTTACATGTTGGATTCAGACATCACCTCTACTCTGATGCTTCTAAATGAAGGTGGATTTTTTCTTTTATTCTTCAGAGCAAAATCTATTCTAGGTTGGCCGATAAAAGAACTCTTATTCTAGGCCGATAAAAGAACTCTTAGAAGCCAAATGTTTGGTATTCTGCCCAAAACTGAGCTGCCTACTCACTTTGGTGAGCAAGACTTACGGCTTTTTCAAACTGAAAAGTGAGAAATGTCATTATCTCTTACAACCTCCCACACCAAACATTTCTAGTTGAATTTTTATGTATGACTTGTACATAGGCTTTACTCATTGCAGAGCTGGTCACACTAAGGGATTGCAGAATCAAGCTTCTAAGGTGGCAGCCCCCAAGCCCAGCTATCTTTTAACTTTATGGGGGAATCAGCAGCATTTCCTTGTGTAAGCAGTCTCTACAGATGCAGCTCCCTGTGCTGCATAGACCACTAAGATCTATTTCTACATGATGAAGGAGAAAACAATTGTTTGGCAGTAGCTTACTACCCAAGCCTAGATATCAGTTCTGAAAGCACTGAAACAACAAACACTGCAGCATGGTTTTATGAGGTACTCCAAACACCCCTTTGCTATTGATTTCAGGTATCTTAGGCAATTATTTAGTTTTTTTCATACTGAACCATTAATGTTGTGTTACTGTATTTTCTGTGCTTGTCTACTACAGTTGAGTGTTAATCAGCCTGGTGCACAAAGCAGAGCATGTCACCTATATGAGTTCTTATTCTAAACGTCAGGCACGTTTACTCCAAAGATATTTTGTTAACCACATGTACACTTGCAGGTTTGTAAAGAGTGAAGAGTCTTTAGTAGCTTGTTTAAGCTATCAAAGCTGATTTCTTACTAAAAAGACTGTGAAGCTATTTAATGTTAGTTTTATGGTTGAACAGCTTCTAAAACCCAAGACTATTGAGATATCCAGTTACTGCTTTCCATGGAAAACCTTTTTCCTCCACTGGCTCTATGTGTGAGATGATTAGAATTCTTTGTATCACAGTTTCAACAGAACTATGTATTAGAAGTCTATTTAGTGAGTGTGCAAATGAGTGTTGGATTAAATGGATCTTTTAGGTCCCTTCCAACCCAGACCCTTCTGCAATGTGTTCCATGAGGGGTGCTCACCTGACTGACACCAATTCATTGGTTACACCTGGCAAAGCAATTCCTGGCACAGAGTGGCACATTGGGAAGTGAGGGTGAGAGTGATTGTTGCAGGTGGCACGGCCTTACAGTGTGTTATGGACCGTCAGTGCTGCATGAATCCCAAAGTTCACCTGTGGGAGCTTTCATTGGGAAAGATCATTAGTCCTGGCTGCTGGTTCTTCAGACAGATTGTAACTCTGACTAATCTCTGCAGTTCCCTGAGTCCGAGTGGAGTTGAATTCAGACAGATCCTACTGACCCATTTGGAGTAAATCTTCAGGTAGTTCAGAGAGGGAATGAAGTCAGTATGGTGCATGCAAGCTGCCTTGTGCAAACATTCCACTTACATTGGCAGGTTAGAATGCAGCCAGTGCCCTTTTTTTTTTTTTTTTTTCTGAGAAGACATTATTTTAATGGGTCATTAAAATAGATATTCCAGCCTGATTTTATGAGATTCTATCACAGTACAGGAAAAAAAAATAAAAAGACCACTTGCCCCCCTCCGCCCACCAGAGTTCAGAAGGCTTATTTGAAATTGATTTTCCTGCCTTATAAATTTCCAAGGAACAAAATTGTGTTAGAGATGGAAATGACAAAATCTGTTGCAAACACCACTTTTATTCTGGTTCACCCTGCTTTGCTCCTCTATAATATACTCCAGCTAATAGCTACAAAATTTAGGGTAAGGCATCCATAACCTCTCCCCAAATCCAGTATAGCTTTTCACAGGCACCTAGGTTTAGCAAGATCTAGAGCTTGTTGCAAAGTAAAAGCTGGAAAAAGTTTTAAATATCCAGTAAATGCAGAAAGTTCAAGCAGGTTAGAAGAAATAGTAATAATTATGGTGGTCTGAATTGCCATACATCAGTGACATACATCATTGTAACTTCTCTGAAGACCATGGGATCCAGACTTTAAAATAGAGGATGGAATCCAGCTGCAAATTAAGCAAGATTACGCTTTCCTCCTTTTCTTACTTGCTTTCTTGCCTTGAGAAAAACACATGCTATTCATTTTGCCTTCCATCTGTACAAGAAGGTAGCAAGTATGCAGGCCATATCCCTGGACAGAAGTAAAAGAATACTGGGATCAGATGATTTCCAGTGGAAAAACATGAAGCAAGTGTCTGCTGTTTGTGAAATGGCCACCCAGGTATGAAGTTTCTTGCCTGATTTAAAGGGTCAGCAACAAAAATACAGACAAGAAGTTCTTAGAGGGGTTAGTCCTCATGGGAGCTAAGAGAAGGAAAGGCAGTTTCTGTGCTGTATTTCTTGCTGTTGTATCAAAGGGGAAGAGCCCCTCCGTCAGCTTGCCACCATGGACTTATACCCAAATTTGGAAAAGTACTGTGCTTGCCCAATGATGAGTGCCATCACTAGCAGCTAAACAGCAGCATGCAAAATGCACTTAGTCATCTTTGCAGTTGTATACTATTTGGAATGTCTTTAGAGAAGCTGATCCACCAAATAACAGAACCAAACAAAAGTGTAGAACTGTTTTCCCTGACAGCATGACTCACGCTGATCATCCTAATTTCCAGTTAACTTTGTAACACTATAGTGTGATTGTCACCTTCATCAGGTGTGGTTCAGTCTTAGAGAGGGTTGCAGACATCTGGCCACAGTCACAACCCATTTCAAACTACAATAACATGAAAGAAGTGTAACCTTGTGACTTTATTTCTCATGACATTTACCATCAATGTGCAGAAACTCTGATAAAATCCTCAGATGTTAATTCACCTAAGTCCCTAGAGACCAACACACCACACTACAGCCATCCCAGTGACAGCAAATAAATGGCAAAGAAATAACCACCAGTGCTGATAAAATAAGTGTACTTCAATGGAGGTGCAGTTGGACAATGGATAAAAACAGACATAGTTTCATGAGCATGAGGAAATTCCATCTGGGTCAGAGAAAAGAGATGACCAGAATCACCCATGCTGCCTGGATGCTCTGTGATCTCCAGCTTTGCTGGAAAAATTCCATGTTTGGATTATCTTGAATAGTTTGAAGTGATTGAAGTGATTTCATAGGCTGTTGAAAATTCCCCCTACCATTTTGACACCTACCTGACACCGGGGCTTAATTAGACACTTAGGCTCAAAGATGAGATAGGAAATCCCACCAAGGAGTTGTGTGTTATCTGGTGGGCAGAAATGTCATTTTGTGAGATATCAGAGAAAAGGGAGTTCCCTTATCAGCCTGGCAGTTCTTATGAGTTCAGTGGGATGGTGGTTTATAGTCCTGCTTACATGGCTGTGCTGCTGCTGGGATAAGATCCATCACCACCCCTGGCTGCTCCTGGCTTGCCCTATTACCTCCTCTTCCCTGGGGATGGTAAGATGCCTTTGCCATCCTTAGCAGTTTCCTGAATTGCAATAACTGTGAGAACACCATTTATACTGTAGGCTGTAGAGGCACAAAATCTTATACAAAAGCTTTCTCATAGCTCTCAAAACATTTGCACTGAGCTATCCAGTATTATAGTAAGAGAGAGAAAATGCAAAGGAAATACTCCAGAGCTGGTTAACCCTCATGCTGAGTGAGTATGTGAGAGAAACATGTTCAAATCCCTCATGCAGAATGAAAAATCAGGGTAGAATCAGGTAGAGCAGGAAGCTGTGCCTGGGTCTGCCATGTGCCTGTCTTGTCCCTACACCACCCAACTATTAAAGTGACACATTCATCCTACCAGTACAAACAACTGATAGAACATTCCGGATTTAATTTCAACAAAGAACAAAAACAAATACTTAAACCTCAAAGTAGTCATGTAGCAGAATTGCTGTCCCCTAATCAGGTAATGTTTTCTGGCATTTTTCTTGGCCTTAGTTACTTTAGTTACTGCTTGCCCATTATGCATTAGAAAAGGAAAAAGTAAAAGGAAAAACTGTTCTAAGGGCGTTCCCACCTCCAGCAGCAAGTGCATGCTTGTAAGCAAGCCCTAGGTCTCAGGTAATTTTCTGGTAAGGTTTTGATGAGCTTCTGGCCACCAGTACTGAAGAAGGGTCTCCATCAAAACACCACTGGAATTTATTTAAAGATGTTTCAAAGGCACAAAGATGTTTCCTGTATCTTCATCACATCCTCTCTTGCCTACCAACATCTTGCTATATCCTCACATTTGAATTGCCCATAGCCATGTCTATCTGTTGTGATTGGACTCTGGGAGGCAGCTTAACACTGCACAGCTGCTTGCTCACCACCCCTCCACCCCCAGCAGGACAGAGCTGAGAACCAGAAAGGTAAAGGAGGAAACTTGGGGGCTGACATAAAGACTGTTAAACAGGTAAAGCAAAAGCCACATGCACAAGCAAAGCCAAATATAGAATCCATTCACTACTTCCCATGGGCAGACAAATGTATGCCCTGACATGGGTTTCAATCTTTACCCAGGAGTAAAGGATTCACACATATTATTTCAACATTTCACTCTCCTTAACAGCAGTAGTTTTTAAAATTGTAAAATTGATGTGACGACTTGGAAGAAAAATAATCACCCTGCAGGAAGCGGGGTAAGGATATGGAATTAGGGTTTGCAAACTTTAATCAGTTTTAACTGAGGATCATAATCCTTGTTTCCAATTACATGTGACTCAGTTTGTTTATTTGTTCCTGTTTATCAAGGATGTGTCTCTGATCCTCAGGAAAGAAATTCTGTGGATGCTTAAATGTGAACCATGACTGGAGAGAACCTCTGAAACTTTTCACTTGTCAACACACAGGAAAAGAACTATGTAACTTTTCTCTTGTTCTTGCTAACATGTGGTATGATAAATAATAGCCAAATAATAAGCAGGAAAAATAGTGATTTCTTGTAAACAAGCAAGAACAAATTCCCTCTACATCAGGAATTATTATGTCAAATTCTGCAGTTTACTTGGGACTAAGTGATAACTTGTGGTGTAACTGAATCTACCAGTAAATTTTACTGCAACATGGGTTTAGTCATAAGTATACTTATTAGAATGGGAAGAAGACAGGTATCACATATATAACTGTCTCCACATCTTCACAGTGACAAGTCAAATTAGTTGCACACATTTAGTATCAGAAATAGAAATGTTCCAATAATATTTGCAAGTTTCATGTAATGACCAGTAAATAATATTTGTCATGTAGCTGCCTCAGTAAGGAACTAAACTGTAACAAGACTGTCACAATAATGCCAAAAAGAGAGCACGAGAGTGAAAAAACAGCAGAATGCCTTCAGTTCCTTTCCTTAATCCCTGGGTTACACAGCAGAGAACACAAAAGCCCAGCTGTACCTTTTCCTGTACTCCAGACAAGGTGATCCAATTGTGTGTGACTTCAGACTCAAAAATCTTACCATAATGCTTGTGAATCACTAATTCAGAGGGAGCTTTGTCTGACCATCTGCAGGTGTCTGCAGTGTGGACTTCTACATGTGAACTCCTTGTCCAGGGGTCCTGATCAGTCAGGGGTTACAGGCAGGCTTATGGCGCAGCTCCTCTCATCCTGTAGTAAGTAGCTAAAATTGATCAGCTAAAATAGAAGAGTGCTCTTCTGAGTGAAGATACTTTTTTCAGAGTTCCCATATTTGCCCTTTGTAGGCAAATCTTAAGGTCTTTCTCTCTGAATAATCCAGCTAAGGCATGTGTATAATCAGCAGGATCACAGGCTGTGGTAGAAGTAGGAACTCATCTGCCTGCTCCCTAACAGACGAGTGTTAAGATGTGTTTTTCAAATCTGGGCTCTAGTGAAGACCTACTGCAGCCCTTTGAGAAAGGATTGTAATGAACTCCAGAATTATGAAAGTAAAAGAAAATTACTTCTTAGTATTTTGGAAAATAACCCTTCCTCTGGCCTAAGTGTTCTGGTATTTTTTTTTACTTTGGTAGTATCCTGTGAGTCTTAATATTGATGAATTACGGCTAAAACCAACCAAAGATGAAAATATATTTAAGTTATCATTTTGCTATCAAATTAGTGCTTATGCAGCACAATATTGTGAAAGGCAGTGTCATAAATTTTTTTTTAATTTCTTTTTACAGAAAAACCCCCATATGTAGTGGCTTGAATAACTGTATGATTTGCCAAAGTGATTGTCATACAAATAGACAAGCGGTTTGGTCACTTGCAGAGTACATCTTCATATGCACTCACACATGGCTCTGTAACCTGGCTAAGTGACTAATTGCTTAAGATGCTCATCTCTATATCTACCTGAATTGAATAGTCACTTAGAATGGAATCAAAACCCTATCTAGGTCAGAAAAGGATTATTAATAATAAGGTGGGCTCACAGGGAACTGGTGCCCTTTGTAAAATGACGTGGCATCTAGCTGATTCATGACTACTGGCAATCCACATTTTAAGACAAAAATCTTCCTATTATGCAAATCTCACATAATGGGTGGTGGGTCACTTTCTCTTGAACACACTTCACTTTATTTTTATCTCTAATCAATATTGCCACAACTGTGTGAAATTTCTGAAGGAAAAAGAAAGAGTAAACACAAGACATTCTTTGTACAAATAATAGATGCAAAGAGAATAAACACAGAGTTCTTAAAATATGCAAGAAAGCAAATGAAGCCTACATGACAAAATGGTTCTAAAACACATATCACTTCTATTAAAGTTGAACTACCAGAAGAGTGTTTAGCATGCCACAGCAAAGAGGAGAAAAACTGTACATCAACCTGTCTATAATTCATATAACCCTCAGCTACTGCCTTCAAAAGGCAGCCTTCCGTGACAGCACAGCAGGCAGATCATCACTTTCTTACCCTTCTGCCAGGCAGATTTGCTTAGCTTTGTAATTTTGCATATGTGTAGGTTTCTGCTTGGTGCACTACAGTAAAAACTCAGCTACTATGGATGTGTTGCATCTCTACCTTTCTGAGCGAGGTTTTGTTGCTAACCTTAAAGAGATTATGAGTATACTTGTGGAAATATGCATTAACAGAACAGATATTTAAATACATCAGCTTGAAAGCAAACATGCCTGTATGAGCAAGCCCAAGAGGGATCGTTTCTAGACATTCTCACCTCCACAACTGCTGCTGTAATGGAAAGTCCAAACTGCAGTTTTTTGGTTAAGTCACTGCTGCTGTTTCTGTTACAGTCCTCCCACAGATAAAAATTCATTTGGAGGTAGTGGAGTTGTTGTTGAACTCATTTGCTTTTTAGTATTTTTTATTGCATTTGGATATTGGTAAGGCAGTTGTAGAAGCTGAAAATGTCCTTGAAACTATTGAGTCGTAGGTGAAAATGCTTGCAGAAATATTTTGAGGGCTTAATTTATATAAGACTATTTTATGTAACAGCAGAATCATGCTTATAGATGATTTGTCTTCTTTCTTGGGAGTTGTGGGCTCTGCTCTGGAAGATGATGTTGACAAAGAAAATAATGGTAATTGAATTTTTTCAAAAGAGGGGTTGGATTGAGTTTTGGCTTGAGGTTAGGATATGTTCTTAGTTTAGCAGAGCTACTTCAAACATTGCTAATTAGAGAAGCATTAACATAAGAACAACATTTCAAATTCATTGATGTCATCTTGCTAACAGATTTGGATACACAGGCCATAATCCCACTGAAAACCAAGAGCTGTTTTTTCCAGAATGGGGAAGGCCCACATGTCCAGACCTGTTTTCATGGTTGGAGAAAATCGGGGAGATGGGAGTGGTGGGATCAATTCTTAATGGTCATTTTTCTTCCCAGGAGTCATCAGCAATAATGAATTACACAGAACATGTTTGGATCAAGCATCAGAATGGTTTTGGTTTGTGACTCATTTATTGGTCAGAAATAGAGCTAATATGAAATCTCAACAGTTTTCATGTGCTATATGACACCAATATCACTGATAGGTATTGTCCCAGAACAAGTGGCTACAGTGACCCAGAGGGAAAACAGCCCCTCTCTTTCACTTAGGTTTTAGGCATACCTCTCCAGTTTCTGACCAGGAGTCAACTTTACTGTGTGCCACATTTTTTGTCATATGAATACACATCAAAATGCTTTTTTTGTTCTTGAGTGCCCTCAATATTAATTTGCTTGGGCTGGTAAGAGTGTTTCAGGATCGATAGGGTATTTTCACTTGCTTTTCTTCAGATGTATAACATTCTTAGTGCCTGCACAGCAAATGTCACATTGGCAAGACTGAAAGAACATGATGTATCAAGATGGTTTATTACCAACTCATATGATCCCAGCCCTCCAGCAATCCAGTACCTAGTAAAATTATTAATACCTAATAAAAAGACTTATTGAAGCTCTGAAGCTAGTGATTGTTTTTTAATTACATATTTCTTTTTATTTAATAAGGTAGTAAATATTTTCTTCATCTCTCTTTAAAGAGAAATATGCATTTTATGTACTGGTACCCTTTACATAGGTTATTTATATTCCATGCATAATCATCACCATATTTACCCTGGGTCACATGAACCTTTTAGCCACCTTTTTGCATTATTTTTGCTATCTTTACAGAACATCAGTTAGTTTACAAATTATAAAAAGAATTCCCTAAAGGATAAAAGATACAGAACTCCCTCTTTGGTGTGAATATACTGCAGAGTAAGGAGGACCCTTAGACAAGTCATGGCACATTTGTGTTTGCTCCAGCTCACCCCTGTGAAAAGGAAGTGATGGGGTCAGAGGCTGCACGTGCACTCAAATCTAAGATAGCATTGTAGTTTGCATCGGTTGACAGCATGCCTGAAGATAAGCAGCACTGAAAAGCTCAGAGCCTGGGCCTGACACAAAACTGCCTCTCCTTCAGCAGCTGAACCACTCTGCTTCTCTCTTCTCAGTGTCACACCTGCCCAGGGTAGCTGCCTTGCCTTTAGTAAGTCACTCCTTGAACCAGGCATGTGTAGGCACACGTAGCCTCAGACACCCAGCCCAGTCACAGCCCCACATGAGAAGGTGTCCATGCCCATGCTGGCACAGGACATTGCTTTATCCTTTTCATTTATCCAGGACCAAGCTTTCTTCTGCCCTCTATCTTCTCTACCTATCCAGTGTTATATTCAGAAGGCAAAATTAATAGTGCTCTGAAATGTACAGTGGAGAGAGTGACTGTCTTAGAAACTCATGTACTTCCTAGTAACTGGCTGAATGCCAGGATGAGGTCAAGTGAAAAGTGTTAATTTTGTGGTTATGTAGAAACAAATTCAGCATCCCAAAATGTGCCGTTGGTCATGCTTCTCTCTCGTCCATCTTGATGCTATCAGTAAGAACATAGAGCTCCACTGGAATTTTGGCTTATTCAGGCTCTTTATATCCAGAGGTGTTTCCAGTATGGACTGCACAAACTCATGAGAACACATTGCTAGGATTCCCTCTACAGCATCAGCCCCCAGTAAGTTGCATCAGCACTTTCATTGCCTGATGGCAACAGGAAGGTGCCTAAGAGCATCACGGGGACAGGGACAAGCAGGTAAGGTAGGAGAAAAATGTGGGAAATTCCTTTTCTGAACAGAATGATGAAGAAATTATTCATGCAACTTTATCCTGAAAACAGTAAAGAATTCTAGGTAGTTTGGTGACTTGGCACCAGTTAATATTTGTTTTTTGCTCACATAACTTGAGAATCTACTATAACCCATTCTGGTTTGGTTGAACCTGCAGCTTCCCTGCAGTTCAACCTTTCCAGTTACAAACTTTAAAGGAAAGAAACATGTTAAATAACAAACTGGGCGGTGTGTTGCTGCAAAGAAAGAGCTGTAGTTGCTGCCTATCCCTGGGGATTATTTGAAAAACCTAGCATGCACTAAGTAGACATTCTACCATGCTATAGACTGTAAACATAATCCTGGTGTTATCCTCCTCACATTTTCTTAGGAGAGCAAAAGTTGCATGGCAAAAGTGCTTATTTAACTGTGGCACACACAAGACATGGCGTGGTGGGTTGGCCACGGCTGGATGCCAGGTGCCCACCCCAGCTGCTCTGTCACTGCCCTCCTCAGCTGCACTGGGAGAATGTAACTAAGGGCTCGTGAGGAGAGGTAAGGGTGGGCAAAGAGCAGACACCAGGAACTGTCATGGTCAAAACAGGCTCAGCTTGAGGAAAATTAATTTAATTTATTGCAAATCAAATCAGAGTAGGGTAATGAGAAATAAAACCAAAATGGGGTCACAAGTCCTGCTGGCAAATCTGCTCCAGTGTAGCCTCCTTTCTCCATGTGTTCATAGGTCCTGCCTGGAGCCTTTTCCAGCACAGGCTTCCCACAGGGTCACAGTGTCCCTCAGGCATGGGGCCCTGCAGCGACTGCGGGTGGATTTCTGCTCCAGAGTGGATCCCATGGGCTGCAGGGAGGTATCCTACCTTACCATGGTCTACGCCAGAGGCTACAGGGGAAACCTCTGCTCTGGCACCTGGAGCACATTTTCCCCCTCCTTTCTCATGGACCTTGCTATCTACAGAACTGATTCTCTCACATATTTTCACTCCTCTATCTGGCTGCAGACTTTGTTAAATCTGTTGTCTCAGCGTTGCTGATGGGATCAGCCTTGGCCAGCAGTGTGTCAATTTTTGGAAATGGTTGGTGTTGGATTTATCAGACAACAGGAGAAGCTTCCAGCAGGTTCTACAGAAGCCAGCCCTGTAGTCCCTCCAAAACCTAAATCTTGCCACATAAACCCAGCAAACACGGATAGGGCATAAAATATATTAACAACATTGCAAAATATGTGATTGGAACATCTAACTTAGTTTCTACTAGTATACAGTCTCTTTGGGGTTTTTTGCTTTGTTGCTCTGCTTAATGGTCATATTACTGTCTGTATATGCTGAGACATAATCACTTTAGATGGGATTAATTTTGTGTGCCTAAGGCCATCTTGAAACTGAGGGCTGCAAACTCAAAAGCACATCCTATCTGTAAATGTCAGTCCCAGCCCACAGCTCCAAGTCTCTGCTGCTGCCTTCCCTTTACTCCATGAGACATCTTTACATATATCTTCTTTTTCCTCCAGGCCCACACTGCTGAAATGTTTACTATGACAGAAAGTAAAGTTTCTTTCTCCCCACTTTTCCTGTACCAAGCTGTGTGGCTGGAGAGTGGGCAGAGTAGTAGGTCATGGTGAAGTGATGAGATGCAGGGCCCAGCTACTGCTTGCTGCAGAAACCAAAATAACAGCCCTCAGTCTTTATTGGGAAAAAAACACAAGGCAAAAAAGGAAAAAATGCTTTCTGTTGAAGCTAATGGGGCATTGCCTCGGTAAACTTAGAGGGTTTAATCCTATGTTAATAGGGAAAAAATGGGAGAAAATGGGAGTGGGAGAAAATCAGTAATGAAGCCAAATACCATATCTTTCTGGATTCTTTATTTAAATGCAAAACTATTCTCTGGTGACCCATGTCCAAAGGAAGAACCTGTCTCTGGTCTGAAGGGCAGTCCTTGGATGGCTCACAGAGCACTGTAATTCTCTAAGCTCCAGTGACATAAGACAAGCCAGAGACCTTGCTCCATCCCTTAGGAAGTCTGTCGTCCCTCTGCTCTTTGATGCAGTCACAGCACATGAAGAGAGAGCAGCCCCATGGCTCAGGCACAGCTGTAGACATCAACAGTGTTGTATCTTCGTTGTCAGCTGCAGATCTGCTGCCTGGAGTTGAGTTGTACAGCTGCAATCTCTGCCTTTTGCTGCTAACTACCTGAACGGTTCAAACCCCTCTCCGTGGCAGTTTTCAAGCTGTGTTACAAAGGGGATGCAGAGAATTTTAAAAATCCCTCTTAAAATTCCTAACTAGTGCCAATGCATTATAAGAGGCTTTCTTCAGGCCGCTCTTTTACTGCTGTTTGGTCAATTAGGGTAAATGAAAGACAATGCCCGTGATTTTCCACTCCATCCTTTTAGTTTCACATTATGTAATAGAGCAATTAACACTTGAGGCTTCAGCCCCTGCACCTGCTAAGCTGGAGCGAGCAGCAGTTGGGGCTGGGAAGGCAGGGCTGGGGCAGCCTCGGTGAGCAGAGCTCTGAGCCAGGCTCCCCAGCGCCCAGCCTGGGCAGGGAGGCTCTTTGATGTGCGCCGAGATGCAAACAAGAGGTTGAACGTCAGTAATAAACAGCAACACTACACAGTAATAGCTGGGAATTACTACGAGCTTCACTCTTATATAATGCCAGTCATTTTGCAGATGCTAACCTCTGCTATTAAGTGTGCATACTGTGAGCTTATGAATTAGTTTACTTTTTTCTGTTTTTCTTTTTTTAACCTGGAGCTGTTCCTCAGTCTACCTCACAACATAGCCCCACACCTAGTTACATGAACATTAGTACCTAGATTTTGATGGTGCTGACAAGGGAGGTAGGGGAAGGAAGGGAACTCTTTGCACCAGTGGAGTCCTCAAAGCCTTCATATTGTTAAACCTCAGGTTTAGGCAGAATTATATTTAATTCCTCACTGCTATATTTAATTCCTAGCTCGAGCAATGCAGTTGTGATTAAGATTTTACTGCCTTTCATTACAGTCTTGCTCCCCAGAGTTGTAAGAACAATTAAAAGGCCTTTTTCCATGCCCTTGACATGACCCTTTCAAAAGTAGGTTAGGGCTCACCTTTCACCTTCCCCTGCCTCACTGCTATTAAAGACAGGATTGAATTTTACAGCCACTAGATCTACTTAGAGTTACATTATGATTCATAAATTCCCCGAGGCAAAGACTGGAGCAGATCTGTTGCTGGTATAAACTGGCACAGCTCCACTGATTTTGACAGTAATTTGCACCACCTCACCTGCATATATTTTCCAAGGCACCATGTTACCATTGGAGCAGCAATAAAATGAATGGGTCGTTATCGTGAGCACTCTACTCGAGTTGGCTACAGCAGAGATGCATGAGCCACGGGTTTGACTCAGTATTTCTTTGGCTGATGGGGAAATCATGGTCCTACAGATAAACAATATGTTTTCTGTTTGTTCTTTTATCAATATCTGGGTAGAACATATGGAGGAGGTTTTGAAAGCTTTCTTCCAAGCAAGGTTGTTTTCCACTTCTGAACTGCCAATTAACCATGAGAAA
>NW_005054417.1:601405-604758 GCF_000277835.1 Geospiza fortis | reverse complement strand
CAATAAATTTCAGTTTTCTTTTTCATGTGCAGCAGTAGAGGCGGCTCTGATGCAATTAGCTACAGCTGGTTATAGAAAGAAAACATGCATCTGTAGATGGCTCAGGCTGGAGGGAACTGAGATGTGTTCTCTGGAATTTATCACTGTAAGGAGAGCAGGGAGGGAAAAACACCAATATTCATTCCTGGCTACAACAAACTTTAATAACCTTTATTTCCCCCCTGTTAAACTAACTTAACCTAATAAACACATTTAGTCCATTACACAGCAATTAGCAAATGCATCTGGGTCATCACAGATGCTCCAAAGGAAGGATATGAAGAGTCCATTTTCTGGAATAAAGGATTTGAAATAATTATTTTCTGAAGTAAAGAGCTGAAGTGTGCCATATGCTGTATGCCCTTTTACCTCTAGCCTTCAAATATCCCATTTAATTTTGTTGTAAGAAAGGCTTGAAACTAATTTGCCAGCAAAGCTCTTGCTGAAGGCTGTTCAGAGTTTGCATGTTCCCAGGCACCACAGCTTCCAGAAACACAGGTACAGAGGATGTGGAATACATACATGATTTTTAGCACCAGACTCATAGCAGAGCTTCTCTTCACAAATGTCCTGGTGACAGATTCATTTTGTCTCTGCCTGTTTTACCTGCCCCTTTTAAAAAAAATCTCTGTTCAATCACTGTTTTCTACCACAATCCTCCAACAAAGCCTGTGTTTATCTGTTTTCTTTGACAATCACGGGGTTTTTTTACTTCTAGAGGCAACACATTTCCTCAAATAAAGCTGCACCTGAACACAGCTGCACCAGTAAATTTGATCTAAAAAAAATTGTAAAAATAATGTGTGTTTCTGTGTCTGAGGCTTGCTTTCCCTTTTCTATTTCCATTTCCCCCATTTTTTTATTTTCATACTTCCATGAAAAATAAAATTAAACTAAACTTATCCTCTGAAACTCTCTGTGGCAAGGTTTCTCCTTGGTCCCCTGCTTTCTTTGCCTCTCACATTGCTCTGGCCCTCATCCTTTATGTAATATTATCTGCCAAGGTCAGGTCTGGCAGAAAGGAGTGAGAGATCTGCCAGACCAATTCTTTCTGCTGCTGCTTGCAAGTGACTTTGAGCAAGACTTGGTTGCAAACAGCATATTTTCTCCAAATCTAAGTACTTCTGCCACTACACCTCAGATTCTCATTATCCGGCAATCCCACAGCTCATCCTCTCCTGTGGAAACATATTCAATAGCTGCTTCATCTTCTGTGCTTTGCAACATACCTAAATTAGTGAGTTGGATCTTTCCCATTTCTGCTGTGCATGAAACAGTAAAGTCTGGGGAGTATAAGAGAATGATAGCCATGAACATTAATATTTCCTAACAAGGCATAATGTCTTCATTGTCCTACTTTCTTTTAGTTCTACTAGAATCCTTCCATGTATTTGAGTGGTAGAAAGTGTTTCACAGTTTCAGCATCATAAAAGCAGCTTACTCAGCTATTTTTGCTATAGGTCTGGGTCAAAATACCATGGCAATGGCTAATTTGTCTTCTCTTAGAGTAAACTGAGAACCTGGGTTGAAAACATCGCAGGGTGGGAAAGGAGAGGTGACCTTGAACATTGGTATTTAAACCCAAAATTCAAAAGGGACTTCTGGACTTTTATCCCATGCTTAATCTATGTCTAAGCTGACAGTCCAGCAAAAAAACCACAAAGGAGATTACACCAATGCAGCATGATCACTGATTTGCCACTTATTTTCAAAGCTGTGCTTAAAAGTAAAATGCAACTTCTTAGACTTCCTCCCCTGTTACATAGCCTGCTTTAATGTTCCATCAAAACAAAAAAAACCCAACTTTTCCCACATTAGGTATACATTAGCTATGGAGAAAAAAAGGAAAAACATTTCATTATTACATGCTTTGGAAAAGGAAAGGAGCCAGGGTGTGTGCCTAGACGACAAATTTCTATAATCTCCACACCTATAATTTACTTCAGAAATATGTGGTTACCTTGAAGAAAAGAGGGATCTTCTCAGCTTACCAATATAATGAATGATTCAGGTGTGAATGGAAACACATGAAGGGAAAAATAAAGATCTAAGGAAGACAGAGTTTAAAAACTGTAAGGCTAAACAATGTCTCCTCAGACCTCACCCACTCAAATTCCTGCCCCACAACTCAGCAAAAGGAGACGAGCTGTCTTGATACTGGCACCCTACTGCATTCAAATAATAAAAAGAAAAAGCAAATATTGAAACCCACAGGACAGATGGCAAAGGAGGTATTTGAAGCTCTCAGATCATCCTGTAAGTTGAAAACAGATTTTGACAAGCTTCAAGCTATTGAAAACGGATCCAAGGAAGACTTGAGGCTGCTGCCAATTACTCTCTCCTTAATTACAATCAATTTTTGTTGTGTGCTCACCAGAAGGAAAAGAAACCTCCCCAACTTTTGTATTGGAGATGGGAAGTACAACCTGTACTCATACATTCCATTTGTGATACTGAATGCAGAAGATGTTCAGAACACAGGCAAGCTGTGGCTACTTAATTTGCTGATGAACAGAATACTTTGTACCAACTGCTCCCAAAAAGGATAGTAAGAAAGTCTGTTTTCCTCATTGCTCGCTTTGGAACCAATCTCTATGAATCCCACCAGTAATGGAAGACTAAGTCCAAAGAGATCACTTAAAGTGACCAAAAAACCTCCCATTTTCCATATCACAAATTAGCAGTGCATGCTGGTGTACTCAGTTTGGATATTGTCTTCAGTGCTTGCCCAAGAATCTGGTAACAAGGAAGAATAAATCCATTGAGCTAGGTATAAAGGACCCCAGCAGTGTGACACATTTGTTTAGCATCCCCGGGGACCCTGCTTCAGCTGGCTTCAGCTGTCTGCAAGCTGAGCTAATCACCTGAGGCTCCTTCAGCAATAGCAGCAGTTTCAGCAGATGATTTAGGGCACCATTCTCAGATATCCTTCAGGATGGAAACAGCTTTCCAGAAATGCATGTGTCTCTCTGCTGAATATGGAGGCAATTTGGGCTGACAAGGTTGGGCTGAGGCTGCAGTTCAGCTGTATAGCACATACTGCCTGAGGGCTCCAGCCTAACTGTGGTCACATGTTTTCACAGCCTGATTTTTTATCAGTGGGTGTTGCTCCAGACCTGGCATTATCCACACTCTTGTAGATGGAGAAAGCCGACATAAAAAAGCATAAATGTAGAGCATGGGCTCTGGCTAACTTGATGGAAAAGCAAAGGTGCACCTGTATGGGATGAGGCTCAGGTTTGGCCACTCCATAAGGACGGTGAAACACATCCTGGGGCACTGGCATTTCAGCTGTCAGAGAGCCAAAGGCCCTT
>NW_005054417.1:582445-601377 GCF_000277835.1 Geospiza fortis | reverse complement strand
CCTGTCCCTCTGCTCTCAGGTGGCACAGAGCCTCTCTGTGCATCTTTTGGGAGAGGGAATGAATGCTCAGACTGGACTGTCACCAGTGGGAGATGGCTGCTCTCTCACAAGGCAGTAACACCAGACCTCCCCTCCCCGCCTCCTGCAGCTGGGTTCATGCCTGAGTTTCTGCCTTCTCCACGTGAGAGCAAGGCGAGAGGAAAGGAGCAATCAGCTCTGTAAGATTTTGAGCCCACGAGCAATTGACTCATGTCATCCCTTCCTTTGATGTACCACGGCTGTTTGTGGAGGCAGATGATCACAGCTTGGCCCTGGACAAGCTGATTGTTTCAATCAAAGATTTAAATGAGTGCCACATGCAAATACAAGGAAATAAAGCTGAGCTCCAGAGCAGGCTCCACCCTCCTGGGAGCCCTTGAGCACCTGGTGGCATGGAGGTGCTGCAAGGCTCTCCAGCCACTGGGGATAATTCCCTGTTCAGCTCAGCCCATCCATCTGCCCTGAAGACAGTCCACACTTTTAAGTAACACAGGAGCCCAGGGCTTATGTTTTAAAGCAAATTTTACACGTTCCTTTGTGAGCTTGGGGCCTCTCTTCTGCAGGATGTTGTCAGGATAGAGTTACAGACCCATCCTGTGCCCAAGTGTTTCCCAAGGGGCAGCCCTCAGGTGGTCCCTGCTTGGTGTGCAGGTGGGTTTGAAACTCACTGTGAGGCATCCCTGCTTGCCTCCTGTTGGGTGCCTGAGGGACTGGATCACACCTCAAGCAGCATCTCAGCTCCAGTCTTGTGGGTCTCAGTCCCTCATGGGTGGGTTTCTTCAGAGTCTACAGCAGTGGGAGTCATGAAAACAAGGGACAGTAATGCAGTCCTTAGGGTAAGACATCTGTGGAAGAGCCATGAGATAGCTTGGTAGTGAGGAGAGGAAATGCAACTTGTACATCCAGAACTCTTGTTAACTTACTAACAACAGTGTAATAATGTGTTCACTCATTTTGCATGACTGCACAGCACCAAACTGCAGATTTTGTTCCACATGGCTGTTCAGTTCTCAGAGTAGCCTGATGGTACTTGCATGTAATTGCTTTTCATGTCCTTCCTACTGAACCCAAATATTTGATATCAGTTTGAATGTCATGACAGAGTCCAAGTAGCAAAATACAAGGATAATGGGAAACAAGTTGCTTCTATGTTCAATAGTAGGCAGGTCTGCCTCGTAGGAGTTTATCTTTTGTGCTTCCAGTAACTTAAATGGGCTTGAGAGCTATCTGTGCTGCTACCAAGTTGCTGCTCCTCACCTGAGCTGTCCAGAGATGATTCATCTTTTACAACATCTTTTTGTGTTCGTGATATCCAAAGAGGAGTTGCCAGCTAATTTGGGTGGAAAGTTTTGCACTGCTTTTAGGAATGTGAACCTAAGTCTTTTAATCCTGGTCTGGCCTTTGTAAACTTGGAGAAAGAAAAAACACACATGGCAAGAATAGCATCATACAAATCCCACTTTAGTTTATTCCTGTATTTATCAAACATCAGGCATTCACTCTGTAATAAATACCAAGGACAAGAGGCATAAGAATAGGTGGGAGGAAAAGAGGAAAAGATGCAGGAGGCTTCAGATATACATACATGAAAACATGTCAATTTTAATGTAATAATGTAATATAAAGGACATGATTGATTTCATGTGAAGGGGAATCTGGTTCTGAATTTAAGAAAGCTGCTCTTGTTCAGGTCTCAGACTTTGGAAATATCCAATTACATCAGGTTCAGGGTTGTGTTTGAGTGCTTTTCTACCTTTTACTGCTCAATAAAACACTTTGGAGATGTGAACAGGCTATGGTGTAGGTGTAGATATGCCTTTCTGAGTCAGCAGATAGCCTAAAACAATCATTCCAGAGCTGCAGATCTTTCCCTCCATCTCTAGGAAATATTTTCTAAAATTTTTACTGTCTTAAGAGGCTGCTGACACAGTCTAGCCTGGGAACACTGTGCAGGACTGAGGAGGAAAGACAATACACTGTCTGTCCTTCCTAAGCAAGTCGAGCCTTACCTGCTGCTGGCAAGGCAAGGGGTGCTGCCAGTCTAGCATTTTAAAGAGGAAAGACAATTATGCTGAAACTTCTGGCAAAAGGGGAGTATCCTTCACCACAGCTTCTGTTTCCCAAATAAAACCCCCAGCCACTATCACACCATCTTGTTGAAGTCCTGGTGTGCTGTTCCATGGATTGCTAAACACAGCTCTCTGGGACAGAGAACAACAAACAAACATTTGTGAAATCCCAGTCAGAACTGTAAGCTCATCCTTGC
The DNA here is from genome assembly GCF_000277835.1 of Geospiza fortis. Classification (NCBI taxonomy): domain Eukaryota; kingdom Metazoa; phylum Chordata; class Aves; order Passeriformes; family Thraupidae; genus Geospiza; species Geospiza fortis. The sequence goes on along the minus strand of NW_005054417.1, from coordinate 599,072 downwards.
TGTGCCACTTGTGTAAGATTTCCAGCCAGCATCGTGTTTTGCCCCAGTTCAGGGGTCTGCCCATCTTGAGGAGCCCACAGAGCTGGGGCCTACTCACAACAATAACATTTGGCAAATTAATGTTCCACAGTTTCTCCAGCACCTCTGCTCACAGTGTAGCAATTTCACAACAGTGTGCATGTAAATAAACATCAGAGCTGATCTGAGCCGTCTGAGCAAACCTCCAGCCAGAAACACCACACTTTATTGGAGGGAGCCACTTAGGCTGTCATGCTAATGATATGAAAACAAACATAGCATTGAGAGGTTTAATATTGGTGAACACTTGCTTTTACTCTGCTGAGCATGTGTGCGTCTCATATGAAAAAATAGCAACTAATGGATTATTTCTAATCATATTTCCTTCTTATGTTTTCCTGTTACACTCCAGTTTTACCCTCCTCACACTTGAAAGTTAATATTGAAACATTGGCATGTTTTAATTTTTTCATTTTTTTACTTCATCTTCTCTCACTTCTCAGTGCATAAACCACCTCATGCAGGGACCGTGTGTGTACAAACTTCATACCCTTCAGAAATGTCTTATACAACAATATCTGCTCTGGTTCCTGAGGGAATGTATGGTCCTCATGGAGTGAGGCAAGGGGTACAAAATGCAAGTACTCTGCATAGAAGGGTGGCATAAGCAGCCTGCTAATGCTGAGGTGACATGAAGCTGTGAATTTAAGTGAGAGACAGCCTTATGAGTATGGCCTCATGGCCCATGGAGTGATAACACATAGATCCAAATGTTGCATGCACACACATGACTGAGCTTTAAAGCTATGCCAGCAGCAGAGGAGCTGCTCCATCTTCCTGCTCTGCAGAAGCTCTCAGACATGGAGATCCATACCCACAGCTCAAGTCTTCAGGAAAGATGAGTGCCAGGCCTCATGCATGAATAGAAATCCAGGATGTTAATGCACAACTTTTGAGATTCACAGTGGCTATAAGCTTGCAGTGTTGGTTGGAAGAAAGGCAAAGGCAGATTGTAGCATGGCATTTCTCAGGATAATTGGTCTTTGCATGAAGAGGAAGATTCACTGCATTCAACTTCAGATACTTGCAGTGTGGCAAGTTCTCCACAGACAATGAAGAGTAAATAGATTCTTCTGGGGCAAGGTTAATCTCGTCCTCACGTAGATATCTAAAATAGGTCAGATGAATCATCTCCTGTGAGTATTTCTTTCCACTGACTATAAAGAGAGCCTGGCCTCAGATGTAGACCTCTGTATTACAAATGTCTAGAGTGAGGTGTAAAGAGTTCATCAGAAAAATATTCACTCCGGATGAACGTGCAGAAGCAGGCTCTAAATTTAAACGTCAATATTTAATGCACAGCAAAGCAGTGTAAATATATCTTCAGGTTTGAACTACGGATATTAATAAATTCTGATTACAATCTCTAAGAGAACAAACACAGAACATCAGCAGTGTGTTTCCTTATCCCTAGGTCAATGTCCTTCCAGAAGGTTGCTACACATTCCCGCTGAACAGCAAAGGAAGCAGAGCCCAGGGTTATAGTTTTGTGCCTCTCCAGGGTGTCAGTGGGAGCACACCCCTCCCCTGCCAAGTGACAACCTCTGCTCCTCTGCCCAGGGCTCCCCCAGCTCACAGCAAGGGCTGGATGTGTCACCAGCCACCAGTGAGATGCCCCAGCACCACCAGGGCTAATGCCATGAGTTGGTGGCTGCCTGTTGTGATATGACCATGGCATTGACAGGGCTGATTCATCCCTGTCAATGGATGACATGGCAATTCCACCTTCCCAGCAAGAAGAAATAAAGCAGGCAAAACCCCAACAACTGATAATGCTGAGAGGGAGAGTAATGGAAATGCTGCAGCGATTCAGGATTAAAGAAGAGCCAAAGCAGTAGGTCCTACCTGCTGCCCAATTTTAAACATTTGTGTGGTACTTGCTGCCTATATTTGTATCTTTGAAGTCTGAATTCTAGAAGAAAAGTGCTTGTCCAACTGACAGAAGGTAACATTTCACACCGTTGTAAAAAGGCATGTCCAGTGCTAAACCCTGCACCCAGGAGTGGCTGACGGTGATGAGGAGTAGCAGCAAACAGCAAGACTCCTCTCTTCCTTTACCTGAAAGAGCCCAAGTTGCAAAGTGGATCTTGCTTACTTTGAGAGAGGCAACTGGAGGCCATCCTGCCTGAGGAAAGACAATCAGAATTCCCTTCATTTTGTTAAAAGAACTCAAAACTGTGAATCTCCAGGAGAGATAAAGTGTTAATCCTCCTAACTTTATCACATTCTCCACTCGTTCCTCCTTGTTTGGGCTTCTGTCTACCACCTTCTAGCCCCTTCCAGACACTGCCAATGCCTCTGAGTGGTATGACCACATTTTTCTGCTATGAAAATCCCAGAGCCTGGCTCCCAAGGGATCTTGCTATTGAAAATGCAGCGTTGGTTTTCTTGGGTTTGGGTTTCTTGTTGTTTGCCTCTGTGAGCTGTTTATTAAGTAATCAAATAACAGCATAGTAAATAAATAACGTCTTGCCTCAAAAGGGCTGAAATATGCAAGTAAGTAAGCCTTCTTAGATTTTACAAATATCTAATAAGTCAAAAGTAATACAAAATGTGTGGCAACTAAGCCTTGGGTGAAAATACTTCAGGATAAAGCACACTGGAAATTGGAATGGTTTGCTTCCTGTTATGTACAAAATGGCTGCAAAGGAGCTATTAAAGTCTCTCAAATAAATACAGTTCTTTGTGTGTTTGTTTGTTTCCAGTTAGAGGTATCCAGTCACTCCAAGGACCATGTGCTGTATAGCCTCTGCAGGGTTTGCTTTGTAGTACAGATAGCGCCTAACCACTACTTTCCTCTCTCTTGATCACTAACGAAAACAGACCATATAGAGATGAAAGTGTTCTAAATCAGTGTTCTGTGTCATTTCCCACTTACTTTGCACTTTTCTGACAGCTGAAAGGCTGCAATAAATTGAGTGCATGCACACCCACAGAGAATGACAGTACAACTATAACCTAGTATCTCAGGACATGCATTTTCTTCCCCAAGGAAGTATATTGAAAAATTATCAAAGTGGGGGGTATCTTGGCGTTTTCTATCATGATTTTAAAATTTTTGATCAATATAATTTCTTTGAGAACTGAGTTTTCCTGCTACTTTAAAAAAAACTCAAGAAAAACATTTTTAACTAAAGTAAATGAAAACAAATATGATACTATAACTAAATAAGAGTTTTATACCAGCACACATGAAAATAAAAATCAGGCATGTAATGCGAGAAGATTTTCTTCCTCTTTTTCTCCTTTCCTTCCTTCTCTCCTTTCCTTCCTTCACTTTTCTTTCTTTTTCTTTCTTTCTTTCTTTCTTTCTTTCTTTCTTTCTTTCTTTCTTTCTTTCTTTCTTTCTTTCTTTCTTTCTTTCTTTCTTTCTTTCTTTCTTTCTTTCTTTCTTTCTTTCTTTCTTTCTTTCTTTCTTTCTTTCTTTCTTTCTTTTCTTTTCTTTTCTTTTCTTTTCTTTTTTCTTTTCTTTTCTTTTTTCTTTTCTTTTCTTTTCTTTTTTCTCCTTCCTTCCTTCCTTCCTTCCTTCCTTCCTTCCTTCCTTCCTTCCTTCCTTCCTTCCTTCCTTCCTTCCTTCCTTCCTTCCATCCTTCCTTCTTTCTATCCATCCATCCATCCATCCATCCATCTTTCTCCTTCTTCCTTCTGTCCTGTTCTTCCTTCTACCCTCCTGTGCTCCCTCTTCCCTTCCTGCTCCTCTTTCATTCTCCTGTTCTTTCTGCTTTTTTTTTTCTCCTCCCCTTCTAATTTTGTTTTGTAGGTAGTTGGAGATCTGTTTTATTTTAAAACAATGAAGAAGGCAGAATCCCCTGAGGTAAATTCATTGAGTACTGGGAGGTCTTGGTAACACAATTGAACTGGCACCAAATCAATAAAAACAGAACAGAAGAAAAAACAATAATTAAAACATTCTGTCAAAAAAATGGAGCAGTAATTAAAAGATGCAAACTATTGTTTTGCTACACTAATTACATTTTAATTTTCAATAGCTTGCTGAATAGTATAAAAGCCCATGCCTATAAAATGTCCCAGTGACAGTGCTCTTTCTGCAACTAGCGTGATAACAGTGTTTATGTGCTGTAACAGAGTGGTATGTGCTTTCAACTCTGTGTGGGTGAAGCTAGCTTCCTTGTAAGATAGCATGACAACAAAGTTTCAATTTTTTTTTTTTTCTGCTGTGGAAAATTATTACTCAACACACACACACACACACACAGAGAGAGACATGCGCGCACATTTACACACACACAAACCCAGGCTCAGTCCGAGGGAGAAGCTGCTCAGGGCACTTCCATTGACCTCAGTGGGAATTCTGTGTGTGGTGCAATAGCAGGCTGCTGGCCTGTGTGAGTACTGTACTTAGGTTTAGAGCATGTTGTTTCCTTCACATGGTATTGAAGGATGAAGAGAAAAACAAATTGAATTTTCCTATTAATATACACCATTTGCAAACCTAACACATGCAACTTTTTAGGCAGGGTCCTGAGGACTTTTCTCACAGAACAGCCCTCATAGATTTCAGTGGTAGATACCCATACATAAAAGAAACGTAATAAAGCCCATATTCTGTACAGTTATGAATCATAGTACTCCTGAAAAAAATTACGTAACTCATTTAGCTGCTTTTCAGAAGAGTTTGCTTTTGAGAAATTTCCATAGGCAGATTTACGAAACGCTCCAAATCAAGCATACATGTAAGGGAGTTTGTTGTTATTGTTGTTTGCAACAGCTCAACACAAAGTCAAGTTATCCAGATGACTCCTGGCAAAATCTGGATCCATTAGCTACAATCTGTTTCTCCACAGCTGTAGTTTACACACTCTGCCTTTCATATCATCCCATTTGAATGATAGAGTTCTTCCAGAAACAACATCCCATGTGTTTAGGCATGCCCCAAAAACAATAGATCCCTTCCATCAAAGTGGGAGCGGTGGAGAAATAATTTCTCAGTAACTAATCCCTGGATTTCAGATGTATGAAATCAATGAAATGCCTCAGTCTATGAAAATGGTCAGCACTGCCAAACAACATTTCACAGCTGCATAACTTTTCTACATTACCAAATTAATTTGAAATTATTTCAAAATAATGTAAATATATTATTTTATAATATGAAAAATAAAGAAAAGACTGCACCAAATGATGGAATAAAAACAAAATCCTTCATACCACCACAGCCAGAAGCACAGAGGGCAATGTATTTTAAAGAGAAAACACTGAGCAAACATTATCTATGTTTTCACCAGTTTGCAGTTCCTTTCATAACCTCCTAAATTAACCTCACAGTTATATGTATTAATTTCCATTCAGCTGATAAGGATTAACAAAGTATAAATCATCAGCCTACTGTCTGGAAATATGTAAAAATTAAATGGGAAGCAAGGGTAACAGCATTACCAAAGCTAGAGTCACTGACATTGTATACAAACTCTGTATGTTTTTCTAGGGAGTGGTGAGGTGGTATTGGTCACACCAACAGCATTGGGACCTTTTGAAGATGGAAGCTAACCAGGAGATTAGGACAGCTAGCTACTCTCAATAGTTGAGTGGAAAACTGCAATAACATATTTTCACACACCAAAGTTGCAAAACCAAAACAGATATAAAGCCCAGAGCAAAATCTAGGGAAAAAAATTAAAAATTAAAATTACAATTATCTAGTCTGAAAAAAATAGTCCCTTATCTTCTGGGAACAGCCCAAATGGAAGGGGTTTTTATGATGATGCAAGAATAAATTGCTTCAATAATTATTCATGGACACGGAGTATTCTGCAAATCACTGTTATTATAATGCTAGTGAAATGTCCCGATTTACTGAAATTAAACAAAGACAGATATTTATTTAGAAGTCCTGTAACTGCTACAGCCAGTAAATGTGTTTCATCACTGTGATTGCAAAAACAAATACCTACCAGAGAAATGCAGCTCACAACAACACAGAACTGAATGGAAATAGAAATGTTGTTAATGTTACACTAATGCTCATGGCAGAAGTATTTGACTGAAGGAAAAATAAACCAGAATAACTGACTGAGGCCGAGCCATGGATGATTCTCAGTGACTTGTGAGCTGGGCAGACCCCGTGCAGTAGCATTATCACCAGAACAGCTGCCAGGGCACAAGGAGGAGAAGGTGGGATTGGTGTGGGACACTGACAGTGGGGCTGTGGGCCTGGGGTCACAGCAAGGGGGAAGGAAAGGATGTCCTTATGGCCCTTGGAAGGACACAAAAGACTCAGGATGCCAGAGTCATGCCACCTCCTCTGCACCATCTGCCACAAGCCTATCCTGCAAGTATTTTGTTTCTCTCACTCTGGAAACATCTGACTGTTGTAGATACAGCCTTTTTTTCTTTGTGTACAATACACATCTGTCCTAGGGTAGAATGTTGCAGCAGCACCAGAGCTGTAATTCTCTTACCACTCCTGTGTGCTGGGGTTGCTGCAGGACAGAAGGGAGAATAAGATATGTCCTCACAGCAGATCAAGTATATGTGGTCAACTTTATATGGATAAGAGTGGAAATCATGCCATGGTTGGTATTTGTGGTAAAATGCTCACACTCCCAAGTCCCAGAACTGTCTGTTCTGGGTAGGTCACTGGATCCACCCTTTCATTCATCTTTGGATACTCATATCCCTTCCTGAGAAGACAGGATCAAAAGCAACATCGAGGCACAAATCTGTATATACATATTCCTCCTGCACTTGATTTTCTTGAGTATACAAAGGCTGTGGTTTCACAGCTTGGCAGAATAGGAGTATAACCATTATTATTATAACAATTATTATTATAACTTGGCAAGCACCCTAGAGGTAGAGACAGGCTGCTCTGTAGCTGAAACCTCGTCCCAGCCAGATTAACTTCTCTATATCACCAATAAATCTCTGTGTCAGGTGTTGTCCTCTCAGCTGGGATGGGAATGTCATGGGCAGCAGGAGAGCACAGATATGCTGATGAGCCAAGGTAGGGTTGTTCTCATGTTATGTAGAGTGAGCTGCTACAGTTGTGTGGTCAATGGTCCATGTGTTTTAAAATTAGGTTTCTTTCTGATCCTCTGAGTGGCTTTTTGAGTTGGAGATAATGATGTGACATAACCACAAACAGCTACACTCAGTGTGGTTTGGATTGTGTTTCCTCTGGCTGCAGATTTTTCTGTTAAAGGAGATGATCAAGGCAATTGTAAATAGATTAATAAACTCAGACTTTATTACACCTTGGAAGCATAGAAAGGATAGCTCCCTGCCCTCATTTGGGTACTCTAATTAAGCTAGGTGCAAAGGCTAGGATGTACAGCTCTTTTTCTCTATTAAAAGATGCTCAAGAAAGGACCAGAATTCCCACACATTTTAGTACCTTTCCTAAATATACCTGCCTTTTAATAATTTTTCCCTTTTACCACACAGTCCTGTGGCAACTCAGGAGGCCTTCTTTAAAGGAAAAAAGACAGTGTAGCATGTGTAAGGTTACACTACCCTGCACATTTACTTTCCCTCAGAGCCCAGAGGACTAATGAAATCCTCTCTTCAGTCTCTCAAGTAGATTACATATCTCTCTAACAGATGTAAGACTGTACTCAGCAAAATGATTTCTTTAAACACTTTCTGAAATGATGCATGCCTCAGGCAGAGGCCTGCAGACAAAGAGCAATCTCCCAAGATCCTTGTGATCCTAGCAAACAACCTAGGAAAACAAAAAACCTTGCACCCCTTGCCCCTCTGGAAAGGAGAAATCTCTCTCTATCTCCAATTAGTGAGAAACATCAACCAACCTGCTCTCCCAGTTACTACCAGCAGCAAGTCATTGATGCTGCAGTAAAGAATAAGCTTCTCTTTCCTCTTCTCTAAACTCCAAAATATATCCAGGCAATCGTTATGCTGAGAAAAATGTTTTTATCCTCACCCTGTTGCCTGTAAACTCTGAAGTCTGTGATTTGAACTTCATTATCAATGCAGAATCAGATGTTGAGTCTATCCCAGATGATTTTCACCCCTCTCTGGCTCATGATGGCAGAGTGGTGAACTCAGGGACTGATCAATTTAGGGATTCAGGGATTAATGGACTCCTGTGTAGGACAGCAATACTAATGGCCTTGACTTGGCATGGAAATTAAATTAAATTGAGACATTTGGATTTTTCTTGCTTAGACAATTACAAAGCAAGTGGGAAGTGAAGAGTGCTCTAATTTCTACACATATTTTTATCTTACCACATTTTTGAGTCTGTCCTGTAATTTATTGCAAGAGCAGAACTAACCATGAAATCCAATATTTAGTAGTATTCAGATCATACAGTGATCAGGCAGCTTCATAAGAAGTCAGTGCTATTTGGACAGGACTGAGAGAAGTGTAGCAAAGGAGTAGCAAAAATTAACCTGCAGTACAAGGTCTATGTTCAGCACACAAAAAAGGAGGCAGAAAATCTGCCTGCTGACACATGAAGCAGGGCTCAAATGTAGAGCTCAAATAACAGGTTTCAGTATTTGCAATGAAGCTACCAGCTCAAATAAATATTAGGATCGTAACAGGGGATAAATTCCACAATACAGTGGGTAAATTCCTATTTAGTCAATACTTAGTTTCTTTCAAAATGAGCATTTCAGATTGTGCTGTACACCCCCCTTCCTCTGAATACACTGACAGTGGAAGTGGCTAGTAAATACAGGCACTTAGGAAGAGGAATTGTGGCTTTGCTGAAGGGTATCTCTTTTCTCCACTGTACAGTCAAGGGCATTAGAAGATGTCCCTTGAAATGACTGGTCTTTGGCTTTATGAAGTGAACACAGTGTTCCCTGTTGAAGAATTTCTGGCCTGACCAGAAATAATAGCAATACTTAGAAAATATGATGTTTTCTTTGAAAATGTAAGGCACAGTTCTTCTGAAGAAGAATTAAAATATTAATTTGGGCTGTGAACATTTATCACCTCTGTGACAACAGTAGCAACATCCTACAGTAGCAACTTCTACAGCCTTACAATCAAAAGCTCATTAATAGTGAGCTAACATCTTCTGAGGCTTCCAAATGGCAGAACACAGCAAAACTAGGTGATGTCACAGGCTCGTAAAAAGGGCAACAGTGCCACGCAGAAAGTGCAGGCTGTCTGTCCTGCCAGCAGCCCGTGTCAGTGCCCACAGTTTAACAATAACTAGCACTGAGACTCGTTTAACAACAAAAGAAAATGAACTCTGCACGGGGGATCCTCCTATGATATTCACTGCCACTAATAACATTAGAGACACTCTTTTATTTTATCTTCATCACTGGGGAAGTTGTAGCTGTTACATTCTCAGGGGCACCACCCTGCCAAGGCATAACTGCCCCTGGGCTCTACCACAGTGCATATAAGAATAACAAGACACAGCAATGAATTTCTGCATTACATGTTCTCTACAATGCTAGACTAGAAACATACATAGCAGGTCACATTTAAATATATTTAAATGTCAGTCCTGGTGCATTTATGAGTGTTCAAAGGCGCTGACTCCTGCTTTATGTACCAAGAAGGCACAGCAGAAGAAAAGGGCCCTTTTCCCTGTCTGGGATGTTTTAGATCTGGCCAAAAGAAAAGAAAATTCATCTTTTTTCAGCCCATTTTCCAGCCTTTCTCTAGACACAAATTAAGATTTAGTTTAATATTGAATTTTCCAATAATTTTTTCCCATTAGAAAATGGAATGAAAACAGCAGGCGATCTACAGGTAGCAATGACCTTTAGTGACTACAATGTAAATCATACATAGAGAAGAAATAATGTGCTTTGTTTTTTGGCTTCTGTTACGAGTCCTGTCTTGCCTCTTTTTTTTCCTTTTTTTTGGATGACAATCCTGCTTTTCTTATCTCGTATCACTAACTGACACTGACACAAATCTGGAAAACATATATTAGGCTTTGTAGATTGTGTAAGGTAACACAAAGTAAGACAACATTCAATTATTATGAATTTATTGTTATAATCCAAATAGAGAGGTGCCAGCTTTTTTTTTAATTTTCATTAATTTTTTTTTAATTTTCATTAAAAAAGCCTCACAACAACCCTGCTTTAGGATTAAGATTCTGAGATCTACCTTTTAGAATATATAAATATATATAAAATATATAAGTATGTAAATAATGCAGAATAATAACCTCTATAAGAGTGGAAGTTATTAAAAGCAGGAATTATTTTTCTTGATGCAAACATGACTTATTCAAACATGTACCCTGTTGAAACTTGAGAGCAGAGCAAATAAAACAGAAGACCTGTACACCAGTTACCAGATCCAATAGTCTATGGCATTTCTTATTCCATCTTTAAAAGGTTGTATTGTCTCCACCATCATTAAAAGTTTATCTTGATTCCACCCAAATTTTATTTTGGTGTTCATCCAGTATGAAGTGTCTCTCTCAGTTATGATATATGTCTCTTCCTCTAAGAAAACATATTTCCTCCTGAGGTATGTGTATGTGCTATCTCACTTCATGTAGTCTGTGTGATTACAGAAGCAGCCTGCCTGTACCTTCACTCTTGGACATTTCAACACATCCTTTGCAGTAAGGAAGCCGAAGGCAGTGATTCATTTGACTTGTTCCATCCCCAAATGTTTTAATTCAGAAGTAAATGCTGTCACTACAGTTTACTGTCTGAAGTTTATTTCCTTTAGCTTGCTCAGAGAGTTCTTGAATTTTCCAGTATTTTGTTGGCTGTCTTGTTCATCTGGCTTGCATCTCCTAGAACTTGATTAACACAGCAGCACAGAGGTGAGAGCACTGGGCCCTTTTCTGCCTTTCTAGTGCAACTGCAATGGTTGCTGAGGTAGGAGATAACTGGACCCAGCCTAGCCCTGGCTGCTGGCCACCATCCTCCCTCCCTCAGCCCTTTTCCTGTCAACCTCTGCAAAAGCTCTTACATGTACTCCTTTAAATGTTCCAATGAAAATAGTCTGCATCAACAAAAAAATTGCTTTTTAAGATAATGCAGCTCAGTATTGTCGATATTCATAGGAAGGTCTTCCCATCTGTAGCTGGCTTTGGGAAGGTAGAAATGTTTGCTGGCAGGGGGGAAGATGCTGCCAACCTTCTAGGTGTGGATTCACAGAGAATAACAGCATGGCTGAGGTTGGAAGATGTATCTAGAGTTCATTTGGTCCAACTCCTCGATAAAGCAGGGTCACTTAGAACAAAGTTGCCCAGGACCAAACATCTGGATGGTTTTTGAATGTTGCCAAAGAGGAGTATTCCACAGACCTTCCAGACCCCTTGGGCCAGGACTCAGTTACCCTAACAATAAAAAGGTGTTTCCCTATGTTCAGACAGAACCTTCTGTGTTTCAGTTCGTGCCTGTTGCAGGTGTCCTGTCAGCAGAATGAGCCTGGCTCTGTCCTCTTTACACACTTGCTACAGGTTTATGTACATTGATAAGATCCACCTGAGCCTCCTCTTCTCCAGCCTGATGCCACAACTCTCTCAGCCTTTCCTTACAGGAGTGTTGCTCTAGTCCCCTCTTTTGCTTAGAGAAGGTTTTAGCAGGACCAAATTTGTGCTGGTTGTGCCTGTGCCATTTCTTGCTCCCCTGATCATCACAGTGGCTCTTTGCTGACCTCTCTCTAGTGCATCCATCTCTCTCTTATGCTGCCAGAACTGGAGGCAGTACTCTGGCCACAGCCCCAGCAGTGCTGAATGGAGGGGGAGGATCACCTCCCTTGATCTGTTAGAAACATTTCTTCTAATGCAATCCAGGACAGAGTTTACTGCCTTTTCTGTGATGTGAGGTTGTTGGCTCATGTCAGCTTGGTGTCCACCAGGACCTCCAGATCCTGCTCTGCAAAGCTGTTTTCCAGCTGGTCAGCTGCCATTGCATAGTGGCCCATTAGAATAACGTGGATTATTCCTTCCCAGGTGTAGGACTTCACACTTCCTCTTGTTGAACTTCACAAGGTTCCTGTCAGCCCATTTCTCCAGCCTGCTGGAGTCCCTCTGGAGCATAGTCCACTGGCACATCAGATATTCAGGGCACTCATTTCTTTAGCTGGCATGGCTGGAGCCAGAAGACATGCATCTGTAATGTGCAATCTGCAATCCCTGTGCCATTCCTAGTGCTATCATTTATTCTGGATCAGTTAATTCTGCAGCCGTTGCCTGCTCTGTCTCTGTTCTACACACTGTGTAATAGAGTCTAACAGGTATTTTAGTGTACGGGGGCTTGTATGAGACATTCCAGCAGTTAGGGTATTCTTATATCAAATAATATATACCTGGGCCATTATTAAAGCAGCCAGAGGTGAAAACAGAAGATTTTTTATCTTCATTAATTCACTTTTTGCTGGTTGGAGTTGATGAGATGAGTTGGGAGAAAGACTTAGGGGGCTGAAAGGCAGCAAAGTGTTGAACCTGGTGACCTGGACCAGGCCTGCCACGCTACAGTTTCACCAAATATCAATGGTGACACAGACCACAGCTTCTCCTGCACAAGTTTAATAGGTAGTAGGACCTGGCACTTGCAGTCAGAGAGGTGTAGCAAGTTTCACTAATCTCTATGCCCACTCCTTTGAGCAGAACTCAGGCAGAACAGAGGGCTGTACTCCTAGGATATAAAACAAAGCCATGTCACTTCTTGTGGCACTGCCCTGAACCAATCCTTCATGCAGTGACTTTTACATTTTCCTTCCAGGCCACCAGCTGTCAGATGGTAACAATTTCCATCCACTTGCTGACGTGAGCTGGTTTTGAACTTTAATCCAGTCCATGTCTTAACTGTGGTGGCAAACACTTTTTAACTAAAAAGAGCCTTCAAAACAATTAAAAAAAAAAAAACAACAGCCCTTGCTAGCAGTGCAGCTTTTATAAAAGGCTTGACAGATGTAAACAGGCTGAGCAATCACATGAAGGAAGAAAGCAGCCATTGCGTGACTGCAGGAGCTCGTGGCTGCTGGGATTGGGGCACCTGGATATGGCTCCACAGCCACCTCTCCAAGGGCCAGGGCTTGCCCCAGAGAGCCTCCAGTCTGCTCTCACCATGGGGCCCAAGATAGCTGCTGACTGATGGGGAGCACAAGGAAACAATGAAACAGTGATGGTCAGCATGAGAAGCAGTAGTCTCATCATTAAATCATCCCCATTTACTTTCCTAATATGCTAACATTTTCTGCCACACACAGATCTCTTCCTCCCAGGCAGAACTGAGTGCCTTCAACTCCCAGGGAAGTCTATAAGTATGGAGAGACGTCAGCATCATGCATGAGGTGCTTAGCATTGTGCATGGCAAAGCCTGGAGAGCCAAATCTTGGCTAATTTACATGCTCTGGCTTGGAGCAACAGTCACCTCTGTAATGGAAAATTATTATAATACAATAATACAGCTGGGAAGAATTGGCCATGTTTCTTGGACACAAACAATAGTAGTTTCTTAGTCAAATATATATGGGTAATAGTTAAAACATTGCTCTTGCTACAATTCCGAAGAGAATTTCTTTCTTAAAAGTTAGGCCTTCACAGTAGAAAGAATAATACTGCCATTTTCTATATGAATCTTTTCTGCTTGGGGGGTAGACAATCTCTGGGTATTTGGGATTGCTCTGTGCATGTCTTCCATGCAACTAGTTCCTTAAATTTCCTTTTCCTGAGTGGTGCTCACTGTGGGAACTCAACTGGTCAGTCACTTTTCTGTGTTCTCCCTCTGCCTGGTGACACCCTCACATTGCAGATAAACTGTCTTCACCTTCTACTCATAATCTGGATAGTCTCATTTCCTTGCTGGATAAATTTGGAGTGTTGAACTGTCTGACAAGTTTCAGAATTTGTAATAAATTTATTCTACTTAATACCTAGTCTTTTTCTATAGATGTTGCCATTGCCTGTGCCTTTGGTGAATTTATTAATAATGGGGTTTAATCAAGCATATTAACTCTAGATTAAAAACTAAATGGTTGCAAATTAATTTGAATTACAAAGACTAGCCTTAGGAAGGAAAAATGTGGCAAACACCACAGTCTTCTGAGCTAACCGCACCTTTTGGAAATTCCCAGAGGAGCTGATTCACTGGAATGACAAGTCCCCCCCTGCTTTCCCCCCCCCCCCTTTCTCCCTGCAAAGCACATTGTTTTACAGGAAACTTAATAAAACTCAGTTTGTTAACAACAGTCATTAGAACTTTACTGAGACTGCTCATGCTGATGATAATCTTTGAAAAGATTTTTTTTTTCATTCCAACAGGATTTCTCTGCTTATTCACACCTACTGATTGGTATGGGAAGCTACCCTGAGGAAGTGCTAGGAACCCATTTGTACATCACTGATGTCACTGGGAATTTTCCTGTTGGGTTCAGTAGGACCGAAGTTTATAATATCCTGAAAAGTAATCACAAGAGATTAGACACCCATTCTCTTGTTCCTTGCACACTCAGTTTCTAGCAACAATAGTTTTAATTTCGAGTTGCTAGGATTTTTTTTTTTTAATTACATATTATGAGTCAAAGGATGTTGAATCCAGCACTCCGAGGAAACAATGGAGACAGATCCTTCACCCTGGCTAAGTGCCTTTTTGTCCTTCTGTGTGGCTACTTTAATTTGTACCAGAGGCCAGCCATACACACATGCATACACATGTATACACATGAGACCGAGCAAGCCTGAAAATCAAAGGGAAAAAGAAAAAGGTTTCACTGACTCTTTCAGCTTCAACTGCCTAGCTTCAGTTTTAACACACTCACAGCATGGAAAAGGGAAATTTTTAATAGCTAAACAGAAAAGGAAAATAATCACCATTAAACTATTAGAGTAGTAGGTAGCTTGGGGATACTACAAAGAAAGAAGGAAAGTATTTACAATGGCAGCAGAGAGTGATCAACACTGCCGTGCTTTGCCCGACTGACTAAGTCAATCATAATTAATGCACAGACATTTTTGACTGCAATGGCCCTCTCCTTTTCTTTTATTTCCATTCCTGAGCGACTTTCTTTCCTGTGTTTATATTCTGGCTCTGCTAAACTGATTAGTTTTCCTGGCTGTTCAGCTACAATACAATACCTTGTAACCTAGTACTGTACCCTACATAGTTGCCACAAGTATGTCGAATATAGTAGGAAAGCAATATTTTCTACAGGGAATAAAAGTAGCAGTGTTAGCAGTCTGATAAAATCATATTTACAAACAGTCAGAGTTTATCAGAACTATGAGTCAAATGTCCTTCCTATCTTTCAATTAGGAACGCAAAGCCATTTGCCCATTTTAGGGAGAAAGACAATTTTAAAGCTGGAAAAGGCTGGCGAAAACCATAGTTCAGTTCAAACCACTTTTGGGAAATTCCCAGAATGCTGAATCACTGGGGTGGGCAATTACCACCCTCTTCAGCTGAACAATCAGAGATTCTAAAGACAAGAAATGTATGCATGCTTGAAGAAAGGAAATACAGCTTTACTGTGACTGTTTGTTTTGAGAGTAATTCCTGAGAAATCATTTTCTGTTCATAATGGGTTTCTTTTCCTCTTAATCTCACTCTCACCAGGAACAGAACTAACCACAGAGATTTCTAAAAGTTTATCAGTGACGCCATATTTTCCCCCTCCAAAACACTTTCTGCATGGCTTTTCATCTCTGTGACCCATCTGCTGGGCAGGTTTATTTTATGTCATGTAACTCCCCTATCATGTAATCCCTTAAGCATATGCATTATTGCATTACCTGAGGATGCCTAATAAATCCAGACATCCCAATGAATGTCAGCAATTTTGGGGCCCCAGCTTCTGGAATTATTTAAGTTTATATCATGCTGAAAATCTAATGTATTTTTCATATGCATCTACCAAACTCCATAAACAAGCAAAAATGGCAGTGGTTTCTTTGATAGGATGCTTCCCCACGACAGTGTTCCTCTAGTGATGTCCTCAACAGTGGGACCAACTTGCACCTTTAGTTTGAGTCAACAGCCCTGTCCCATGAGACAGCAAGTGCACATTGCTAACACAGCAGAAAAGATTTGGATTTTGACATCTTTCTCAGGCCTCAAAAGTCCTAAGAATACTTCTCTTTCATTAGTCTGTCAGATGGTACAATACTTTATCTTCCTGTGGTCCTCCAAACCCAAGTGATAAGGCCTTTCTGTAGAGATAGTGCTTTAACAAACAATGTTTTGCTGTTTCTCAATACACAGCCACTGCTTCAAGGGAGGGACAATAAATCACTCCAGTTCCCACTTTTACACATATTTGGAGCTTTATTAAAATGGAGAGGAACACAATGCAAGGTATCACACAGGACAAAATAAAAAAGACACATTTGGGAGAATTTCACCTCTACACTTTCCAAAGCAACAAAATCCAAGCATGAAAGATCAAGAAATTTAAGCAATATTATTTGGCTATTGTGTCTTACTTGGCCAGTTTCTTTCATAGCCTTCATAGTAAATTCCTTACCCAATTCCCCTGCAATCTCCACACCTCCTAGATTAGAGAGTGTGCAGTCAGCACTCCTCCAAAGCCCTTCCCAGGTGCCACTTGCTGGGCATTGTTGGGACATTTGCTCATTTTAGGGAGAAGGACAAGCTGCTCACTGGCTGCCTGTGGGTGAGCTGTGCTCCCA
>NW_005054417.1:576734-582387 GCF_000277835.1 Geospiza fortis | reverse complement strand
TGGCTTCTCACAGCGCCCAAGTTACTCCCTGCTGCTCAGGGGATGACAGGAGGAGCGTCTCACAGACCTGAGGGGTTGGCAGTGGCACATCACTGAGTCACTGACTGGCACAGGAGATGTGACCCACAGTCCCTGGCTGTGACCAAGCCATCAGTCAGAACGCAAGCCAGGCTCAGCTTCTGTCACTAAGCATGAGGTGCAACTCCACAGACTTCAGCTGACTGAACAGATCCAGTACAGGGCCTCCTGCCCTTCAGATTCCATTGCCTTCTGAAGGCAGTCCAGCTCACCCTGCCTCAGAGAGGTGTCTCATGAAGGAAGGATCAATCTTTCTTCAGAGCTACTCATTTCCCAAAGTTTATTGGAGAGAGAGCCTGGACAACTTGTTCAGAAGGGTCCCACCTTTTAGGAGTCATGCTGCAGCTCTATTAGCATCGCTGTGTATGCTTAGAATGAAAGCAAAGGCGATGGTTAAGGTGTTTTTTTTTAGGCGGTCTGGCTTTCTTCTGCTTTGAAAGAACTGGTATTGCAGAAAGACACTTGAGTGTGTGGTAATGCAGTGAGATAGCCCCACACCCAGTCACCTGAAAGTAGCTGGCATTTAGCCCAGTGACTGGCAACATCCCTTAGGTGTGGTGCTATCTCCAGTATCACCCCACCCTGACATGTCCAGCATTTCATTGGCACAGCCATTAAGGTCCAGTTCTACTACCCTTACAATGAGTAAGGGTGACGAGATCTAGGTCTGAGTGAATGAATATTGCTGTAATTGAAGCAGCATTTGTAACCTTATTGTGCCAGTGAAAACTCCAAATCAGAGCTTTGAGAATAAGGAACTAATTGGCTGTGAACAGTTTCAGTCTAATGACCTCTTACCAGAAGCTCAACAGTGCATTAAGGGTTATACCCAGGGTTGGTTAGATTAATTTCAATTTCAGGTAGTGGGTATCTATCCAATTACTCTCCTCCTCCTCGCTAGGAGTAGAGCACATGGCATTCCTTCTGCTACTGGATGTGCTAAGCAGCATGTGAGTTGGCAACTTGGGCTGAAAAGCAAATTAGCATTATGCAAACTGCAGGATTCTGGCACCCACATTAGAATCACTGATCTGGCAAGAAATCCTGCCAGCTACCAAGCTTTCCTGAGCCCAGGGAGAGCTGCAAACCCTAATCCAAGAGACCAGCTGACAATGACAAAACAAAAAGAGATTGTGGGGGAGGGGGAACAAATCTTAATTGTCTGGGTGGGAGCTGGTGGGAGCTTGGAGGTGGATTTCCTATAGAGACCTAACTCCTGTATTGCAGTGTATCTGTATTGCAGATCTGTATTGCAGAAATACAGATAGAAAGGTGAGAGAGAGAAATGTAAGAGAGGAAGGGAGGGAAAGATTAAGGAAGGTAAGGAAGAAAGAGAAAAGGGAAGGGAAGGGAAGGGAAGGGAAGGGAAGGGAAGGGAAGGGAAGGGAAGGGAAGGGAAGGGAAGGGAAGGGAAGGGAAGGGAAGGGAAGGGAAGGGAAGGGAAGGGAAGGGAAGGGAAGGGAAGGGAAGGGAAGGGAAGGGAAGGGAAGGGAAGGGAAGGGAAGGGAAGGGAAGGGAGGAAGGAAGGAAGGAAAGAAACAATTATGACTGGCCCACAACAGGCTATGTTGGCACCCAGCTGTTTGTGCTGCCTGTCTGCTGGCATTGCTGCCTGGCAGTGGGCCAGCAGAGCAAAAAGAGGTAAACCCACTTTGCCACAAAGATACCCTCAATTAATGGGCTCATCTGTGTGATGGACCAGCTGGGACCTTGGTCCTGATGCCCTTTTGCTGACTCTGAACACAGGGGCAGCTGCGGCAGGAGTGGCAGACGACAGCAGGGCAGTAATACCTTAAAGCACTTCAGCCGGATTCATCAGAATTCATCTGTCTTCAGGGCTTCTTTAAGGCATTCACTGGTAAAGATTTATTTTTTTTCAGGTGCTGAAATAAACTGTTCCTGTTGGTTTTGTCTGGTCTATGAAAGCAGGACAGGGTCAATAATCTTTACATCTTAGTTTGGATGGAAGGGAGAGGGAAACTAGAAGAAAGTGTAGAGCAGCACCTAAGCCTCAGTGAAAACCAAAGGGAGTTGTACATCTGTCTGTGACTGTGTGCCCAAGAAATTATTTCAGTATTTCAGCTTTAATAAGTATGCTTCTTTACAGACTTACAACCTTTACAGCCTTTACAGCCCCAGCCAGCAGCCACCCCTGTCTGTACCAACGCTGTGCACACACAGCAAAAACACTGTGTGGACCCCCAAAACCTTTTGCAGTTCTCAGATGATAAAATATAACACATGAGGGACAGATAGCATTTAGTTATAGTTTTATGCTACGAGTTGCATCAGGTTTTTTCCTAATTACCAAACGCCTGTTGCATTACAAAAGAAATTCTATATTTTTAATGAAGAATTTTTTAGGGCAAGATCTAGCAGTATAAGTAGCTCTAGAACACCTGGTAATGATTCTTCACATTAATGGGGGAAAGTAAATTTGTAGCTTTGTTGAGAGTAAGACAGGGTAAGAAAGATGTTCCTAAGTGACAAGATGATCAGATACAGAAGAGGAACAGAAATAGGAGCCTC
This sequence comes from Geospiza fortis, assembly GCF_000277835.1. Lineage (NCBI taxonomy): Eukaryota > Metazoa > Chordata > Aves > Passeriformes > Thraupidae > Geospiza > Geospiza fortis. The sequence goes on along the minus strand of NW_005054417.1, from coordinate 579,780 downwards.
TTTAATGGAGTTTTTTATCCAGCTAGTGCACTATAGGATTGTATATACTTAACATTTAAAAATTACTCTTTTTCACATTTAAAAATTACTCTTTTTCCCCTTGCTCTTGGTTTTATCCATGCAAAGGCTGTAGAGGGAATGCAATGGATTGAGTCCTCTGATCCCCTACCTCTCAATGGCCATCAAAGTTCAGTGTAGTTATCTCTCCACTAAGCTCTACAAACTGTGCTTTTACCTCTTGACCAGTCCAAAGTCCTTTATTTTCAGTATTTATTTTGCAACTGTTTCAGTTCAGTGCATTAACATCAGAACATGAGACACAGCTTTTCAGCCTGTTGCTATTATTTCAAGGACCTGGCCCAGTGCTGTGAACCCAGGAGGCAGAATGCACCAACCCTTTGAGGGTTTTGTGTGGAAGTCATTAAACCAAGGCAGTGGAATTGTTTCATTTACTTCATTAAATTTGTAATAGGTTTCATTAATTTCCTCTGGACTTTCATTACAATAGGAAGAAACTGAGTCATGTTCTGGATTTCCATTTCTTATGAAACAACTGTGTTTGCTTTTATTTCAGCTGGATACACAGTTCTGCATCTGCTGTGCCAGACTCTTTCAAGTAAACTGACAGAGAAGATCTACTTTTAGACAGACTTTTCTGATCTGTTTCCTTTTCTCTGATGGAAGGGCTCCCAAAACAGCATCCAGAAAACAGGAACCAGCCTTTGATTTCTGTGCCTTCAGTTTTCTAATCAGAACCCCAAACTAGGATCACAGGAAATAGGGTGCACCATTCCACAGCTACATGTTTACAGCAATACTGCTGGGAGAAAGTTGAAGATTTTATTACACATATCTAGGTCACAAGGTCAAAAGTAACATGCTTATGCTGAGAGGGGAGGTAACCCAAGTGCCTCTGGATAACATGATTTCATGATGGCAGGCAATCTTCCAGATTTCATTGAGTTTCTTGAGAAATCCTGGTTGGCAATCAAGTATATGTTTCCACACCTCCTCCTTACAGCACAGCAACTTGGTTTTTTTTAGTTTTTGAAAAAATCTAATCCCTCTCATCCAGGTAAAATGATGTAGCATATTTGACTTCCTCCTATACTAAAAAGGAATTTAGAAGCCAGGCAACACAAAGCAGGGTTTTAACCACCTCTGTTTCTGAACTTTCAGGAGAGTACAGGCAAGCTGATCCTCCACTGTATTTCCTCTACCACACACTGGTTTCTCTATTTACATCACAACCTCTTTGTGCAGTGTAATTGTCTAGCACAATGGGGCCCTCAGTGGGAACCTCAAGGTACTTCCATCATAAGAATAACAAACAACAGCAAGGAAGAAGAACAAAAGGGGAAACACTGTGATTACAAGAATAGGTCCAAACTTCATCAGACTGAAGAGTTTCAGAATTTGGGGCTTTTCAAAACTGGAAATAGAAGCAAATGAGAGGGTCCGACACTGGCTTTTATCTTGAGCTGTGATGTGTGCCTCCAAAGAATCATGGCATGCACTGTATGCATTTCTTCTATTGTTAGAACTTATCAAAGTGAGAGTACAGCGAAGTTCTCGAAATTGTAGCGTGTCTAGCATCATCACAACCACACGTTACATCTTGCCTTGCACAGTCTTCTTCCCAATATTTATGTTTTGAAAATCCAGTTAGGAGTTTTTACTCCTTTCCTACAAATGATTTATTTTGTTTTCTTGGAACAATAGGTCACATTGTTTTTCTCCTTCAGAGCTTTCACTTTGATGTGTTGGCTTTGACTGCTGGAGGAAATGTTGTGGACCAGAAAAGAAGCATTGCTGTGGTCCAACTTCACTGTAAACAGCAGGTGCAACAGCTGCTGCAGGAAAGCCACTCGTTTTCCTGCTCTTTCTCGGGGATGAAAGAGGGGGATGTAGCAACTTATTTTTCTGGAAAATCTGAGACATAGGAAACAAAAATAAAGACGCAGTTTGAAGTGTTTCCTTTATTTGTCAAAAGTCGCGACATGCAAAATAAAGAACATGTAAATACTGTACTTTAATATGTAAATACTGCATGCAAGTATGCAAATGCTTCACCTGGATATGATAGGCTTGGTGGTATCTATAAATCTGAGTACACCAGGCCAAACACTCAGCTGAGCTATAATTTGAACTGCCTCCTCAGCAGAGCCAAACTAATTTTCACCACAGTTATGTGTCAGGCTCTTACAATGAGGTGCAGAACAGTAACAGTAATTTGCCTTCTATATAATCTTAAAGGGAAGGGTGCAGAAGAAACTGCTTGCACATATCAGTGCTTCCCATGCTCAGAACATATGGTTAATTAATAAGCCCTTAATTGTATGTGTTTCTCACAAAGTGGTCTGGGCAAGCCATAAAACGTGTGTGCAATTCTGCGTGTGTTCATACTGACCCTTGCTCTGGAGCTGCAGGGAACAATTCCCCTAGCCCTCTGGACAACATGGGTTATGGCCTGCTATGCTTCTCACAGGTCCACAGCACTCCAGTTTCAAAGAGAATCTACTTAAAAATTAAGGTTTTCCAGAATTGGTAAGGCAGCACCAAATTTCTGTGTTGTCTCATACTTTCCAACAGCTGAGTTTATCAGTAGAGATGGTTTTTAAGAAATCAGTTGGCCACTGTCAGCACAGGTACTTGGAGTCAAGGAAATTCAACTTCTTTACCCCTAACTATGGAAAACAGGATAAAATTTTGTGTAGGAGCTCATCCATGAGTTCTGCTACAATTCTGGTCCCAATAAATCTTGTTATTTCCTTCATGAAAATGGTTTGACTAACAACATAACTGGGATTTACATGCACCTGTGCTGAATAAATTCTTTCTTACCTAAGCTACCAAAAGCAGAGCAATATTTCTGTAAATAACTCCAGCCCTTGCTGATAAGTGCTCTCACTTGTGGAGTTTGTAGTAAAGAGGAGACAGGCAGCCACCCCTACAGTATCTAATGAGCATCTGGCAGGGCTGCTGAAGCTAAAGCTTTGGTGCTTCATTTCATCAGGTGAAGCACTGAAGCCAGAGAACAAAGTGG
>NW_005054417.1:523516-576724 GCF_000277835.1 Geospiza fortis | reverse complement strand
CTCTGCTCTGGGCTGCCAAAAGCCTGGCTCCACCAGCCATACCAAGAGTACGTTTTAAACAGGGATGTTAATCCTACTCAGAGCAGGATTAGCTGCCCCTGAAGCCTCTGAATGCCAACCAGATGTTGCTATGCAGCTGGCAAAATGCCCAAAGCAGCTTTTAAATTCCTTTTTCTCTTTTAAGATAGAGGTCTCTTACCTGAAAGCAATATGCTCTGGGAATCTCAAAGGATTACAGATCCATCACAGGAGATGGCTCATTTTCACCCACTTGTAGTCTACTGATGCCAATCAAAAGACTCTCAGACTATGCCTGTATTAATAAACCAGGGAAGTTTACTGGCACAAGACTATCCCACATATTTTTAGCATGCTTCAAAGTCTGGTCCCAGCTCTCCCTGACACTGCCCAGGCAGCATTGAGGCATATGACCCATGGGTTGTCATTCCCAATGACAAATTGGTTCTGGTCACTCTGCTCTTCTGGAAGAGGAAGAGAGCTGAGAAATATGGGCATACACTGTACTATCAGAATTTGACATCAGAAGCAGGAGTAGTCCTTGGTTTATCTTATTTACTGCAGTAGACATGGCCCCATTGCCTTCAGTGAACATTGGATTACACACAGAAAAATATATACAATAGATTTTAAATGTTAAGGACACTCAGCCCAGAAACTTGGTTAAACTGGAGCTAATTAGATACCAAGAGCATGCTGTGCTCCATGCCCATACCAATTCATATATCATCTCCTGAAACCTTGTATCTCTAAAGGGATGCCTGCAGCATAACTAAATGAAGGTTCATAAGCTGCAGATTGATTTTCCCCTACCTTACAGGCCTCTTCTTGTGGTAAAGGAATTCCATCTCAAAAGGAGATTTGGAAATGGATCTTGGTGGCAGCCAATATCTTACCAGGTAGCTTTTCTTGTCAAATGATTTGGACAGGACCTTGTAGTCACCTCAGCACTCCAGCTTCTTCTGTACAAACTGTTGTACAGCACACTTCTGGCTGAACTTCTGCCATCCAAGCACAGGTCATATGTGCAGGCTTCCCCTACTTAATCACATAAACAAAGAGCCAAATTTCTGAACCAGTTACCACAGACCTCATCTTATTTTCCCAAGCTCACTCAATCACTCAACGAACCCTCTTCTATCTTGTTTTTTCCCTCCACCAATCACTCATTCATCCATGACTCGCAGTCTTTTCCATCCTTTCCAAATTGCTGCTTTTTGCTGACACAGCAGCCTACTTAGATAATGAAAATCAAATTGCTGTAATAAGATAATGCCATGCTTTTCACTAAGAACAAATAGAAGTAGAACTTAGAAGAAATCTGGAGGATTAGGAGCAGGGATGTTATTATTGGTTAACTCCAAATGCCTGAGACAATCTGCCAAATCTTCTGAGTGTGCCTCACGTGGTTAAATTATCCTGAGATACTTTATGCTCCACGAAGTTGGCAGAGTAGCCTCAGGTAAAGAAGTGTCTTTCAGCACATACAGAAAAAGCCCTGAAGAGCCCTTGATGTAAGGAGACTGTGTTGAAACACGTAGCTGGAGCCAAAGAATGTATCTGTAAAACAGAAACAAATCTAATAATAATTCTATTGCTAAGGTACTTAGAGTTTTTACAGCATTAGTTTTAGATGTTTTTAAATGCTGATTTGTAGTGAAAGATCATAAATATTTGGAGGGGGTATCTGAAGTTCTGCAGTAATCAAGTGCAGACTTAAGAAATAGCAGTTGTTCAAATTCCTTTGTAGGGCTGGATAGCAGCTCTTGATATGAAGTGGTGTTATCTTTGACTGCTTATGTACCTCTTGTCTACACTTAGTGTGCTCAAGGCTGAAGGTGATCCTCTCTCTCAGACATGTTAAGAACCCTAGTGGTATTTGGGCTCTTGCAGAACTTTCAAAGCTTTCAAATCTCCTACCATTTGATTTGCAAAAGTAAATCTATGCTGCTGAGTTACAGAGGCGATTTCCCGTTCTGACTGGTTGCAAGCAAGACGAATGGGAAACATCTCTCCATGATTACACTTCAGTGCTCTCACTGATTTTGGATGCCTCATTCAAACTTGCACTGTTCTCTGCGTTGCTGATGCTTTTGTGTCAGGGAATGAAGATATGGTTGCTGACTAGAGTGCAGCGCTGTACCTACTATTCCATCACACAGAGGATTTTGTCTTTTCTAGACAGTCTTGTTCTCAGACCACTTACTTTCTTTCATGTTGAGTAAAATTGGGCAATTCAGCACTTAAATGCAAGAAAGTAATGAGGCATTCCTAAAGTAATATCTACTTTGTTCTAGAGGTGTATAACACATTTCACAGAAATAAGATGTCTGTACCCAGATAGTTTACTGAAGGGATGTTATTTATCTTAACTCCATTTAAATATCTCAAAGTGAGTTTCTTACTCATGTAATAGTCAATGGGAAAAGAGAGGAGACTCCAGAGGCCAAAATACACCCCAGTTATTTTAGATATTGATCTTAGGGTGGGATTATAAAGTCAATCTGGATAATCACCTCTGATTTAGACAGATAGAGATGTCTGAAGTTGGACAGGCGATTCCCAAGAAGAAGCAGATATCCAAGTAGACATCTAAGACATATCTAAGCTCTCTCTAAGAGAGAGCCCTTAAGCAGATATCTGGGAGATAGCTGGAATTATTCAGCCTCCTGTTGGAAGAACTGACTCTGTGACAACTCTCCTCTGTTGACTGGACTGAAGAAGCATGCATACTACTTGTCACATAATCTGGGACTCCATGCCTCCATGGCTGATACACGGATTTTAGGGTGAATCATATTCTCACCTTCAGCCACGGAGGGCTACATCTACAGGAAGGAAGTGTAACCTGGAAAGTTAGCATAAGGAACCCTGTCCAAGCCTCCTTCAACAGCAAACAGGCTCTCAAGGCTGTTCACACAAGGAGTTTGCACAGGTCAGAGTTGGAGCAAGGGCACTTTGCTGGTAAAGAAATATATAACCTATTGTCCCAGAAAGCAGGCAAAGGAGCTTTGTGAGCAATTATTATCTTCCAGGTTTCATGCATGGATCTGGGGAAACCCTTCTCCAACAATTTCAGTAGGAAGCTCTGCCCAGCTACTCTGATATGTCCATTATTCCAAGAGTATTTTCCTTGCCATAAAGGGAAACCCAACAAGTCTTAAAGCATAATCCTCTATCTGCTCCAAATGAGAGTGTAAATGTGAATAGGAGGCAGACAGTGTGAATTTTGTACTGCATGCTTTTTCTATTTTAAATAGTTTCACCAATGTGGGGTCTGGCTTTCGCTTTCTAATACAAGCTTCTAGTAAGCTACAAACCTCACTGAAGTCTCTCCCTTCCCTCTACCAGCTAAAAGGGTTGACTTCTTTACATCGTATACACCTAATATAACTGACTCTGTTAACTCATGCTTGTGGGATGAAAACCAAACTGGAATCACAGAGAAAGATATCCAGGGACTCCACAATATCTGATTCCCTTCAAGAATAGGAAAGTTTTGTAGCTTTGTCACAGGGCTTCCCAGATGCTGGGAATGGAATACAGGCCATGGGACCAGCTAGGTTTGCAGGGGAGCAATGTAAAGCTGGTAAAAGTACAAGTGAATGAGGGAAAATGCTCACAGAATCATGAAGGAACTTCTGGAACAAAATGAGACCTCTCCTACGACTCTGAGGTTGGCTCTCTTGGGTCTCCTTCCCCTGGATGACTCTGTTTCTTTTCACCAACAGAAAATTCTCACTATTCACTTTCCATGTGCCGCTCTAAGTGTGTTACAAGGCAACAGAAATCAGAATAGGTCCCCATGGTACATTATGGATTTCAGAATTCTCACAGCTGTCACCAGCCAAAGACTGCTTTACAGATTAAGAAAGAAAAGTAAGCTGTTAAAAACAAGGAATGTTTTGGTTAGGGTCAAAAGTATGAAATCAGTATCACCCACCTCTGTGGCCCTGACCCTGTGCAGAGGTACACACATGCTTCATTTCTCATACTGTGGGTGCTCTCGATCACTGCCACGCACACGAATCAGTGTTTGCAGGGTCACAGTCAATTGTTTGCAAAATGAAAGTTCCGGGGAAGTCTAGCTAAAAAACCAGTGACTCATTTAACATATTCACTAAATAAATATTGTATTAAGTGTAGTCAGTATTAGAGGGTGATATCATGAACTCTTATACAGATCCAAGCCTTTGCATACACTTTTTTCAGCTTGTGGCTGCCTCTTGAAGTCTCTATGCCCCATCTTTCCAAGCCAGAGCTTCAGCAATGGTTCTCTGCTACAAGTATAGTTCCGTGGAAACTAGATATTCACAGTATAGTTAAAAATCCACATTGTTTTTACTGTATTTCCCCAAGCAGAAATAGATGCTAAGCTTAAAACCAGACATTCGTTGTGAACCACTGCACTGAGGTTTAGACATGTCTCATCTACCTAATTACAATCCTCTAAAACTAGGCATTGGTAGCTCAAAAGTAACACAACAGAATGACAGAACTGACTTGCCTCAGGTGAGCTCCATTGTGGACTAAAATTGTGTTTGAGAATATACGTGTGTGGGTATAAGCAGCTTTGTAAACTGTGGTTAGAGCCATTGTGGGTATTTTATATTATCACACTGATGCCAGCACAGACCTCAGACAAATCCCAATAATGAGCAAGAATTCAAGTCAAAATCTAAGAACATACTTGAAACTCAAATCCACTTCTCTTTTGCTCAAAATGTAATGATCTACTATAAAATTACTCTCTAAATAGAAAAGGAATCATTAAGCTATAAAGGCTTACGTCTTGAAAAGCTGATTAGTAACACTGCTATATACATAAACAAATTTTATGGTGGGCATCTTTATAAATTAAGTTTTAAAATGTGTCTTTTGTTTCAAAATAAGGAGACCTAAACATTCTGGGTAAAATCCTGGCCTTTTGAAGACACAAGCAAAATTCATGTTTATCAGAGCAGGTACAGGATTCAATTCCATGTACTTTGTATATGTGTAGATTTTAATTACATTTTTTCATTTTGCCAGTAAGCAAAGACATAGAGGTTTCATATCAAACCCATGGTCCACCCTGCTAAGGTACCAAGCCACTGGAGCTGAAGGGCAGCCAAGAAGCTTCCACACTACAGTGTCTGCTGCAAAGTTCTGGTAACTGTTTGGTGGCTTCACCTATCTGTGTCCTGGCAAAGTTTGGTGTGATCCAGCATTCCTAGCTCTGCTTCTCATCATCAGCTGGTATTTCTCTTCACAATAAGTTTAGAACAGTGTGTGGCATTAAAATTTGAACAAATACCCCACAGTAAGTATTGAATTTATGAAACCATATGTCTTACTGTAATGAAGTCAACTGTCCACATCATGAAGTCATTACCTGTCCTTGAAAAAGAGATTGGCTTTATGTACACACATATAAATATATATTTGTCATAAATACACAGTGACTTCTTAGCCTTACTTAACTTTTGCACATCCAGGATTGTCTCATGGCTTTTTGCACTTATAAAGCATATTTCTTTTCATCGTACTTCTTTTACAATAAAAGTTTGGTCACTGCCCAGATTTTTTTGCTTGTGAGGATGCCAGTTCTCTAAGAAAAAGCCTTAAAACACAAAGAATGGGAGTTTTGCTGCTCTCAGTCCAAGAAAGCCCACTACTACTAAGATTTGCCTAAGATTGAAAGTACAAGTTATGCACTGTAATAACATTTATGACAAGGGATAGACTTTTTCTAAATGAATCAAACATTATCAAATCATTCATGACTTTGTAATTTAGTGACAGAAACTACACAATAATTTCATAGAGGAAAATCATGCAAATATTTGTCATTAAGTAGATCATAAAATTACCAATGTAATAAATAACAATTGGAAACTGTGATATTGAAAGCTATGTTTGCATTGAAGGTGCAGTTGCAGCGCCTGTTAGACAGCAGAGTGGGGAAATGGAGAAGGGAAGGAGGCAAAGACATTTTAGTGATTTCATACATGAGGAACAGAGGAATCAGCTCACAGCCAGGGACTCAGGAGGAAACTGAGACCTCTGGATTCTCCCAGGTGTAATCACAAAGCTATTCCCCTCCAGACCTCCTCTCTGACACCTTCCTGAGGAAGCAGCTTACCGGCAAGAAGGACAGCTGCAAGGATACAGGGAGGAGAGGCAGCCTGGGCTTCCCAATCTGCAGCAGTGCATTTCCCAGTACATTCACTGGAACTGAGTGCTGCAGCTCGCTCTGTGGAATGCGGCTGGGGGGGGCCTGGCTTGATGTCTTGTCTGCAGTTGCTTCAGAACAACTAATTTAATGGTAATGATGATAACAGTATATCTGAACAGGACAGAGGTTAATTTAATTCTGTGAAGAGGTGCATACCTTAGCATAATGAAACCATTATGAGAAGCATTTTTTGCCCAAATCAAGATAAGGGCAGATTGGAATGAGAATCTTGCAGCCACATGGGTAGGGAAAACAGTCCACTAAAAATGTGGGATCGGAAGGTAACACGGTCCTTTCATCTCCCACTCACTAATTATGCATGAATATAGGCCCAGATAGTTTTCACTGCAGGCAATGAAAAGTATCCTATTAACTTCCGTGGCCTTGAAGTAGAACTCTCAGAATAAAGTATTCCATGTGACAGCTTGAATCTATTGGTGACTCTACCATTTACTAGGGTGAGTTTTAATGTTTTGAACCCAAATTTCAGACAAAGATTTCCAGTCAGAGAGAGGAAAGAAGGTAAAGTGAACTTTTTGCAGTTGGAAGTTATTCCTCACATACAGAAACAGTAAAAAGTGAAATAAAAGCCCTCAAAGGAAGAAGACAAAAGATTCAGATATTATATACCTGAGCTGTGATTGCTTTGTGCTGGAACCCTTTTTAACATGTTGCACAATGCTTTAAGAACGATGCAAAGATGTGATAAAACAGATGCAGCAGATACAGGAAATATAGCACTTCTCACAGGACAGACTTTTGGGGGTAATTCAGTTTATTAATGGCATGTATTATGGAATAATAAGTTGCAGATGATCATTAAAACTTATCCTTAACAGACATTCCTTGTGTATTCATCTTTTGTTGTTTCCATAGAAGGGATGAGAAAAATTTATGTAGCCTGAGACTTTAAAGCTCCTAGGACTAACGTTTGCATGTTGACTTGTGATTTAAAATAAGGATTATTTTTAAGAATGATTTAATTAAAAAATAATAATGAAATAATTCTGTCACGAGAAAAGCTTGTGATGTGATACATTCCAAGGACAGATTTTGTTCCAGGAATCTCATCTTCTTGTTCCCCTCGTTTTCCTAACAACTCTAGCAAAATGGCAAATTTCCATTATCATTAGAGATTAATTTCTTTCCTCAGAGCAAACAGTGCAGCTTTCAGTCTTTGCCTTCAAGTCCATCCAGCCGTAGCATTGGCAATATAAGAGGTGATCCAATGGCTCTCCTGGTGATTCCAACAGGAAGTTCCATACCACTTGCAATCAAAGACAGCCAAAGTGAAGATAAAAGCCTACCAGGAGAGCAGCAGTAGCTGCAATGTGGTATAAAGATGCAGTGCTTTATTCCCAATCTGTATGCAGGTCAGAATCAGGAACATGCCATGACCAATGAAAGGACAAACAGGAATGCACGAGATGTACAAAGGGAGGGATAAAGGCTGTGAGTTTGCAAGCAGAAGAAAAATCCTGGCCATGTTCTGAAGCAAAGACATAACCACAATGTCTATATCAGTTAAACATTGTGACTCCAAACTCCAGACTGGAGCTGAAATGACAAGGATGTTAGCAAATAAGTGAGGAATCATTTTGGGAAAGAGGGCAAGAGGTGGATCATTATATTTCTGTCAGACTTAGCAGCAGCAGAATCTGAAATCACATGCTATGTCTCAAAGGACAAGTTGCATTTCCACCCAAAGTTTACACAAAACATTAACATGGGCAGAATGAAAATTATTGCTGAGGGGGATTTTGGATTTGCTGCAACTGAGAGCTTTTAAGAGTAGCTTAGACTTTTTAAAGACTAGATTAGACAAATGTCTGTCCAGACTAGCTTATGTTGTGTGTGTGCTTTGAGCAGGGGGCAAATTAAGCCACTAATGTGGTCTTCAGCCCACTTGGGGTCTCTTGCAGGCCTGTCTTTCAATTATCCTGCGCCGTGCAAGTGCTGTGCAGGACAAGATGATGTAGGTCCAGGAAGAACAGGGGAGGTGGCATTTGTCAATGGAACACAAATGATGTGGGGTTGATACACAAGCTGAATGCCATGTTGTGAATGCCATGTGTGCGTCACCAAGCACACTGCTGGTAACATTCAGTGCCAGGCACCCCTGATGCTAGCAAATGAAATGTGTGCGGCCAAGGAGGTGGCTTTGCAGACAGGGTAAACAACAACAACAAATGTGATCAAGGCAAAATGTAAATATAACGGTAACCACTGTCAGTGCCACAGTGCATATGTGACAGATGTGAAACACTGTAAGTGCTAAATGTACCCAAAATAAAAAGACACAGATGTCCTGACAGCAGGCAATCTGTGTGTTTCTTCTCTGTGCCAATTCCATATAGCACTTTGTAGTCCCCAGCTGTGAGCCCACACATATAGCTCCAGACTCAAAAGTTAAAACTTAATCAGTCCCAAGCTTCTGTGCCCCAACAGGCAGCAGTGATGTCACTGCAAATGCCAGTGCCCACCAGCATGCCATTCATGGGCTGCTGTCACTCGGGGCTGCTCAGCCCCAGCAAGAGGAAAGGACAAACGTGTTGGGCAAGCTCAGTGAGCAACAAAAGGACATGTTGCTGGTCATGCTTCACTGTGTGATGTTCAACTCATCTATGAGGCAGGATGAGAGGAGGCCAGGCACTACTACAATGTGCAGAATTCCTTATCAGCTCAGTCATTGCCTGGCAAAACACCAGAGCAGAGATAGAGCACTATCTATTCATTAGTGCTGTCAGGACCCTTCTCACCGCGTCAGGTACCTTAGAGATTCTTACTAATAGGACCATGCACTACAGTGTCTGGCCTGATTAAATGGAAGCAGGATTCTAAACCTCATTTTCAATACCCACAAGAGGTAAATATTTGCCTTTCCATACGAGAAGAAATAAAGCAGACTATACAGCATAAAGAGTGCGTGCCATGACAAACAGTTATCTGCTTGCAAAGTAACAATCCAGGATGTCAGAGCAATCAATACTTCCCCATAACCAGGAGGGGAGGAAACCAAATCAAATTTGTGGTGGCTACAGGCTTCCTCAGGTTTAGCTATTGGCATCTTGGTGCAAAAGTGTAGCAGACAGGTTTCTGAGCTAAAGAAGGTCATTAACTGCAGGCAAGTCCTCAGCAGCCATGAGAGCATTTGATCTCCAAGGATGCAGTGGCGTGCTGCATATCCCATATTTACAACATGGTGTTTCCAAATGTAGCTGATTAGTATTACAGGCCGCAGCACCATGTGTAATAAAAAAGGAGTTTGAAGCCTTCTGTGCCTTCAAAGGCAGAGAGGGCACAATCCAATTAATACCAGGTGACAAAGGCCTACACATAAACAGCATAAACATCCTGATAGACATTGGAAATGAACCATTGTCCCACAGAGCCTGAACTGTTGGCACCCAGAGCCAGAAAAGTGCTGGCAAGGAAAAGTTGGTTTCCAAGTGTGAGAGTGCTCTCAGTGAAGTCCACTGCCCAGCACACACATGGAAACAACCAGGGCCCCAAGGAATACTCAAAAAAACGGGCAGCTGATAAAGAGATATGTGAAAAAGCTGTGTGAATATGGTGTTACTGTCACCCAATACAGCATGTAACCACTCTGGTATGTGGTTTATATAGCACTCACGCATAGTACTCATGTAATATTCCAAGTCCTATGCGTGCTGCTCCAGCAGTACCACACATGCACACAATACCACAATCAAAAACACATCTTCCTGGCAAATTTTGACAACCTATATACCATGTATTGCAACCACCCGCACACATATGACGTGATGATAACAGCTGCCATTGCATCACTAGCAAATACTTCAATGGACCAGCACACATTTTCTCAGAGAGAGAGAATCTTCACACAGTCTCTGAACAACCTACAAGCAGATGGCAAACTGTGCACATGAGGAAAAGCTTGATGAAGCACCCAACACAAAGGCAGGGCAAGCAAATATGCTGATGATGAATCTGGCTAATTGAATGTTTCATGAAGTAAACACATCAGTAAAAGCTATCCCACCCATTAAAAACAGGCTTCATGTCAAAGAAGTTCAGAGCACTTAATAGTTGGTGGGCCACCAGTTGTGAACATCGCTGGTGGGCAGTCCAGTCCAGGACATGCTGTAAATATTGCTGCTGGGAGAAAACCGTGGCCCAGCATAACACATAGCATAGAGCTATTCTTCCTGCCTTCCTTACAGGCTTCTTCGATGTGACAGGGACAAGAAAAACTTGCCATATCACTAACAGATGTAGCTCAGAGGAAATCTTGATATTCTGAATGTGGATTCCATTATTGTGGCAAATATACTAATCCTAGATGTGATAATTTTGGTCATAAGCCATACAGGACTGAAGTTTCAAGTTTGTTGGGGTTTTTTTAACCCATAAATCATCAAGTGACTGAAATAAACCTAGACTACTTAGTGAGATATTTAAGAGAGTTAAAATAATTGCCTAATGATGGAAGGGCTGAGCTAGAATCCAGAGGTAACTGCAAGGCAACTGATGTAGATGCACGAATTTCCAGCTAGTTCCATAACTACCCTTGGTGTTTGTGCTGGGGATGTTTGGTCTATGTTTTGCTGTATGGCACTGGGTCCATGCAGTCACAGCCATGCTTCCATGAACCAAGCTGTGCTCACAGCAAGGCTTTCATCTCATCCCACAATCATTTCTGTTCTCACACACCAGGCAGCAGAGCCGCGCACCTGTAGTTACTTAGCTGGTTGCATTCTTTCTCATTTCTCCAGAACTTGTTCTAATCTACAGAAGATTTAGTTTGTGAGTGTTGCCTGGACAGCAATGCTCTGAGCATTTTCATGCTGTGCTTAGCATAGCAATTCTGGGACTCTGGCATTTCTGTGCCAGGTTGTGCTATGCTGCATGCTGCTAACAGCAGTTTCTCACAGGGGCCCATATCCCACTGGTGGGACACCAGGAGCCAGAAAGCTCCATGAGCATCTTTCCACCTCAATTGGAATGGTCTTTCTCAAAAGCCTGAGTGAGCCTGGCCACTGGCACATCCCCCTGCAGCAGGGAGGGGCAGGGCAGCAGTGAGGGAGCTGAAGTGGGGCGCAAAGCTGTGCCCACCAGCTCTGCCCTGCTCGGCCAGGCAGGGCTGGGCTCCTGCTGGCGCAGTGTGCGGATGGGCCGGTGGTGTTAATGAGCCTGGCTGTGCCATGTGTGCAGCTCTTCTGGAATTCTGCTCAGAAACACCATGAGAAACTCAGAGCATGTACTATTTACGCTGGTTATTAGAAGCAGATGCTAATGTTTCTCTGCTGCGATCCCCCAAGTATCCTGTCCTTTTATGATGTGTGGCATGTGTTTGCAGTATGTATGTCTCTATATCACATGCAAATAAAAGGTTACTTTCACCATTTGTGTTGTGTTCATTGATAATGAGGACCTTACAACCTCTTTCTGTGGGCTTGCCCCTGCAGATGTTGACTGTGGAGCTGAGGTAAGCATCTGTAGTAATGTGTAGGGCTGCTGTATGGTGCACACATGTGGATGTCTGGCATGAGCAATGGACGAAGTATAAGCCAGGGCAACAGCAGTGCTCTGAGCTGCTTGCTGGCACTGGGTAGGACAAGGGCAACCAGGATGTCTTGCCTTTGGGTTCAGACCCAAAACAGTGCAAAATTCACTCTTCCTGTCTCTTATGTATTTGTATATATATGTACATATATATACGTACGTGTTGGGTTCTTTCCCATCAAACACCTCCTACAAATAAGAGTGAGTCTGCAAACAGTACTCTACACATAAAAGCTTATCTGGAAAATTATATGTATATATATAATATACATATATTATATGTATATAATATGTATGTGTATATATATATAAATATACATATATTATATGTGTATATATGTATATGTATATAAATTGCAAAATTATACACACACACACACACACACACACACACATATATATAAAGAAAATATTGTTTGCCTGGGTATTTCTCAGTATAATTTAAGTAGCGGCATAGCTGTGTTCACTCAGTTAATTATTCAAGAAGAAGATTTTTTCACATAACTCAAGTGTCCTTTAGTAGCAGAATAGCAATAATTCAATGCCTATATTAGACAGAAGGGGCCAAAAGTGACCCTGCCATAAATTCAAGTCTTATCAAGATTTCTTAATCTTGTTTTCCTGGGGTGACTAGACCCTGTTGTAATGGAGCCACATGCTTGAAGTTTCTATTTTTAATTTCACTTTTTCAAACCTTGCTTTTTACATAAAGAAATAGGAAACGTGTGCAAGATTTTTCAGGCTTCTTAGGCGCAGAATAATCATTGCCATGTCTTGCTATTGTAGCTTTCTTCTTCTTGCTATCTTGCTTTCTTCTTCTTCTCCATCTAGGAGCCACTGTTTTCTTCAGTTTTCAAGTCCTTGTCATGGCAAGACCTCATCACTGAGCTTTCATCTGACAGCCCATGTCCCAGTGTCTGGAGGTGCTCCTATCACAGTTACCATCCCAGCCTAGGCAGATTGGGACAAGCTGGACCTATGATAGCTCCTGAAGAGTGAAACACAGAGTGAAACAAAAAGACACACAAGTTAGTCCCACATGCATCCTATTTACACCACCAGAAGTGCTAGTAGTTTCTGTCACTGCCTACTTTGATACATACTAAATTGAAAACCCCTGGATTTCCCCCTCTTTTCACATCTGACCAGCTATCTCCCAATAGCTTGATGTTGCTACAGATGCAGAATTATTGCATTTACAGTGTCTTCAAAGAGATCTGATTATTTGTTTGAAGAGAGCCAGACTGACCTTGTTCTGGATCACATCTACTTCTTCCTATTCCAAACTCTTGACTCAGTGACACTTTCAATGGGAAAATCTCCTTTAAGATGTCAGCGATCCATAGAAGATTTGAAAGAATTTAGACCACAGGTGTGTGATGGTGCAATTTTTAAGTGTTGAACAGGAAGTGTCCCAAAGTTCACCTCTAGAAAACATTCAGTATAGCAAATCAGCATCTTCATGAACTTCTTGAATTTAAAGCATTATATATAAATGATTATTCAGTGTCTTCATAATTATTCTTATTAGATGCAAATAATGAGCTAAAGCTATATTTTCAGTTACTGGACAAGTTGGTTTATATAAAATTATAGAAAATTATTCATGTATCCTCAAATTTTTAAATGTCAAAGCTATGACAAACAATTTTAACCAAGTCCTGAGAGCATTCAAATATGCAGCTGATATGCCCAAAACTTTTTAAAAGATTACACAAAGGCTACCTTTATATTGCATGTATTAACTTTTATTTGGTATTGATTAAAGCTTGAAAATAAAATATTTATTAGTTTTACTCCCCCTTTATACAGCAGAGGGTCAGATATTCTATCATGTCTCCTGATATGCCTGCTGGAAATGACTGAAGCCTTAGCTTTAACAGAAAACTAGAAGAGCCAACCACATAATTTTGAGTGAATCTCCATAGCAGCAATGTGTTCCTTCAAAGCTCTGCCTACCCTTTATTTGCCAAACAAAGGCCATTCATTGTACCCTAAGCCAGGGTGGAGTAATTAGGGGGAAGGAATGGCAATTATGGTCTAAGCTGATAGGGAAAAATAAAGAGGACGAGCAAGGTGCAGCTTGTAATGATCATTGTTTATAGTATGAAGCAGGACATGAAATGAGGGATGGGGCAAGCACACTTTCCTGTGTTTTGGCTACTAGGGCTGAGAGACATTTCTCTTACTTTTTAACATTCTGACTATTCGGACAAAAACCAAAAAAATCTTCTTTAACATCCCTTAACACCAGTACCACAAGGGAAACCATGGGACTTTGGTTCCAGTGAAGCCTGCCTTGCACAACCTCACTGAGCTGTGACAACAGAATGAAAAACCAAACACATTCTTTCCAGCCACTGCTAAGTCCTGCCCCGATTTGGAGGCTGAAGGAGTCTGTCAGCATGGATGCAGCATGCTCTGTGCCAGCTTGCCACCATGCCTGGGAACATGCTTCTGCAGATATGGCATCTGTGCTGTTATTGCAGCCTCTGGCAGTATGACTCTGACACTTGACTTTCTGAATCTGCTGAAAAAAACACCCAAGGACTCACAGTGAAGCCAAAGGGAGTCACACTGGGAGGAAGGCAAAAGGGCTTCTGAGTCCAGTGGTTGACAGGCACATGAGGTGTAATCATTACCTGAATGGATAGCGAGCTCCTGGCCTGAAGGAAAGCTCTTGCTCATGGGGCCAGGTTCCAGCACAGGAGCCAGTCTGGTCTGACACAGCCACCTGCCTTCCTGGCAAGGTGCACTCTTCCTGGCGAGGATGGAGAGGACAAAACAACAACAAAACTACTTTCATTCAGGTGCTGGTGACTCAGGCTGCATTCAGCAGCCAGGCAGGCTGGGCACTCCTAATGACACCCTGCTCCTGCACGGGGTGGAGCTGCCCTTCCCCAGCTGCACCCTCGGGATCTCCCGCCAAGGCCACAGTGCCGCAGGAGTCCTGACCACAGGCAGGGTGGTGGGAAGGTCAGCAGGGCTGGGGCTGGGTTTGTCCACTGACAAACCACCTCCTTGTGGTGGGAGGCACTGCAACATGCCCGGTCCATTCGTGCAGAGCTGGGGGGGAGAGATCATGATGGAACTCGAGAAGAAACAGGTTGGGTATCATCCAACAGCACACTCACTCTGTTCCTGGGTTGTGTAATGCACCTTTTAATCACCAGACGAGGATCTGGATGCAAATGTGACCCTTGTGCAATGCATGAGTAAGATTCTGTGCTGCCTGCAGCCTCTTTTCCAGGCTGTGTGGTTGCCTTTGCTGCATGATGAACCTGAATGTCAAATATTAATAACAAAACAAATTATCTCCACCCTATCATCAAGGTGTGTCACAGCTGATTCCTGTTTAACATCAAGGTTTCTACTGCTCAAGAATCCTTCTGCAATCCGGGGATCTGGCTCTATCAGTTCTATGAGTGATTAAGGAATGACAAAAATCCTGAAAAACTTCCTGGTGTCTGAGTTGATCTTGATCCTCTTCCATGGTTTGCTGGGATGGGAGAAAAAAAATGGAGCTCCAAAGATCGAATGGCTGGAGTAATTCTTGTAAAACTAGCCTAACCCAACCATCAAAGCACTTCCTTTAGGTAAGAATTCAACCCCACCAAGCTCACAGTGCATAAATGAAACTGTTTTTCTCTCTCATACAATTGGATTTGGTATACATCATAAATGACTCTCCCATTGTTCTAGCCACAAGCTCTTTAGTGCATTCAAGTATTTAGTCTGATGAAAAACTTTTTTGCAATGCAGGATTCAAAAACTGGAACAGACTATCCAGAGCTGTTGTATCTCCTTTGACGTACTCAAGAGGACAGGGCCCTCAATAACCTGACCTAACGTCAAAGTTGGCATTCTTCCAAATGGGGGTGGAAGAGATGAGGTGCCCTCCAGAGATGCCTCCCATACTGCATTTTTCAGTTAATCTGTGATTCTATGGGAAGGGCTGTTGGTTATGGATGGTGGCAGTCTGTTACTCCATTGCTATCTGTTTGAATACTCAATAAAAAGGAGAAATGTACTGACAGTGAGAAAATGGGATTCTGTGAAAGACAGAAAATGTGTGAAAGAGAAAGGAGAAGGAAATAAGTGAGACCAAAAAAATCAACATGAAGGCATGCAGAAATAAGGAAAAGAAATTGGAGCAGATTCTCATTCCTACCAGAATAATTTGAAAGCACTGGCTGTGCAAAGGAGAGGCAGATAAGAACACCCACTTCAAAGAACATTACTTCATATTAGTCTGGAAACAGGGGAAATCTGTCTCACTGTAAATGCATATTCAGTCTACTTTTTCTAAGGATTGAAGTTCCTCTCAAAAAAGTATCCTCACTTTCATTTAACTGATTTAATAGATTTACATGTAAAAAGTCGACTTTTAAAAATATTGCATGGAAATAGTAATTAGCAATATAATTCTTGAACACTTCGGAAATTTTATCATAGGTTGAGTAGTGGTTCATCTTACCACCAGTTCACAATTCTGCCACAAAAGTTAATTAAAAAATACATTAAGTGGTCTTTCTTTTTCTACAAATTATCCACACAGAGAACATATTCTCTTTCCAACATCTGAAGGTTCCTGAGCTCTTTCTGAAATGCCCATAGGCAAGTGTTTCTCTGAGCAAGCAGGTTTGAGGACTTTCGTGTCAGATTTCTGTTCTTGGTTACCTGGCCACTCTGTGTCAATCCTCCTTTCTGATGGTGAGATGAACAAGGTAGCTGCAGGAAATGTCAACAGAAATGCCAAAAGCCAAATGAAAAACAACCATCTGGAAAGGTAAATCAATGACTGAATGAAATGGGAAGCCACTAATCATTTTCCCTGTCTTCCCCTATCCTTAATGATAAGTATGAATAGAAGATTTGTCATTCAATGCTTGCATGATGCCCTCTTTGAATTGGGTTGGACGGTATCCATATTACAAAAAATACCACAAGAACTAGAAATAATTGGTACTTCTTACAACATATGCAGATCCTGTGTGGAACACAATGTCCCAGAGCAGTCTTTGATGGTTTTCAGTTATATAACCCCCAGGGAAAGAGGATGTTATTGTTTGCAGAGCACATTCTCTCTATTTTCTATATCTAAATTTTTTTTAGATTAAAATAAAATCAAATTTTAAAACCTTGAGATCTTCACAAAAAAAAAAAAAAAAGCACCTAGAAATCAAACACTTCTGTGATGGCTCCTTCTGTGTTATCTCATTCACTTCCTGATCAGAAAATAGAGCAGAGTAAATCTGAATCCAGCTGTTGCATTGTTCCTAGAAGATTTATCAGTTACAGTAACAGAAGTCAATGAAAACTCATGCCTGATGGAGAGGTGGGAATTCTTGCTATTTCACATGCATAGAGATTAGAGACACCACAAAGTGAAATGGGATGTCCTGGTGGTGAATGAGAAGGTTTTCTTCTTGGAAAAATTCCACCATAGAGATGCTTTTAATTATGAGGTACTTTACCTCCAGACCACAGTTCAATGGTCAGGAGAGAAATGGTGCTAATTATTTAAAGAGAAAAAAGGGCAGAGGGCTTTGGGTACATTCACAGTTTGTCAGACAGAGCCCAAAGCGGAGGTGACTCTTTTGTAATTTTTTCTCTGCTCTCTCATAAGGAGAGATACCTTGTGACTCTGGTTAACCAGCATAAAAGTACTACAGTAGATTAAATGTATTTGCAAAAGTGAAACCAGCAGCTAATCATCTTGTTCATACACGCTGATTTTTCCCCCTGACTAATTTCTCTTGTAGTGGGAGTAATTAACTTTATTAGTAACACTGACTACTCTGGTACCTTCAGGCAAGCACTGGTGGAGCTGCTTATTAGCAATCACATAGTTTCACTTACACTGAGCCTGAGCAGTTCCTACAGGGTGAAGTGTCTGTTGAACATAAAGGGGGACTGATTATCCTACTACTTAAAAATAAATGTGATATATAATGTTGGAAACAGGGGAGGAAAGAGGCAGAAATCCTACATTTTTTGCTTGCTCTGATTCATCATCACTTTCAGTTCACATACTGCCTTTGCTAAGGGAGGATGACTGGAGTTGCAGTCGTTCTCTCCCAGTTGTGTCTCCTCAGGTGGGTTCTCAGTGACAAGTGTGCCCAGACTGGCCTCAGCTCAGGACACTCCCCGTGTGTCTGGGAAATCTCCTACACAGCATTCTACAGGAGACCGCAGACAAGATTTCCATCCAGAGGTGCAGAGGTGGCAGTGGATTACTCAAGCAGCAGGCAAACCCGTGGCACTTGCAGCACTCATGAGCTGGCACTTTGCTGGCACTTTGCTGGAGGACAGGAGCCAGTGTGCTACAATTCTCTGGAAACACTTGCTAGTGCCAGCTTCCCTGCTTGGAATAGACCGCAAGGCGAGGTGAAGAGCACTGTACCTGTTCTGCCTTGCTGTTCCCAGGAATACTTTCTCCAAAACTGACAGGCTACCTGGCAGGGAGCAGCATTGCTCAGGGATTGTGAAACAGCTCTAGTGCTGAAAAGAAAGAAGGTCACGTACCCACTCATTAACTGGGCATTGAAGTGTGGAGCGTGCAGAGGCACTGGCAGCCAGTCTGAGTGTTGTTTTAGAGGTGTGGCAAATGGTAGAAAACTGTGCTCAAATAAATCTGAATGGTCTCAAGGCAAGGTCACAGGAAGAAAAACATACAAGAAGAGGGAGAAGAAAGAATCCTC
This sequence comes from Geospiza fortis, assembly GCF_000277835.1. Classification (NCBI taxonomy): domain Eukaryota; kingdom Metazoa; phylum Chordata; class Aves; order Passeriformes; family Thraupidae; genus Geospiza; species Geospiza fortis. Next base: position 558,238 of record NW_005054417.1, on the reverse strand, counting down.
CTGCTCTGTCAGATCAGTTATTGATGCTTTTTCTACTATCACCTCAGCTGTCCATCCCCATAATGCATAGACTACACTTAAAAAGACTTACTGGGATTAGGACATAGCCCTTTGTCCCCATGGGGAAAAAGGTCCCATAAGGGATCAGGCGTAGTCCCTTAAGGGAATCCCCTTTGTGTCTTAGACAAAAGTCAACAAAACCCTTTAACCCTTTAGGTTTACCTGTTTGAATCTATTTTGCCCATTCTGTCCCTGGTGCATGGATATTTCAGGAGACTTTGCTTAGAAGAGTTTCACTCACAGACATATATACTGGTACTAGAAAAACCTGCAGTTTGCTAAAGAGAGTGGTGTACCACTGAAATTGGAAACCACTAAAATCTGTATTGTATAGACCAGATAGGCTGCTCTTTCTTTTTATTATTGCTATTTATTGAAGGAAAGGGAAGAAACACTGCAGAAGACAAGTTGCTGCACTTGCTGGCCCAGCTTGTGGCTCCTGCTGTGTTTGAATTTTGCTACAAACATCTGCTCCCAGGCTCTGGTGTGGTAGTGGGACCCGTGTGTAGAGAGAGCATGGCTGAAACATCCCTGCAGTCTGCAAGTGCCAACCCTGGGCTGGCGGGCTGGCCTGGACGTTGTGGATGGTTGGCAGCACCTGGAGCAGAGCTGGGATGTCACTCACAGGCTCTGGCAATTCTGGCAAAGGCATTTTGCAATGTGCTCTGTGCCAAGCACAAGTGAAACAAACCTATTATGCAGGTCAAAAAAAGGAGAAAGGAAGAGGTGGAATCGCTGTGTGGGTGGAGTTTATATCACATAAATAATTGGGAAATTATGAATTTACATTACTGAATTCTTTTTTTCACTGACCTGTTATTAGTCTTGAAACTCATACACAAGCAGACAAGCAGTACCACTTGTCAGATAATTATCATTTGCATGCTGAACAGCTGGCTCTGGCTCTTTCTGCAGCACACTTCATTCACTGACACACTGAGTGCCCAAGAGACTTGAGAAATACCCCTGGCTCTATCAAGCTTAAGAAAACAGGACTTCATTTTAGAAAAAAATTATTGACATTTCCCAAGCAGATCCCTTTCTAATTTGTCCTTCTGTGTCACATCCACAAAACTCAGTATACATTTCTGTCCTCGTTTCAGCCAGGACAGGGCTCATTTTTGCAGCAGCCAGGAGGGGCACAGCCAGGACGCTGGGGGTATTGTACCCATGCTGTGTGTCTTGGGGATGGGAGGGGTGGTGTTCTTTCAAGTGTTGCTGGGGTTGGGGGCATGTGGGTTTGGGTGGCACAGGGTTCAGCATGTGTACTGTTCGTCTTGTACACTCTGTCATTAGTATTGTTGTTGTTACTGCTCAATTTTCTCACTTCATCACAGTTTCTAGTAAATTGTTCTTATCTCAGCCTGTGATCTTTACCTTTTTGTGCCTCCAGTTCTCCTCTCCATCCCAACACAGAGGGAGAGGAAAGGAACAAGTGAACAACACCCGGGCTGGGGTGCTTCAGTAGGAGCACTAAATTGGAGAACAGCATTCCTAAACCATGACAATTTCTCAGAGAAAGAGATTGAAGAGCTGCTTGTACTAACCAAATATATACAGAGAGATGCTGCTGCCTTTGCATGTAAGAGATGATACACAGGACCCAAAGCCAGAGCCATGTCACCTGAGCTGCCTGGGACTCTGTACAGTACCCCTGCCCCATCAGAAGCCAACATGGTATCATATCTGTCAGAGTATTAAAGTCCAGGTTTAAAATGAGATGCAGTTTTGCACCTACGCCTTCATTTGAAAACTTGGTTCAAATTCTCACTTCCCTGGTGTACTTCATCCAGAATCTCCTGAATTTTATATCAAATTGTTTGAATCCTCCCTCTGCATTTTAATCTTAAAAACTATTCCTTCACCTGCCTTTACCTCCAGCTATAATAACAGAGAGCAATCACATCCTCTGTCAGTCCTCAGTGTAAAGGAGCTAAGGTTTGGCTCAGGTACAAGTGTGAACACAACCCATCATTCAGTGGTTAATAAAGATCCAGTCCACCTAGATTCACTTATTGCATTTACAGTAGATAGGGTGAATAGGTATTTTCAGCCTATAAAATTTTAATTATGAAACTAAAAGTACAAGCTATATAATCAGCTTTCAACATCATCTGACATTCCGGTTCTGCTTACATTAGTGTTCAGCTTCCAGTCATTAAAGGACAGAATTGCTCTTTAGTAAACAGAGCAAACAACCTTGCAAATTAAAATAATATCTGACCTGCCCTCAAGTATATCTAAAGTAGGACAGATGTAATGGGATGTTCTCACCACTGCCTCACTGAAACACATTGGATCTTGGCATTTAGGACAAACATTTCTTACAGTGATTAAATATACACTGCAGTCAGAGAAAGAACATTGGTTTTGAATTCAGGAGCTAATCTCAGGCCCAACCAAAGTCCATAGCACAACTATACCACCCAGGAGACAATTGTGGGTAGCTAAATCTCACTCAGCCCACCAGGGAGCAAATCCCACTAGCGCCAGTGGTAGCAACATTTCAACACAGAAAACAAAGCTCAGGCCTGCTCTGGCAGGTGGCTCTCTCTGACTCTGGCAGTTCCCCTTTCTGTCATGCAGTAGAAATCTGGCAAGGGGACCCCATGGTTGTTGGACCCAACAGCCAGAGCAGCTGCCCAGACAGGCTTTGCTGTTTGTGCTGCTAACAGCTTCTTTCCCTCCACCCTGCTCCCCTCAAGGCCTCCCCAGACAAAAGTCTCCTGAGATCTCTCTTACTCTGAGGGTGGCAGGTGTCAGTTTGGGCCAAAAAACCCCCTCCATCATATGTTCAGAAGCCAAAGTGCTGAAATGAAAGTGGTTTATTTCCAGAAATATGGTAAATAAACCACAGCCTATAGTCATTTGCCTAAAACACTTGCAACATGAGTCAATAAGTTTAAGAATTAAAATTCTAGGAATGGGCAGCTTTCAACTTTTGACCTCAGACATTATGCCAACTCATTGCCTCTCATCCTGCCCTATTTGACAGAAGGGCAGGATGAAAGTGTCGTGGCATAATACAGCATTCAGTTGACTTTCCTGGTCCCACCCATTGATGTTTTCCAGTTTCAGTCTCTAAGTCTCCCCAGTTTCCTGGAGAAGATGCATTAAAAAAAATCTCACTTCCTCTTGGTAGCTATACAAACCAAAAATTCTAGTGTAAGTGGGAAGGAATCATGAAAAGAATAGGGAATTTATAGCATGCAATGTTGCAAAAATGACCCCTTGTTATTTGATAGCATTGTCCATTTGAAAGATGATTAAAGCCTGACTTTTTTCAGAATATTGCAATACATTGAAGCTTTTAATAAATAAACATTTTATTTATTTTTTAAATGTTTGACAGAACCAGAGATTGCATAAATCATCCCTTAAATAAAGATTTCTTCTTTCCTGTGGGGCTGGTTATGAGATGCAATATTTAAATGGAAGCATTGGGATCTTTTCCACATTTGGGGGTGGGGGGGGAAGTTAATTTTGACCAAAACAGTACCAAGTTACTCCCATAAAGCACCCCTTCCACTTCAGATAAGACATTTATCTATCATCATCAAATACTTACTAAAACAAGGTATGTCAGAACAATTTCTTTAACATTCATTACCAAAAACAAAGTATTCAGTCATTAATATCAAAGAGCTCCCTCAGTGCAGCGCATATTCTAATGCCTCTGGTATGTGAGCCTTAGCCCTGCCCTGCCCTACCTCTGACACCTCATGGAGGTACCCAGCAGACACAGAGCCCTGCTGAAGTCTTGCCCAACTTTACACATCCCACATCCATTCCCTCTAGAAATACGAGTTGCTGCAGTGCAGAGGTGATGCCAGGTGGTCACCCAGCTCACAGGAGCAGGCTTTGGAACTTGCCCAGGCCTCCCCAAGGCCCCCCAAACATGACACGCACTGTGTTCATGCAGGGGCTCTTGGGAGAAATCCACATCTCTCAGGGAGCTGGAGACATGGGGCTAGATGCTGAGCAGGGCTTTGTTTTCTGTTATTAAATAACTGTAAAATTAACCAGACAAGCTCAGAAAAAGTTTATGGAGTAGTTGTGCTATAGAGAGAGTCAGAGTGGGTAAGCCCCACTGCCTTTGGTACCTCAGTTCAGAGTCTAAACTTCGGGTTGGAAGTAAGTAATGTGGTATGTGCTATGTAAAATAAATTCATCTGCATTGATGTGTAGCTCCTGCTCCTCTTTTTTTCTGACATGGTAGTATGCTTTGGTAAGTACTTACAACACTAACTTCTCATTAGAGCCTTACTCTGCCTATGCAAATCTAAAAACTCCTTAGGCTTCAAGTAAAAGAGACCAGTTTAGGTGCATCTTATTGTCAAAATATAGTAGTAAGTCTTGTCTACAAAGAAAAACAGCCTGAAATAATTATTCTGCAATAACTATTCCACACACAGCATTCCACCATTGCTCTTTTATAATAGTACCCCTAGGGACACATGGCTAGCTAAACCACAAAAAGGCACTCTTCAGGCAGAGTAAAATTGTCCCCCCCACAGCGAGTGTGGACTTGCTAACTCTGGCGAGCTCTTGGTTTACTCCCTAGCACACTTCCCATTGGAATCCACAGCTGACTGATTTTTTAATTGTCTTCTGGATTTTTAATCTGAAAAAAGTGATATCTAATAGGACCCTAGAAATTAGAATAAGATTTTCAGTAGCTGGCCATTCCAGTCAGGTTCCTGACAGTTATTCTCTGCCATACAGAAATTTAAATGTTTTGCCCAGTTGAATTTTCATGCTTGCAAAACAGAAAGTTCTGACCCTGCGCATCAGAGTATAATCTCCAGCACAACAGAAATCATTATTAAGAAATTTGCTTGATAATCGTTCATAATTTGCCTCTGCTTGGTTTTTTCCTGCTCCTTGCAGTCTGTTTCCCTTAGGGAAGGATGCCTTTGCTATTTTTGCAGCATGTTGTTGACAATGAGGCTTTGTGGCTACACCTTTTGAAAAAAAAATAGAAGCAAATGATTATAGGGGTGCCAAGGAACTCTATCACCAACAATATTTCATGAAGGATGGTTTGGATGTCTGAAAGAAGCAGCCACTGGAGTCACTTGAAGATCAACAAACCCTTACAACCCCTCAGCTGGAACCCTAAATCAGATGTGTTCATTAATGTAAGACGAGTGAAGTCAGGTTACCTGTTGCTAAACAAAGGACACCTAAATAGCCTGTTGTTCCCCTGCCAGTACCATATACTACCTCCTCCCTCACCTCTCCTTACGTAACCTTGTTAAATAAAGACTCAAGAACCCTGAACAGCACAAGTAAAAACAGGCCATGGATTTAAAAGAGGGGTGTGTGAATTGCTTCTGACAGACAGGTCTTCCCTTGCTGGAAGGGGACTCAGGGATTTCATTAAGAGAAAAACTCCAACACCTTTCTGATTGCTTCAGAACTATTTTGCTGTAACAGGCATTTTCATCTGTAAGTGCAAAAATCCCAATAGAGAGAGTAAATTAAAAAGGCTAGCATCAATCAAAAAATCCTGGAGTGTTTTTCAATGCTAGATTTATTCTCTTTGGTTCTGAGAACATTGCATAACCCTTGTAATACTATAGCTTATTGCATTGCCTCGTCATACTGCGTGAACTTGTGCTGTGACACGTCCACCTGCAGATGCATCAGACACGCTGGCAACACCGATGACACAATAAACCCAAACTATGTTAATTCAAGCTTGATGGGACATGTGGCATCCCCACCTACAGGACTGGAACCCTCCAGCTGTACGTACCCAGTGGCCAGGCAGCCTTGGACTGCACTGTATTACAGGCTGTGGGCCTGGCTGCTAGTGAAAAAATGAATTCAGGGAGGAGTCTCTATTGTTTGATATCCATGTTGAAGGAAGAATGAAAGGTCTTTGTTCCAGTTCCTAAATTACATTATTTTTAGCCTTTGTTTTGCACAGCAGAACCCAAACTACACAAAACCCCAACTGTGCCCTCAAAAACTCATTCATTTTCCCACTATTAGTCACCTGTTTCTAAAGGAGGCTTTTACATCTGCAGGACATTAGAGTATCTTGAAGTATTTGTGAGCAATGTATTGATGTGAAGAAAAGTTGAGAACAGTTACCTGGGGGCTGGGAAGGGATTTCGTAGTCATAATCAGCTCTAAAGTGCCAGTCTGAGTGAAGCTGCAAAATGTCAAAAAAGAGGGCCAAAAGAAGCCTCTCTGCCTTTTCAGTCATCCCAGTTTTCCTGTTCTTGCCAGCTCTGTCACTTTCTCAACGACAACCCTTCTTGTTTTGTCATTTTTTTCTGCCCTTCAGTCCAATTTGGTTGATAGGATCTAATATATTTTAATAAGGTTCAAAGCGCAGCCACATTAATTCTGTAAATGACCCTAATAGCTTTCAAATGTTCCTATCAATGCTTTTACATCTTCAGTAATAAGAATGTGGAAGCATTTGTAGTCTGTAAAATAACAGGGAAAATTGGCTTCAGACATAAGTTTTACTGCCAATAAAAGTGTATATAACAGTTTGCCTATTTTTTAACGCAGATGAATTAGCAATATGAATTCTAAAAATAGTCTGAAAAAAGTTTAGTTTTGTCCTCTTGCTGCCTTTGTCTCAAAATAAGGTGAGGCTGAGAAATATGATATCATTTAGTCTACCCAATCTCACTTTTCTGCTGTGCCTCCCTGACAGGGAAGAATCACATTCTTCCATTCTTTTCAACACTGCTTCTCAGCAAATCAGTTCCAAGCCATCTAACATGATTATAAAAGCAGGAGGGCAGTGGCCTTGAGTTTACTTTTCTTTCTAATTTTGGGAGGTAAAAGGATTATTTAGTAAGCAGATTCAAATTTTTCATCATGACTTGATACGTTTGAGTCAGGGTTGGTGTTATTGTGAATGGTCAAATAAATCACTTGGAATTGTTTCTCTTGCCTGATAGGAGGAGAAGACAAATACTTCCAGCACGATTTTGTTGTGTACAAACATAGCAATTTGATTTTAAGATTATCCTTACCAGTAATTTTTGGCAGATATCAGTCCTTGCAATCAATTGTGTCAGTGTAGATGTCATATTGATTAAAAAAATCTTCTAGAAACTGATGTCTATTTCTACAAAACTTACATGGACATTTTTACCAGAGGCTAGGAGGTCATATCAACCTGCAATAAGTTGGTAGAAACAAAAATGCAAATAATGAAAAGCTTCATCTCTACAAGGTGAAATGGTGTGGCTTGCAAAGGGACAAAAGGTTCTTGCACTGATTTAATAAATTCTACTAAATGGGTACTCTACATGTCTGTGTAAATCCCAGCCCCAGAATGTAAGTGCTTCCCACTGATTCAATACAATAGAAGATCAACATTGCTGAATTGAATCCATGCAGACATCCAAATAAATATATAGGAAATGATTTTATGATTCTTTTCATTCAGCTCTTAGAAATGTGGAAATTTCATGCTTCTCTTTGAAAATAGGATAGCATTAGGGATAGGTCCAAATGCCTACTTTTGAGTTGCAATCCAAATCTGATTTTCCCAAGCAAGTTTATTTTGGCTCTGACACATTGATTAAGGTTCTTCCAGATGAAGAAAAAAAAGTTGTTTCACAATGCACTAACTAAAACAGCAATCCAAGGCAATATTTTCTCATTTATCTGGTCATGGAAAATATTGACACTGGCTACCTCTAGCCAAGAAACATGCAAGCCTTTAGAAAAGCTTATTATTGGTGACACTCTCTTTTGAGAAGCTGAGATCCCCTGGTTGGAGGAGTCCAGGACTCTTTTGAAAACAGGACATATCCATTGATTAGATTCTAATGAAACCTCCTTGGCACATGAATTTCCTCATATGGTTTTCTCATTTGCCAGAACAGCAAATCCACAGAAATTACTTTTCACTGAGATTAAACAAAATCCAAATGACAGTTCTATCCCATTTTATGTAAATAATATGTAAACATGGAAGTAAAACCACTCATGGGACGTGTGCCACTTTGCTGCTTCTTCCCAAAGGAGCCTTTGGACAACATGGTTATTGGAAGTATGAAGACAAGCAACATCTGCTTCCAAAGGATGAAGCCAGATAGTCTGCATGATCCTGTATTATACAAATCAAGGCATAACATTGGAGAACTGAAACCAATTCTGTCTGTTAAAAGATGGGAGAGTTTTTATATGTTTAGGCTAGTTGTTACCCATATATTTCCTATTGTTCATTTCTTAAAAAAAAAAGAGAGAGCTACAGTCCTTTCTTTCTCATCTTTCTTAGAAAATACCTTTTTTCTCATTTGAACAAGAGGATTCACCATTGTTCCACTAGCAGTACACCTGGAAATGGTCCTCTCTGTGGGAGTGGGAGGGCTGCAGAAGCAAAGAAAGCACCAGGAAGAGGCTAAAGGGAGGATTCACAACAAGAGTTTCTATCTTGTTTCCTCTAACCAAGGCAAGTAAACCTGTTAACCTCTTTCATTGCTGGAGCTAAAAATCTCCCCCAACCCTAACATATCTGATCTGGCTGTAGGTCTGCTTTGCTGTTTCCCTTTCAGTCTTATTTATTCAAGAAGAAAAATATCCCAAATCAGGGCAGGCCATCTTCAACCCCAGTCAAATCAGGGTGAGAGTGCAAAGTGTCTTTACCAATCACAGCAAATAGTGAATACCTGCTCTGGAAAATGGGTGGTGGAAGATGTAGTCTACCTTGCCATACACAAAACAATTTTAAAGAGAGGTTTTACCTGAGAACTGCATTATCAGATCCTCTGTTCTTTCAGGTGAAGTCTCAGGATTGCAGCTCTTTTTCCCTAGGAATGACAGGTTAAATGTAAACTTTATCTTAAACTTCCTTGGCATACAGACCTGGGAATCTTAACTGTTCTCCAAAGTCTGATTTGTTTAAAACTAATTGTGAGACAATAGTATTTCTCTCTTGACATTTGTTTTCCTGTTAAAGATAATGTTGGAACCCGTGACATGACCACATCCAGCTGCACCAGACACATCAAAATCAGTGACAGGATGAAACCAAATTACTAGGCCTTTTTGTGGCTGGGGCACCATGTGATGCATCACAATGCAAGATGACAATTGAAACATTTTAAACTGTAGTTCAAACCACAGCAAAGAAAACCTCAGGACTCAAGATCAGAGAGAGGGAGAAAGAGAGAGGTGTTTGCAAACTGTGAAAGAGGAAGGGATTTAGCTCTTTGCTTCTTCACAGGTTCACCATCTCTGACTTGCTGCCAATTGCCCAAAGGGCCTTGACATCTGAAGGACATTATACAAATCTACAGAACTCTGGAATAGCGGAGGGAGAAGGGATATGGGTCATATGTGCAAAAGATCTAAGCATTCCTATCTCCTTCTCTGCTGCATCCATGGGCAGAAATAATCAAGCACTGAATGGGCCATAAGGCTGGCAGGACCAGGAGAGGATGAGGCAATTATCACAGACGTGTGAGGGAGAGAAGCTGGCCAAGGTTTTATCACAACAGTCACTCATAAAGCAACTAAAATAGCAAGTTTTCAGAGTAGGCTGTCTCTTTAAAGTTGACACGTGTAGAATATCAGAGATGGAAACTGTTCTGTGCTTTGAGGTAGTAAACTCAGTACAGTCGTCGACAAAATGGTCAAATAGCAAATGGTTTGCTAGGATATGCTTTTCTGATTATCCAGTGTGATGAGACATTACCTTTTTCAAGTTGTAACTTGTTTTTTGGTTTTTGTTTTTTTTTTTTTCATTATAAAATAGCTCTATTTTCTATGTGCAGGTCTAAAATTTTAATTCTTTATCAAAAACTGACACAGGCTGACACAGTCAGAATAATGCCGTTGTGCTTTCTGCATCTCTTTGATCCACGAGAGTAGTGACAGTCAATTTACATTTGCCAAGCTGGGGGGCTTTTAGGCCTCAATGCTGCAAAAAACTTAATGCTCTGAAAGTCAAATCCATTGAGAGAGTTATTGCCACCAGCAGAGACTCCATGGGAAGATTCTGTGCAGATTTTATGGCAAGTTTGAATTTTTTGTCCTTGTTTTCAAAATACACCATTGCTTAGCTGAAAATTACCCTTGACTTAATCTTCTTCTCTGAGATGCTTTTTCTTCCATGTCAATTCAGTGGTATCAACCTGGCATATAAGAGCATCACTAAATACCCCTCAGGTTTCCCCCTTCAGATCACATATATTCTCTCATAATTTTTTACCCGTCTATGCAAAGAAAATGTACCCCACATTTCTATGTACTAGAAATGTACCCCATCTTTGAGTTCTACAAAGTATTCAATATTTATTTTCCCATTCTGCCTTCAGTTACAATAACTTAGATATTTTATATTTTAGGCATAGCCTAAATTTCATTTCAGTCAGTTTTACTGCATAACTCTGATGAGTTTGGTACCTGGATTTTAAAGTTAAGCCTAGATTGGGTGGAGTTACTCCAATACTGCAGAAGTCAGGATGTCTTTCATACCAATCATTTGCAGTTATGTGGCTCAAATGAAGATGATAGGAGGAACAGATAAAATCTGGCAGAAATCAGTCAATAGTGAAGACCGTTTGCAAGTATAGAGGTGGAGAAATAGAGTTTTCTGGTAGTTGCCTTTCAGCCATCATTTTAAAATTAGTTTTAATTTCACAACCACCTGTTTTAACTATTCAGATCTCTATGAATTATTATACAACTGCTCTGAAAAGAAACATCCATTCAACACATCCATTTCAGAGTGTTGCTTGCACAGGACTTTGCCTCATTCCACCTCTGAAATAAAGAATGATTGGTCCTATAGTTACAGGAGCCTGGGAACTCTGTGCATACAACACTTGCTGTGTAAAGTAATAATTTTTCCCCTTTTACTCATCCTTAGAATGCATATCGAAAGTATTACCTCTTTGTGCAAGGTGATTGCAAGCAGTTTAAGCTGAGGAGGAGAAAGTGAGTTTCCCCACTCATTATGTGTAATTTTCTTTTGATTTGTTTTGATTCGTCTTAATGGGGATGGAACACCATGTAGGTGTGGGCGTAGATGATGGGGTGGGTAAATTTTATGGGGAATGAGCTGAGCAAGCAAGTTTGAAACTACCTCTCAAAATGACTCTTCATACAAACTCGGGGAGGCAATCAGACACTTGTTTTAGAGCCCTTTGACAAATCCCCATGCTCTGCTTAACAAAATTGTGAAAGCAAAGGATTATGCAGCCAAAATTACATGGCCATGTCAGCTCCTTCAGCACAGGAATTTGACAACAAAGTCTGTTGTCGATAAAATCATGTGCCTTCTAGCCCAGAAGATCACATACATCATGTGTTTCTGCTCACATCTAATGCTATTTACCTACCTCAATGAGGCAGCCAGGCTTACCCTAGGCTGGCCCAGAGCGCCTGAGATTGAGGGATCAGTAAAGAAAGGAGAGATAAATATTGTAGACGAAGCCTATGGGTGGAAGAGGGCTTTCATCCACCCCATCTGTTCATGGTACCATCAGGAACTCAGTTAAAAGTCAACAAGCAGCTCTAACTCTTCCGCAGTCCACAGCGTGATAACCCAGAAGGAATTCAGAAAGAGGACTTACAGGTAAATGCCTCAGCAAAACGTCTCCGTTGAAATCACATGGTCACAAAGCTGAAGGGACTGGAGAAATGAAGGAGGGGAAAATTTTTCCTATAAGTAAGTAGGCATCTGGACGTTCCTGAGTGTATCAACAGGTTGTCACAAGTCCTACAATCCCACCCAAACAGCAGAAGAAACCTGTGAAAATTCTGCAGGGGGAACTCAAGAGCTTCTTTCAGTGGGAGGAAACAATCTGGCCTATAATTAAGTTTTCATCTCCTATTATTTATCCAACATCATAGCATCTCATCCAACATCTACCTTGCCGACGCTGTTTATTTAGTTAGTTCATTATATTTCTCTATAATTTGTTGCAGTTGAGCCGAACACAATAGCTTAGAAAAACACCATTCCAAACACTTTCATCATCACAACTTTCTAAATGTCCCAGCCCTGCTTGTTGCCAAGCAGAGAAAGAAGCATTGCCATTTCTGTCACACTTGACTGCCATCCTTTGCCCCTAAAAATCCACCCACACTCGCTCTGCTATTCATTCGTCCTTTGTTAAGTCTTCAGACAAGATGAATGTGGACAGCAAAGGAAGACCTAAGGAAATGCATAAATGGGAAATGTAAAACAGAAAGAGATGAGTGACAGAAAGATAGTGACCTGCATCTGACACACCCTGCTTTTGTAGATTGTAGTTTCACATTATTCTTTGTAAGCTGGATGTTGTTTTCTTGATGGGGACTGTCACTGTGTTTTGTGTGATGGGGTAATAAAGCTTCAGTTACGACAGGTGCGGGGCCATTAGGCAAGACTGCAAAGGGTCTCTGATCAGCTGCAAACATCAAAACTTGAATGAGTCTTGATTTACTGTGGATGAAACTGTGCCAGGACCCGCATCATGTATGTGCATCAGTTAAACATGCACAGACCTGTGACAGGCTTCTGCACAGCAGTAAATACCATCCATAACAAATAAAACCAGGGAGACCTGGTGGTTCAAGTCCTTGTGTGCCGTGTAGATGACTGGAGACGGCCATCTTGGTATGAAAAACAACAAAATAATGAGGATCAGCAGGTCTGATTCTGATTTCAATTATATTTATGTAACCCAGGAGTGACTCCACCAAGATGTGGAGCAGTAATGGCGGATTTGCAGGGGCAGGCCAAGATTCTGTCTTAGGTAAACAGGCTTTGTCCACAGCACTGCCAAGGCATCGCAGACGGTTCGGTAATCGGAGATGTGACAGCAGCGTGGCCATGTTCTAGCCAGCTCCCAGGGTATGGCAGGGAATCTGCAGCTGTGCAGGCTATGGAAAGAGCTCCATATGTGTTTTGGAAGGAAGGAAAGAGGGATTAAACCACCGTATCTTCCTGGCTCGTGTAAGTGCTAGATGAAAGCTGTTTTCAGTACATCTCATGTGCTGCAATCCCAGCTCAGGCACAGTGTGGGCACAGTGCTGGAGGCTGGCAGACATAAGCTGCACTTACTGTAAATCTTAGCAAAGAAATGCCCCTCTTCAAGGTATGCTCCAGGTAATTCTCAAGAAGTTTGTGGTATTGCCGATGAGAAATCTTTCCACAGACACAGGACTTTTTTTTTCTCCTTTTTTCCCTTTTCTCTGGCAATCAGATGAACCAAGGGATGGTTTTGATTCAGAATCTGGAGCAGATATGGGGAGGATTGATTCATGGTCCTTTTTTTTTTTTTACTTTTAATGGGCTGACAGACTCTGCTTCAGGCCTGTGTTCCAAAGGCCTGATCCAAAACCCACTAAAGACAATTCTTGTAGTAGAGTGCAGTGTGCTGTGAATTTGGCTGTAAACTAGTACTCAACTACCATCCAGTAAAAAAACATGGAATATCAGTTTTTCTTTTAATTACCACAATTATTAAACAAGCTCTAAAAAAACTACCATGCCTTCTTCCTGCCAAAGTTTCCTGTCCCCTTGTTCTGTACCTAACTTTTCAGCAGTTTGGCACTCCCCACTCACAGATAACCTGGCTTCTGTCCTTGCCCTGTGGCAGGAATACTTGCCTGGTCCCATGCTGTGCTCTTTTTCTCCTTTTTTTCCCTTAGCACTGTTCCCAGACAAGCTCACGTGAGCCACTGAAATGAAAAGGTTGCACTGTGTAACAGAAAAGAAAAATGTAAGCAACCAAGATGTCCCTGTGGCAGGAACATTTTCCCTCATCTTCTCCTGTTGCAAAAATCTTTGGCATTTATATGCACACACACACACACCCTGCCCCTGCTTTACTGTCCTCTTTGCTATAATGACTGCATAATATTGAAAACTCCTGAGGGCAGGGTCCTCCTGCATGGCTTGCTCTCAAAAGCGTCGTGCACGCCTGGACTGTTGTTTTAACGATCAAGGTAAGGCTACCAGTCAACATACCACACTGAATAGGCATCTAGTCTGTAGTCAGAGCTTCAAAAAGTCCTTTTGAAAACCCCACTTCATTAGAGCAGTAGAGGTGTTTGTGCCATTTAAGCTTGCAGCCCTAGAAATGTGCAAATAATGAGCTCTATCAGTTGAGCTTATGAACTGAAAAAATTTGGGGCAGAAACATCACAGGTAAAATAAATAATGTAATTAGAATAATCTAATCAGTCTTTCTGGAATGAAAACCTGTAAAACATCATTTCATTCAACAGGAAATGTTGCATTTGACTGAAAATGATACATTTCACTTTGGGAAATTTTGAAAGATTCAATGGACTGAAGAGGCAGATGACAGAAATCTGGAATGGTTGAGGATGGAAAGAACCTCTGGAGATCATCTGGCTCACCCCACCCCTGCTCAAGCAGGGCCGTGGACAGTCAGTTGTCCAAGTTACCATGTCCAGCCATCTTCTGAGTATCTACAAGGATGGAAACTCAGCAAACTCTTTGGGAAACCTGTGCAGAGCTCAGTCACCCCCACATTAAAAAATATATCCTTGTGTTCAGATTCATAAACATTTTGCAGATGGATTTTTGCTATCCTTCTCCCTCAAAACACCAGGACAAAAACTTAGAGGTAGGTTTTAATGTCTCTCTCTCTCAGCAGTGTTTAATCAAGCAGTCTATGAGGATATCCTGAGATAGGAGACTGCAGCCACTTTCTTTACTTCGCAATGTAACTTGGCCTTCACTAGAGCAACACTGAGGCCATTCTCCATTTCCCAGCAGGCTGGCTTCATTGTCATGGCTCTTAAGCCACTTCACTCCCTTGCTCCATGACTGTGTAAGTACTCTAACATAAGCAGAACAGCTCCTACAGGAGAGACACACCTCTATGTATTTATAACCTCCTGGCTAACAGTGACTTGAGAGGTGGAATCTGTTAGTGCAGGTCTAAAGTCTCCACTGGTTCAAGGCAAAGATTTGCTTGTGAGAACTTCAACCCAGGAGGTGTTTTGTAGGTATTTTGTGGAAGAGGCTGCTCTGTCTCCTCCTTTTGGAGCTATCCCATTTCTTATAAAACATCCAGATAGTCATGGAGGAAGAGTGTGAAGAATGACTCCTGGCATGCTAGTTAAAACATTCTCCTGGAAGGTGTGACATGCAGGACACTCAACCCTGCTCCAATTAATGCTTAATTATTTACACAAAGAGGACCAGGTAAACAAGAATAAAAGCCTGGCCCTCAGCTCCTGTCTACTGGATTAACTGAGAGGTCACAGGTGAAGAGAAGGAGAGGTTGGAAGATCAGCACCCCCAGTCCACACCACCATCTCCCACAGATTATGCTTCTTCCTGTAAGTTGGCTAACCAGGGAACTCTTCCCCCACCAGCTCTGTGACCTCAGTCCTCTACTCCTGACACTATTTATGGGAGTCAGCCTCAACCCACAAATAGTTTCACGCTGACAAATGGTTGCCCAACATATTGAATCTCCACCAGAAAAAATTCACCAGCTCTGCAGGACCATTCACAGCTGAACAGCCGCCCACGCACCTCCATCTCTCAGAGTTCCCTTCAGACTGCTGGAGCAGCCAGGTAGCTTTATCTCCACACTCCTTTAAAATGCTGCTGTCAGATCGCCAGGCATTTTAAGGTGCTTTGACTGCAGTGTCTAATTTACCTGCTAAATGTTTGCACAATGCCAAGCACAATGGGGTCCTGACTCTGGCAAGGGTGCCCAGACACTGCTATCATTAACTGTAATTATGGCTGATTACCCAAATCACAGTTCACGTCATGGGGCAGGCTCTTCCCAGTGCTCAGAGGCCGCAGGGCTCCACCTGAGTGCCCAGGTGGGGCACCACACCCTGGGCCAGCAGCCCTGCTCCCCATGGCACGGGCAGCCAGAGGATGGTGGGCAGCTGACAAGGTGGCCTCGGCTTCTGAGGGAGGAAGAAGAGGCTCGTGCCTGATCCTCTGCCTGGGGCCCTTGCATGTTTAATGGTTGTTCTGCCAAAATATTCTGGCAGTCTCTCCCTCAGGGCCCACTGGTAGCCAGCAGAAGTCAAGTTGTTTGCCAGAGCCTGTGTAATTAGTTGCCATGTGGCAAGCAAGAGGCTGCTGCCAGCGTCTGCCAGTGTTGTCATGTCTTCCCCAGTCAGAGAGCAGAAGGGACTTGGGGGCTGTGTATGCATCAACTCTCAGGCCAGGCTTATTAAAACAAAGAAAGAACTATGGAATGTTGGCTGCTCCCATCTACTAGGCCTTAATTTTGGCATATGCAAATTAGTAAGCGCTGCATATTGGAGAAAGTATAGAGACGAAAATGATAGCTGCTAATTTTCACATACTTAATTAAATTGACTCTGATAATTACCACCCTGTATGTTTTAGCTCTGTAAGAGCAACACATAGCCTGTGCACATATGGTAGCAAATATTTCAGAGACTGTGTCAGAAGGTATATATCAAGCTGTCCTACACATATTTATCTGGATTTTGAAATGCAGTATTTTTCAAGGTACTCCATGCACATCACTGCTATCTACTCATCCAATGTCATACTCCTGCCATTTCTGGTCTTGTCTTTTCCACTGCATTTACAAGAAACAAAATAAAATAGAAAATATTATCTGAAGTGAAGTCTAGGCTAACAAATGTAACTCTCAAAGTCACAGCTGTTTTAGGTTGGGATAATTCTCTAAGTATCACTCAAATTACTTTACAAAGAAAGTCAAGCTTTGCCTTCCAGGTGGAGCAACAGTGGCAGATGGCAGATCTGGGAGCAGGACATGGGCTCCACAAGGTTTGGCATGGCAGACAAGCTTGAGAGAATCATGTAAGACCTCATCTCTTTTCAGTCAATGAAGTTTCATCCCTCAAATTCTACTGTTTCATTGCTGTTACTCTCATCTGTCAAGTATAGGTATTTCAAAAGCCCTTGAATATTTTCCATTATGTTGGCTAAGACTTTGCTGACGTTTTGTCTTTTTTCAAAGTTAATTTTTTGAAATTTATATAAGATAGTGCTGTGTAATACTTTGGGCAGCAAACTGTGAAAACTGCAGCAAACCAAAGCTGCAAGTCTGTGATTTCAGTTCTGGTAGTGGGATGATGTATTTTGCCCTTGGACAAGGCCTGATTCATTATGGTTGCTGTGGCACTGGGATGTACCCAGCCCTTCTTCCAACTGAGATTAGAGTGTTTTTAAAATAAAGATTGCAGAAAAGCACAATAGCACTGAAGATTTGAAATTTTAGAGTTCAGCAAAAACATTTTGATCTCCTTCCATGAGATTTTTCCATCTCCTTTTTCCAATCTAAAATATTTTGCTGATATTGTAGATTTAGAATAACTCACTTCCAAATACTTGTCATGAGGCTCTTTTACACTTGCCTCTCAGACTTCCAGCTCACCACAAAACCAGGTCATTGGGCTCTTTTTGTTTCATTAATCCATCTAAGCGATTCTTTAAGTCCTACTAAGGTTGTTCACAATTACTTGCAATATTTCATACACTTACTTTGTACACAGGTAGCACTGAACAGGCAATTTCCCTTTAAGTGGTTTGGGAAAGTTTTTTAGTCAGAAAAATATTTATTTTAAACTTTCTTAAGTAGAAGAATTTGCCTTTTTTGAAGAAGTAGACCTTTCAAAGATGACAAGAGCCTTCCATTTTAATATGTATTAAAATGTATATTGTTTTTCACCTAGAAATTGCTCTCAATGTAGAATTTTGCACTAAGGAATAATTTTTAAAGTAGAAAATTTTGAATTAATATTTTTTGCTTAATTTTAATGAAATGTCTATCTTGCTTGATGACATGTTTTGCCTCGATGCATATTTTCCTGATTAGTCTCCTGGGTTTCCATCCAAGAGGACATCTTTTTTGTCATGTGTTGGGCAAGGAAAAAAATGTTGACATTTCAAAAACTCTCCACGGACAAGAAAGCTTTCTCATTTTCCTCAGCTGCTAAGTATTTTGTTCGGCTAGGATGGCTGTATGAGCCCAGACCTGAGCCCAGATCTGAGCCCAGACTGGGCTCAGCCCCTCCATGCATTGGGCTGGGGTTAGCCACAGGGAGCAGAGGCTGTGCAGAAGTGGGGACTGTGGTCTCGGGGTGGCACCCAGGGATGTGGCTTATGGCATATGAATCACTCAAACCTTTCCTGCAGTTCCTTAGGCAAAAAAGGCAGAGTTCTCCTGAGCATGACAAAATGTTGATGGATGAAATGTAGATTTTGTTATAGAATTTACTGATCTCCCAACTATCAACACCCAATGGAAAGACCAGAACATGAAATGCAGAGCACCAAAAAACACCCTGAAGGTCTGTCCTTCCTGCTGTGATACAGAGGAAGGTTCATCTATGTCCTTCTGAGCTTCATGGACAGAGTGCACATTTTCTACCTTGAAAGAGAAGTAGCAGACAGGATGTATTGCCAGCTTTGGCATTTAACCTTAAGGTCAGCTATTGTTAGGTAACTCTTCTTCATAGCAGAAGACATCATATCCCAACTTTTCTCTAAACAAGACGAAAAGGATTGTCTTCCCTAAAGTACTAATGCTGTTGGTAAGTGCATTTGGTAATACTTTCAATATGCTTATATCCTTTCTAATTGCAAAAAATATAATAAGTTAAAAAGAAAATTTAAAAATTGCACCATGCTGTCAAGAGCCATAAAATGACCTAACTTGATGGTGTAGCTCTGCTCTCTGTTTTGATTTTCGAAGCCATGTTTTCTCAGTAAAGCCTTCAAACACCAAAACCATCCAGCATTACAGATGTTTACAATTATGGGCAACTGAATGAGAAAAACAGGCTTTATTTATCAATCAGGATTTTTGCACACACCACATCCCATCAGGTACCACAGGTGTTGCTGGACACACAGCACCCGCATCACTCCCATTCAAGGAGGGCAAGACACATCTGGGAGGCCACCAGCCACGTGCCAGCACCACACAGTCTCACACATACCCTGTGCCAGGGCAGGTAGCAGATAATGGGACAAGGCAGCCCAGGCCTTCTCCCTGCAGGCTGGGCAAAGCTGGAGTGTCCTGTGCAGAGGTTATGGCCACCTGGAAGTTTTGACTGAGAGGAAGAAGGAATTTTTCCTTTTCTGCAGCAATTACCCAAGCAACCTTTGCTGCCCTCTTGCTGCGTGGAAGGCTCAGGGAAATGTCCCCTGCTCATGGATGCGTCAATTCACAAGGAGCCCCAGGCTCCTCAGAGAGATCCCCCTCAGAGATGTACAGCACACACACCCTCAGGTGATGATCAGGTGGATCACCTGATACGTAGGAGGTGTGATGAACTTGCTAAGCATGTGTCAGCCATCTGAGTGGTACAAGTGCAGCTGATACAGTGATCCCAGCTGGGTCAGACTCACGTGCCTGTTACAGAGTACTCAAACCCTTATTTCCCCATGCCATTTTCCAGGAAGAGCTTTGGGCACCCTACAGTTAAAAAGTCACTCTGAGTACAACATGGTCAAAACCTGAAGAAGGACAAGTATATTGGAACAATTATGTTTTGATGTATTGTCTTCCTGCTGGATACGTGCCACAAGAACGTAAGCACAAAGATGGATAGTCTTCCTCCATGAGAAACTGAAGTTGTTTCAGCATTTCAAAGTAGGATTGCATATCAGCACTGCAGCCATGCTTATCTTCCCTGTTAGGAAGACTATTTGTCCTTTTGTGGATTACAAACGAAAAGGCTCTGATTCTAGCATCACTTATGATAAATCAGCTATAACTGAAGAGCTGATTAAGGAAGTATATCATGCTTAAACAAACCTGCCTGAAAAACCAACCTCACAGTGTCCCCCTCTCTGAGAGTGAAGGACCTCACAAGGAAGACGTGAAGTAGACCAGGGTTAGCTGGGAAAGTACACAAGGAAAGTATCTCTGTATACCTGTCCCCTTCTCACCTCGTTGGAAGGCAACTGCCCAGAATTGACAGGTTAATTATGCCTTAAAATTGTCAAACAACAGAAAGATCTAGACTTGATGGAGTAAGTTCAAATGAGGGTCACAAAGAGGACCAGAGGGCTGAAGCACCTCTCCTATGAAGACAGGCTGAGAGACTTTGGGTTGTTCAGACTGGAGAAAAGAAGGCTGCAAGGTGACATTACAGCACCTTCCCGTACCTGAAGGGAACCTACAAGAAAGCTGGAGAGGGACTTTTTACAAGGACATGAAGAGATAGGACAAAAAGGAATGCCTTCAAACTGAAAGAAAACATGTTTAGGAAGAAATATAGATACTAGGAAAAATTCTTTATTGTAAGGGTGGTGAGGCAAAGGAACAGGTTGCCCAGAGAAGTTGTGGATCATCCATTCCTGGAAGTGTTCAAGGCTGGGTTGGATGAGGCTTGGAGCAACATGGTCTAGTGGGAGGTATCCAGGCCCATGCTAGGGAAGCTGGAACTAGATGATCCTTAAGGTCTCTTCCAACCCACACCATCCAATTATTTCTCTACATCTGTCTCACAAAGGGTCTCAAGCTGAAATGTAATTCCTTACACTGTACATTACCCTATTTGGTCAATTCAGTGTAAACTGGCTTTGAACCTCCATTGAAAGTTCTGCTTTTCTTACCAGTGCAGCCAGTACCCATCTCCTTGGAGTCATTAAAGTTTTTGTGAGGTGTATCTCCTCCCTTCCCTCCAGCCCAAGCATCCCTGTTGTCAACCTCAGTGGCTTATGAAGGTAATGCAGAGCCAGGTGCCATGGAGAGGAGAGAGGAGAAATCAATCTGTGGTAAACTGTCTTCTTTTATAATGCCCAAAAGTGATGTGTGAAGGCCTGACTGATTTAATGAAATCTGTCTTACTGTGCCCTGAAAGAAGATGGATGAGAAAGTACTGCCCTTATATTTTATCCACTTGGTGAAACATCTGTTATGAAAAAAATACATTTGGAAAAGGGTAGCTTCAGCTGACTTCAGCTGTGTAAAAGCTAAGCATTTAGTTTCAACATTTCTAGCAAAGGCAATTCCAGAGGGCATCCAACCTAAGGAGTTTTCAATAGTTTCAGGTACAAAGACGTTCTATGCTTCATCCTCTGGATTGTTCCTGTATCTGGAACATTGCTTCTTCTTATCAAATACTGAAATTACATCATTGTTCTGTGCCTGAAGAAGATCAGTCTCCTCTTCCTCTGCCCCTTTATGAACATTCAGGACTGTTAAACACAAATCTCTGGGCTAAGACCAGTTAATTAGCTCAAGGAGGAAGGTACATGGTACAATTTGGGTCTAACCTCTGTGGTCACCTAGCCAGCACCGTGGCACACTTGTGCCATCTGAACAACTTTTTTAATCCCACCAAGCAAGGGAGTGTTGGCAGCACAGTTACTTGTATTACTTTGAGGCAGGGGTAGGACAGCATTAAATTGCATTGTCTTTTCCTGGACAGCTGCCAAAGGGAGCTGCTAAAAGGGCATGGGTTCATTTTGAGACTGCACAGCTCTGGGTGAGGTTGGAGCACTTCATGTGTTGATGCACAAACTCACAGAGAACTGACTGACACAAATCTTCCTCTGCACTGAACTTGTAATAACTAATCCTATTTCAGAGTTGAGGCACACTTGAACTTCTAAAAAGGAGGAAATGTAAAGCCTCAGGTCTTCAGAACATCTCATTGTATCCTACCTTTTTATGTCATTCCTTAAAAAACAAACACAATGAACAAGAATGATGCGACTCAGATAGATTTTCAAAAGAAAGTCTGCCTCATGAAGTGTAACTTTTCAATTTTTTGTTTTCTTTAACATTAAATTAACATTGGTTTTCATAAATTTATTCTACCCAGTTTAAATAATTTTTTAAAATATAACACAAACCACAAAAACAAACAAACAAAAAACCAACCACACACACACAAAAATTCAGTGTCTTTCAGGTATCTTCCAAGCAAAGATCCAGCACTAGGACTGTGGAGGAAGCAAGTGCCATTGTTAGACCGCATGGTCCACCACAGCCAGGCTCTCAAGATGCTCATAAAAATCTGGGAGTCACTGTCATTGTGTTCAAGTGTGTGCATACATGCAAATCACATTTTCATCACAGGGAGCAGTGAAAGGTAGGCACATAATAACCTCTGAAGAAGGTATGGATGTACCCCACTGTAGCAAGAAACAGTTATGATTACTTAACGAAGAAGCTGACATGTGATCCTTTCTGCCTTGGCAAAAGTAACTTTAAAGCTGTCTTTTTTAATAGTCATGGGATTTGGAATTAGTGTATGTGCAGATGTCCAATAATTACATAATGGACACATCAGTAATGGAATAAAGAGGAAGGCAATTAGTTTTGATTAAAAGATCCTAGTCTCTTTTAATGTCATTGGTAGGACATATGTCAACATTGAGAAACTATTTTTTTGTTTCCTTTTATTCCTTTTTTTTTGCCAGAAAAGTAGATTTACCATGCTGGATTACATCATTTTCACATACATTCCACATGTTGCTTTTCTAAAAATTATAAACAGAGATGCAGAACCATAGTTTGTTTGGCTCCTGCCCCTGAGAGTGACAGCCATTCAACCACTAGCTACAAAAGAGCTGTGCTGCAAAACTGACATAATGCGGGTGCCAAGAGGAGCTGTTTCCACTGGGAAGCAGAAATTAAGTGATTCCAGAGTTCTTGATTCTTCATGTACTTTGTCTGCTAAGGAGAGCAGGTCAGCACAGATAGTAACCTTCTGGATAAGTACCGCTGCATTAAGTAGCCACTGGATTCAAAGGTCCTTGTGGCAGTCAGAGACCTCTGTGTGTCTCATTAGTGTTGTACATTACAACATTCCTGTAAGTATGTGAAGGAGACTCTGTTTTCCCACTTTCTTACCTAATAGGTGTTTGAGATATTCCATATGCTTGAAAATTAAATAGTGGCTACAGTTTTTTTCATAGAATCTGAGAACGGTTGAGATTGGAAGAAATCTCTGAAGGTAATTTGGTCCAACTCCTTACTCAAGCACAGTTATCAAGAGCAGGTTGTCCACAACCATGTCCAGATAGCTTTTGAATACCTCCAAGGTCTGTGACTCCACACCTCTGAGCAACCTGTCCCTGTGGTCAGTCACTCTCACAGTAACCAAATGTTTTCTAATGTTCAGGCAAATCTTCCTGTGTTTCAGTTTGTGCTAGTTGCCTCTGCTGCTGTCTCTGAGCACCATGGAAAAGAGCCTTGCCCTTTCTTCTCTGCACATCCCCTTCAGGCATTTATATACATTGATAAAATCCAACTGAACCTTTTTATTCCCTGGCTGAACAGCCTCAGCACGCTCAGCCTTTTGTCATTGGAGAGATGCTGCAGTCCCTGCTTTTGCAGAGAGAAGTCTTTAGCAGCAGCAAGTGTGCTGTTTGAGCTTTTACGGTTGTTTATCTACAGCATGTGAAACTCCAGAAACAAACTTTCTGCTTTTACTAGATGCTCAGTTGCGTTTAGCTCTTGTGTAGCACAAGACATGCATGCAAACCTTTCTCATGGAGACTTTTTCCTAACTAATTGCATCTTCTTATCAAATATACGATCTCTGAAGGAAAGTGCTTCATTATTCTGCTTACAGAATTTTTAAAAATCCTGCAGTGATGAAGAAGGTAACAAACTTCTGCAGTCAGTTCATTTACTATCACTGCAACAGACTGCTAGGTTTTACTAGATGGAGATTTTTTGGGTGCCATTTTTCGGGTGCCATTTTTCGGGTGCCATTTTTCAGACTTCAGATTCTGAGTAACATATTTTTTGCAAGCTAACAAGTACAAATGGGCAGACTTCTAAAATTATTTAGGAACCTATCTGATGTCAAAGGCAGTTAGGTGTCTAAGTGTAGTTAAATATCTGGGCCAGAAGAAGAGCAAAGCCAGCTAAACCAGCTAGTAGGGCTATCACAGGGAATAGGTGGTGTCTCTGAGCAGTCTAGAATTAGCATAGACTAAACCAGATTGAAAGCAGGGCCTGGCTTTTTAATAAGTGTTTGTCTAGTGACTCACATCATCAAGGCCCCCACCTCCAACTGGAGTTTTTCACACTGAAGCTGCTGGGATGCTATTACTAATAATAGTATCAGGAACCACACCATGGAGGGGTAGATAGGTACCTGGCAGTCGCTGCAGCGTAACAGGGTGTAGCCATCTCCAAAGGGGCTCTGGACAAGTTCCACCATGATGATAGAGCTTGGGCTGCTCTCCACAGCTCTTTCAGATTGCATCTAAACACTCCTCCCTGGAACAAAGTCCTCAGGCATTTCTCTGCTTCAAAGCCTGCCTGGGATAATAAGAATGAACAAACGCTTTGTCGTACGCGTTGGAAGGAAGAAGGAAGAATCATTTCTTGAGTATGAGGCTCTGTGTAAACACAGGTTCTTCTCTGAGTCTCTCAGCTCTATCCAATCTTCCCACAGTTACTGCTTGGTTTTGCTTTGCAGCAGCTGTCTGTGTTTATATTGGGGATAGCTCACTGTAGACCCACAGTGCAATTCCACCTGCAAAGCCTCTAGATCTGCTTGTGCCAAGTCTTTCTAGCCTTGCTCTGCAACTGCATGGGGGTGCCCTGCAACCTGAGGATGGGCACAGCTCACAAAATGCTCCATAATGTGCTCCCAGGGTCTTGGGAGTCTCTTCAGACACATCTTCCTCCTTCTTTCCCCTCTGACCAAATGCAGACTGCAATCAGAGGTGATGATAGCTGGTAAGTGATACAAAGTGAAGGGAGTTTCCCTTGACAGCTTTTATGCACTCTTGGTCAGATCCTTATTAGAGGAAGAGAAGCCGAATGCACCCCCATTGCTTTTGGACCTTTCTGCAGCTATTCAGGCAGTCCTGACAGTAAAGGAAAATAAGTCCTCCTTGTTTTCTCACTAACATTCATTTCTCTCATATCAGATGGCAGGTTAAGAAAATCAATTGCCACCAGAAGTGGCAGCTTTTAAGAGGGAAGTGAGAAGATTTGGAATACTACCACCACAACCCAAAGCATTGCTCTTTCCTGTTGTAGCTGGGCTGCAGTGGGCAACACAAAATAGGGAGAGAAAGGAACTAGCAATGCAAGGAAGCTTTATGCAGTAGAAAACAAACAGGCAATGAAAGGGTGTGTTCCTGAAATCCTTCAAAGGGTGTTAACTCTTTCCTAAGGAGACTAATGACTCCCCCTTAAGCTGGTAGTTTCCTCTGTGCCTCATTAGGGTTAATTCAGTGGGCCAGATTCATCCCAGGAATCCTTCCATTGAAGTCACTGGAGTGATACCACCAATAACCACAGCAAAACAAAGAGCCAAACACGGTGTATATGGGGGAAATAGCTGTCCTGAAACTTTCTGTAAAACTTGGTTATGGCCCTGCCAAGCTCTCCTGCAACTGTTCTTGTGTGGATGGAAATGAAATATATCAAAAGGAATTTAAGGAACTACATTCTAGCCTAATGTAGGGTTTGCAATATAGACGGCAAAAGCAGCCTAGTCAAAGAGCTCATCTCTAAGAATGGTTCAAATGCAGCTTGTGAAAGGACTGGAACATGAGACACCACAGCTGGAACCATACGAGGCGGCAGGCTGCTCCCCAAACATTTTCTTCCCAACAAATCAACTGCACAAGCTGCCTTATGTGGCTGTGCACCTTTACCAGGACTGAGGACACATCCCTGCCTGTGCTCCAGTGGAGGCCGGACAGCCAGACAGACACACTCTCCTGCAGCTTCCATTCTTCCTCAAGACTGACGACAGCACAGGGGACCCCACCTCCCTCTTCCCAGGTTCTGCCTCGCCCTCTTGCCTTACACACTAAGATACACAAAGGGTGGGTGCGCCAGAGTGGCAACAATTTTCTCTTCAAGGCTGTGTTTTGAAGACTGTGCCTTCTCTGGCTATCCCACAGGATCTCAGGCTGCAGGTGGACAGGGTGCTTCCCTAGAAAACCTGCTGCTCTGCAGTGCAGGCTCCCCCAGAATCTTATCATTCCTACTGCTGCCTTTTGGCCAGCTCTTGGTGGCTTTCTGCTCAGCACACAGGATCTTTGCATCATCCTGCTGAGGTGCCCAGGGATGCTGAGGTGCCCCAGGGTGTGGTGCTCCGTGTGTATTTTTTGGCTGCAAAACACGCTTGCGAGTGTCCTGCTCTCCCTCGTGCTTTATTTCCACCCTCCCAGCAGCAGCTTGCCACCAGCTCAGTCGTGCTGACACAGCTGCTCACAAAGCCACCACCCTTCAGCCAGGTTGCTGCAATGCCCTGCAGTGAGGGGTACAAGAAGGGAAAGGAGCTGGAGGAAACAGGCTGGGTGGAGTACATGGGAATGGAATGACTGGATTTCTACCCAGGGGTTGACATGGACAAAGCAGGGGCTTGGTACTCTGTGTTTGCATGCCACAGTCACAGGTCTGGAGCAGAAGGGTTGCAGCACCAGCCTTTCAGTGCCTTCACCTTCTTTACTAAGCCTTACTTTTCTTTCCTGTCTTCAAACCTGATTTACTGTGCTTGAAGTAAGGAGAAGGTCAAGCAAGACAGGATGGCAGGAAAGGAACATTGTCTGGCCGGGTGTTACAGCTGAGGCAAAGACAGAACTCTGGAGATGTGCAACTGTCCCTGAGTCTTAACAGGGCATTTACACCCAGATCCAAGTCACAACTATCTGCCTGAGAAAGAGAGACAAACAAGCAGGCAGAAGGCAAGGGAGGAAAAAGGAAGGTATTGTGCTTTGGGAGCTATCTGCCTCCTGATTTCAGGGCTGGTTTTCAAATAGGAACACATCTCTCTGCTTGTTCTCTCAGCAGGTCATCCAAATGTTGCCAAGCACCAGATGTTTGAAGTGGCAAATCATTTGGAGATTTAAAATTTTTTCATGCTGATCTGCTTCTGATAGGGTTTTTCTTGATTTTTCTTTTTGTTTAAGACTTGTCTACCCCTAAGCAAAAGCTCAAGTTCAGCTGAAAATCTGTCCTGTAAAAGTGGGAGTGAACGTCTATACGGGTGTGGTGGAGGGGAGATAGTGAGAGAAGACTTCTCAGCAGCTGTGTCCTTGAATTCCAGAAGTTCTTGCACTCTGAGGACTGAGAGTTGGCTCAAGTTTTTCCATCTGCCTGCTGACTTATGTTATCTCCAACAAGGAAGAGACAGTGAGGGAAAGACTTCTCTGAACATGGGCTTCTCTCTCATGGCTTCCACAAGCTTGAGCTCATCAAGTTTTCCTATTTCTTCACAAACTTGCTGATAGGTTAATGTTCCCTGGGTTGGTTATGTGGCACACTCCCTTGAGCAGTATTATTTTTTTACTTGAAAACTCCAAGAGAATTCCAGCAGTGATTTCTCCTTATTTTGAAAGGCTTGCTAAAAGCGCTAGATAAAACATGTACGAAATATCCTGAATGAGTAGGATTAATTTCTAGAATGAGTAGGATTTTATTTCCCCTATCTTTTAGCTACCTTTCAGTTTCTCCAAAACTCATCTGTGCCCAGAGGTATTGTGGATGCAGCTTGTTGAAAAGGAAATATTCCCTGATCACAAACTTTGATAAACATATTCCACCCTCACGAATTTTCTTAGTGTAAAATGGCCATTAATTCTTCAAGCCTGGAGGAAACATGAAGACTTTGACAATATCCTAACTGAATTTATTTTTTATTGGAAAATATCTCCCAGGTTTGGGCTGGGGAATGTGGAAATAAAAATAGGTTTATTATTGAAAAATTAATCTGTATTGTAAGAAAAGTAATCCTGCCAGAATAAACATTTTTCATTCAAAACAGAAAGACCATGGAGAGATCTGATCTGGAAACATCACAAAACAGCTTAACCTACAATTGCTGTGCCAACCAGCTTCTTTTTGGAGGGACGTCTAACCAGTCTTGTTTGGCTTAGGAAAATTAAATAAATACATTACATAACACATAGTGATTATTTGTAAGTGTCACATGAGCAAAGAAGATTTCACTGTTTTTAAATTAATGGATTTAGAAACACTTTAACATCTCCAAAAAGGTTTTGATTAATTACTGTGAACTCTAAAGTCTTCTGAGGTTTGGTCACTACCAGCTAACATGTTTTTCCCTGGCCATTTCTAGTCAACAGTTGTTTAAAATCTCGTTAGCCATTATATTGCCAACCTCCACTTCCTCTTAGTGAAAAGCACTCTTGGAAGTAAAAGACCACATATTTCTGTCTTTGCTGGACAGCAGTCAGTTACAGGCAGCTTTAGGCAGTAATGTGAACCTTCATGAGATCAGACTGTGTGCTACGGGGGCTTGGTCTGATTTTTCAGTCCACAGCTTCATTGAGAAAACAATGACATGGGCATTTTATGGTTTTGCTATCAATAATTCCAACCTTTTACGTCTTCCTTCATAGTCATTTTAGGCGGTGCAAAGTGAGTTAAAAGTGGAGATACCAATCAGACCGATAGTATTTTACTCCTACTCTGCAGGGTTGATAGTGACGATGCAAGGTTGCAGGTAATGGAGAATCATGGTCTTTCTTTTTCCATGAAAGGGACTAGATTCTACCACTCCCACTCAGGCTGGAGTCCTAATTTTGCAATAGGGAAACTTGAGCAGAAACACCAGTGGAAGGGGTTCACGTTTGCCACCCCCGCCTTCAACCGCATCTTTCCAGGTATCAGCAAACTACCCCCACAATAGCAAGCTTAGCTGAGTTTGAAAATACCCCCCCCCATTTTCCACTGTTGTTTTTCTCCTCAGTGGTTCACAGAGGAGGCTGCGTTACTCTGGGGGTGAGAGCAGGACATGCTGAGGCAGGGGGGAGCACCTTCCACAGCACTGGCACTGCTGCCTGCCTGGGCAGCCACGGCAGCTGAATGCATTTCATCCCTACCTGAACCAAAGGCAGCTCAGAGTCCTTGGGGTACATAGCTCAGAGTCCTTGGGCTCTCCCATACACAATCCTGCTTCTCACACCATGGCAATGGAGGGCTGTTGAAGAATGGCCTCTGTTTCCCTTTTGCATTCCTCTCTCACTGGAGGACCTTCTGGCACTCCTGCTCCCTTCTCTTCTCCTAGCCCTGCCAGTGGGTCAGGACTTACCTTCTCAAAGATTGTGTCCTTTCTCAGTGATTGTCACAGGCCTAGGTTACACCAATATGCAATAGAGGGGTAACTGCAGCAAGAAAGGAATAATTTAGTATGCAGAAAACTAGACTGGATGATTCACAAGTTTCTCAAGTTCTTATTCAGACTCTATGGGTCTGGTGTGATAGTTTGCAAGTGAAGAATTAATCCTCCAAATGCTTCCTTAAGTGAGGCCACTTGCTGATGCCAGCAGTAGAACTTGTGTACAACAGCTTCATGCATGAGAAGACCTAGACACAGCAATGTTTTTCGTGCCAAAAGAGTTGTTAGGATGGTGCTGCTATTTTCTATAAATTTTTCTTTCACTCTTCCTGAAAAGTCCAAAACAATGATCCAAATTTCACTCAGACACAGTTAAAATACTTCCTCATAAGCCAGGACTTCCAGTACACAAAGCACTTCTCAGACATCCATTAATCCTCAAAACAGCCTGTGAGGTAGGAAATTGTCAGTGTTATTATCCCCACTTCACAGGTGGGGACTCTGATGCAGGGAGATTATGTGATTTGCCACAGGCTACACAGCAAATCCATGCCAGACCCAGGATTAAAATTCAGCAGCACCTGACATCTGGGCAAATACTCAAGCCCTGGTCTCTGCTGCCTCTAGAATATGTGTCTTAAGCAGGACTCCCGGTGAGCATTCATAATCAAGCACTCTATGTCCCTGTATAGCACAAGAGTGTACACACATACCAAGAATGTACAAATCTAAGCAAAGCACAGGCTAAAACATGCCAATTTGAAGACATCTCCCCAGAAGTCTAAAGGAAGACCTGCACAGCCAACTTTTGAAAGTTTTATATTGCTAGTTAACTTCAAACAAAGTAAAGTCTGGTACATAAAGCGTTTTGTGTTATGCCAACAGACATAAAGGATATTATTTAGATCAGTGTTTTCCTGTACGTTTGCTTTCTAAAGAAAATGTACAGGCTGGCTTATGTTCAAGAGCAGACAAAATTGATTTCCTTGTGCCGGGAAACACAGATTGGTTCCCTGAATTTGAAAGAAACACCATAAATTTTCATGTAAGAAGTGCACAATTCTGACAATATTCTGCTTCGAAAGAGGTAGATAAAATATACTATTTGTTGCACCAGTAGCACACAGGATGTTTTCGTCTCTTTTTGTACTGCTGAGTTCTCCTTGTCAGTTCGTTCTGCAAACCCCAATCACAAAAGTTGAATGGTTTTGGTTTTTCCACAGTGGAAAGTACTTGTTTGCTGTATCTGCCCTGTCAGCTCTTGCCAAAATGTGTTGTTGTTCATTTTACGTCTCAAAGATTGTCATGAAAAGATTAATGTCTATACTTGGGAGAAAGAAAACTTTTTTCTGTTTTTTTCACAGTTTGTGTGCAAGTTATTTCTAATGAACACTGGAAAGGACAAAATAATTTAAAAAGTGGCAATGAATGAAGGTTTTGGATCAGATTTCTTCTTTGGCACTGGCAGACTTCCCTTTATGTCTTCTCACAAGAGCCTGTGTATTTGAATAACAGCACTCAGACCCTTTCCCCTCTAACCTGAATCAATACAGGTTGATCATCAATACAGAGCAGCTACTCATTCATCTACATCTTCAGTAGCACAATCCACTTTCCCTGATTCCTCAAAGCTTTTTTTTTCTCACCACAGCTCTGTCTTCTTCAGTCTTACCCACTCACTTCTCACTTTTCTGCTTCCTTTTGTGGAAGCCTTTGAGATATCCAGAAGATATTAGAATCAGAGAGATGAAGAAAGAGGAGAAGGCTAAGAAAATAAAATGTAAGAGGTTCTTTCACAGGAAAAAAAATTAAAATAATAACAACTTTCTGCATTTTAAAAGCTTTAAAATTATATTGATATATATATATTCCTACAAAATAATTTATTTTATCTGCTTAATTAATTTTGCGCTATGTATATTCCGTCTAAAATTTTAAAAAATGCAGTGTGATAGTCACATCTTAATGGCACTCAGATATTTCCTGCAAAGCATATTGCAACACTAACAGGAAAACTTTTGGAACCTGCACTGCTAAAGAAAGCATTCCAAAAAAAACAGCCACAGCTCATCTGTCCCCATTAAAGCAGATTAGCTATGCTGTGAGCCAGTGGATCCTTCCCAGTCCACTCAGCACATATACCACTTGCTCTCTTCTAAATTCTCTTTAGTGGGTTTTTTTATTTTTCTGCCCTGTTCCATACAACATAGAGCAACACAACCATTTCAGTCACTAGAATTTTTTTTTACATTTTCTTTTTTTTCTTTTCTCCATTCAGTTTATTTCTTTTGATGTTTTTCTTTTATTTTGCATTCCTTCCTTCAAGTATCAGTATGTAATCCGGCATGTATTTTTCTCCTTGATTTTATCACTGTATTTTCTATCACATCTTTTGCACCCAGAGGAAAATTGCTGACACTGGAGATCTTTGTGAAGACAAGTCACACCACTCATAACTGTAATGAAATTATTCTTCATCTGCAAAGATATTCATTGAGTGGCTGCCTATCTCATATGTGGGTTTGGCTTTAAATGCAATGTTTGAAACTGCTTCTTGAGCTTATGTCATTGAGCAGTGCAGCTAAAGTCCAGTTCAGACATTAATTCCTTGTAAACAGACACATTGTCCTTTTTGAAGCATAGGGAAGAGCAGAAGACCAGGGCAGGCTGCTCCCCTTGAGCGTGGAGAGATGAGTTGCTGACCATATGCTTGAGAGCCAGGTAAGAACTTACTGGCTCCCCAAAGCCCAGTTCCCTCCAGAGCTGCATCAGCCCTTGACACCTGGTTTGATAACACAGAGTCATTTTAGAGATAAGCAGTGCTCATACTTACTAAGACTGCGAGGACCAGACATTAAAATGCAGCACTACCTCATGCCACGACTCCTCTGTCTGGTCTTAGTCATACAAAAATAGCAATGGTAATATTAGAAATATTGCTTAAAGTTTATTTTCTTTGCTCTCTTCATTTAAAGATAAGAATGCCCGTGATTTTCAAATCATTCAACTGCACTGGATAAATGTTGCAGTTGTGGGTGTGCCAATTAAAGTTAATTATTACTTGACTGATCTGACTTAGCATTGAAATGTCTGGTAGAACTGGCTCTGATCTTGCAAAGGGGACTTTTTCTTCTGTATTCCTGAGTGATGAGGGAGCTTGTTGTCTTGGGATCTGCAGTTCCTGATCATCCATGCAAGAAGAATAGCAAAATCATTCCATTTCATATAATTCAGCTGCACTGGACATGACCTCTGTTTCCTTGGAAAGACATAATTGGTGCAATTCACCCCGTTCAGCTTCTCATGAGTTGTACAAATTTAAGCAGTGCCACTGGTCCCCTTTCACTGCCAAAGGAAACAAGCAGGAACTTCTGATCCATGCCGTCCTAAAAAGATGCTGGAGAGAGTTGATGTGATGCATGTTCCAAAAACCTGTTTATCTCATGCCATTGGCTATAATAGAAACTTTCAGGGACTAGTTCAGGTTTATACAGCAGAACCTTAACTGGTGAATTAATTTAGATAAATCCCACTCATTTTCATCCAATGTCTGACCACTGCTATTGGATTGCTGGGTAGGCTATCTTTCCCTTTCCAACTTACTTGTGTGGTTTCAATTACAGCTTTCAAAAGTTTAGTTTTCAGTTATTTCAAGAAAAAAATAATTTTTCATTTGTTTTGGTTTAGTCTGAAACTACATTTTTTACAACACAACAATAACAAGACAACAGAAATGTTTACTACTGACTGAAACTTTCATTCAACTCAAAATGGGCTGTTTTGTTTTCAATTTGGTGATTTCTAGCTCTTCATTGAATTTTCTTATCCCTTTAAAAATTAGCATTAAATTCAGACAAACTTTGAAATTAATTATTGCCTCAAAACAAAAAAACAGAAATCTCATTTCAGAAAATATTAAGACAAAATCATGCAAAACTAAAACAAAATATGCATAAAGTCATGTCAAATCCTGTTTCAGTTCTTCTGGCGTTATCTATTTCAGAAAAAAATCACTTACCAAAAAAAATGTCTTTCAGTTCTAGTTTTCTTATAAGTTATTTCAAATCAGCATCCCTAAACAAAGCAGCTCTTTCTTTAATGTGCCTCCAACTGCATAAAAGTAGACATTCAAAGACTACAAATATATGGAAGAGAAAATTAATGAATTTGATCATCTAAGTGAGAAAAAATACAAAGTCAAAGAATAGAGATGGGAGATGGAAGTAGAAAAAAAACTTCATCTCATTTCTACAGCAATTTAAGCATGTTCTCTGGTGCACTCTAGTCTGCTAAGCATTTTGCTGAGTTGCAGCTCTGCTCTTGGCAACTAAGAGATGTGGAAACATATATTAGAGCTTATGTTTCTAGTGAGGTAAAAAAATAAACAGTGCACAAGCCAAATGCATGCACACTGCCCATTTTTAAGACTAGTGTTGTCACCGTCTGGCAGGTATATGATGAAATAGAAAGGTGGGACCAGGCTTCAGGGTGCTGCTTGTACTGCAGGAGAGCTGTTATTGCACTGGGGAACATTTAAAACACAAACACTCATCGTTCTTCTGCATACTGTGTTGGGCCATGCCCACCTTAGCATCCAGAGATCCTGTTTTCCCTCTGCTCCTCACCTCCCCTGTAATTTATTTATTCACTTTTTTGCATTGGGAGACTGAGGGGAGGACCCCCAAGGAGCTTTTTTTATACATTTCATTTCCAAGTGGAAAGAAAGAAGAGGACTCTGGGTTCCTTTAAAATACTGCTTACACCTCTCTGAAGGTGTTGAGATCTAGATTAATATTCAGATTATATTCCATTAATTATACAAAGCTCCTAGAGATGACATTATGCTCCATTAATTACAGAAAACTCCTAGAGAAGACATTGAATTTTATCTCTTATCATCATGTATGAAATCAAATGAATAAAGCAGATGAACAGAAATTCAAGTCAGTAAGCAGAATTATAGCATGTTTTTGAACAATCTGGGTATTTTTATGAAATATATATTTATTTTTAAAAATTACTCCTGTTCTGTCTTATTACTACTGCAGTTTCTACATATAAAAAAAGGTACATTAATATATTTATTATAACTGGTCACATTTCCAGAGAAAGAATAGAGACGTGTAGGCCTGGGGAAAGCTGTACGTGAGAAACACACCTCTTGGTTTCCTTATATTGTCAAATATTACCCTATAGCTCTTACATAGCAGGTGGAATAAAGGTATGAAAAAATGTTGCTTGGAGTGAAGCTCAGAGTGGGTAAGTTGCTTCCACTGAGGCTCAGACACATGGCGTGCAGGATCAGACACTACAGAGGGATCCAGGTGTTCCCTTGTTTTTCACTTACTCACTCAACAAATTTTACAACCATTTGAGATCATGTTATACTGCACATACAGATGTCATCCTAGCCAGGGCATATTAAAGAGGTAAAGCGATAGTCATTGAGCACACTGTGCAATTCTGTGCCAAGAGATAGTGTCACACTCTCTCCATATCGTAACCAGAGCTGTGCCTCTTTGCCTTGTGCTTGGCACGATTTGCTGACCATGAGATCATGGCAGATGGGAGTCTGGACATGATAACACACTTGTTAGGAACTGAAGCTGATAGTGTCATTAAAATTGTTTTAAAAGAATCCTGAAAGCCAACCTCAGAAACTCC
>NW_005054417.1:480514-523459 GCF_000277835.1 Geospiza fortis | reverse complement strand
GCATGCAGACTATGCCAGAAGTGGACCCAGTGCAGAGCCATCTAATTGCAGCCACACAAAGCAATAGGGCATAATGCAGGAAAAACAATGAATATTTGTCTGGAAATGCATTTGGTTTAGCAGAAAAAGCTCAGCAAAAGCAAGAAAAGAGTATGAGCCCATGACACAGTTGCCCTGTGGACTCCTGGAATGGCAGGAAGATGGTTGAAACCCAGGACTGATGCAGCCTTACTGAGCCCTGCCTGCCAGCTGAAAGCTGATAGCCAGCATCAGTTGGGTCATCAGAGAAATTTGTTTCAGTGATGCATTTTGAGGATAGGCAGTACAATGTAAGAGGTATCTACTTTTTTTTTTCTCAGAAGAAAGAGTAACCCACTCAGAAAACAATTACTGAATTACTGTCAAAACTCTGTAGGAGGGAGTATTACATCAGCAGGGAGCATTAATGCAACCATTTATAATAACTTATTGTCAAGTACAAAGGGATGGTCAGGAACTGTGTAGAATGACAACCAACTAAAGGGTACAGTAACAAAAGAAGGAAATGGTGCAGATGAAGTCAGTCAGTCATCCACTCTTCCTGCCCCAGTATCTCTTCCCTACCACCCAGATGTGAGGACAGAGCTTTCTTGGTTGAAGCCACCTTGCGCCACAGCAAGGCTGGAGTGCATAGAAAAGGGTGGCAGCTCCACGTCATTCTTAAAAGGAGATGTTTTATCATGTGCTCTGTCTGTATTTCACCATGCTGTTCCCCTCCAGCCTTCTGCCTTTTTGTTTTCCTCCTGAAAACAGTCTTCCCCTTTCCTTCCTAGGCTCACATATCTATTGACATGCTGAGGGCTTATCAAATTTATGTCAGCATTGTTTCACCATCCAGGATGGCAGGGTGAAACAGGGGTCTGACTGTCTACCTAAACCCAGGCAAGCTCACCTGGATACAGGATGTGGGGCATGACAGAGGGCTAGGAGGTGAAATAGGTGGGGTGACTATCTAGCCCAAAGCCTGGGGAGCTGGTAAAGACATGATGTTCCCATTGATAACTGTAGTAATAATATCCAAATTATAGTCCTTTAATCCTGTCCACTGTCAATAGAGTGGAATCTCTGAAAACACGGGAGAGTTGTAACACTTGCTCTTAATAAGAAAAAAGTGTCATTTCTTGGGGAGCTTTTATCTAAAAGATGAGCTGCTAAAGAAGTTGGTGGAAAAATCAGAACTATTAATAATGCTACACAAAAGAAATACACATAGGATATAAAACATGCCCTATCAAATAATTTTCTTGGGATCAAAGGTTCAAACCATTTCCTCAAAAGACCTTTTAATGTAATAATCAGGAGTGAGTGCTTCCGTGCTGGTCAGGATGTGTGATAAGGTATGGCTTCAAGGAAACTCTTTGTAATTTCATGGAAAGATAAAGGACATTGCTTTCCTAAAATGACAGGAAAATATCCCTTATGATACACTGTCAGATCTGTCCCTCTAAGGAGAGAATGAGTTGGAATTCAGTCACACTACCAAAGTATTTGTAAAAGCCAGATCTGGGTGAGTTCATCCTTGTAAGTCCTTTAAGCACATTGTTTGAAACAATAATTAGGGCTGTACACAAATATATGCACATGCACCAACACAATTCCTACAGAATGCTTCTTCTGTAGCTTAGAGCTGTAGTGTATGCCCAGGGACATGGTGACTTGGTGGTGACTCAGCTAGCTCCTGTTGTAGTTAAGACATTTCTTAAAGGTACATCAGGAAAGTTTCCAAATCTGTTTTCTGACCCTCAAAGACAACTAAGACATTAAAAATGATTTTGTAAACAAAGTGATTTCCAGTATAGCAATGATGTGGCTGCATTGCACAATTAAGAGACGTGTTTAGGAGTAGCAGACTTGAACACCAAAGGACTCTAGGCTAAAGCTCTTTGTCTACAAATTTTAATGGATCCTTGTTCTCTGAGAGACAGCCACAAGTGACTGCAGAGAAGATGAATTAAGGCCACCATGTGCTAGTCACTGAACTTTGGTATCCCTTCGTGGTGTTTGCTCTACAGAGGGCATTGGTTCATTGCAGACTGTAGTTCTCTGGCTACAGAGGGCATTGGTTCATTGCAGACCGTCCAGAGAACAGGATTGTAATGGTTTGGGCCTTCAGCTGTGGAGGTCTTTGGTTTGGTTTCAAATGCTGTCTGAGATGCTGTACCAACACAGCAGGTAGGGGAAGGTAGTTGTGATGATGCAGCTGCAAGGCTCCATCTTCTTGAATAAGAACATAAAAATTCTAGCAACCACAAACACATCTGGAGGCTCATGCCACCCTTCCCAATAACTCTGTTACCAGCCTGGCTTGGGAAGCAGAGTAAATGTGCAAGCTTCACAGCAAAGTAAGTGTGCACACTCGGCTCTGAAGACTCACCCATTCCGGATAGAAATAATAACAAAGTACCTGAACACTGAGACATCATGGAGACCAAGAGCCCATGAGCCTTTCTAATCCTTCCAGCAGGGTGGTGTGCTAATCTTTCAGTGTGTGCTGCAGTGCTCTGCTCTCCTGCAGCCCAAGCATGCCACCAAGTTCACCTCTGACCCAGAGAAAGAAGGTGCTTTTGCTAGTCAGAGTAGATTGAACTCTAGAGGTTGAACATCTGCTGCTTTTCCTGAAGGTTTCAGATCTTTTCCCGATTAGTATTGCCCCATGCAATGGTAGCTTGCCAAACAAATTACAGAAATTTCAGGCTTAATAAATACCACAAGAGCCACAAGTTCGAGTTTGATTCTGTTTTAGTTTTGCGTGCTGCAACATGAAATTAATCTCCTAATGCATCTTCAAGTACTTTCCAAATAACTCTACTGTTTATTGCACACTTTGCTCTGTTTACAAAAATTTTTAAATGCCATTATTTCTCTAGGTGCTTCTCTTTCTGTAGCCCTAAGTTATTGTCTTATAGTGGGTTTTGAAACTGTGAGAAACAATTTGCATTAATTTCACAGCCATAATTTATAAGGAACATAATGAGTCATTGTCACAGGCTGTCCGCCTTTGTTGTCTTCTACTTCCTTCTTTCTAAATGGAATTTTCTTAGAAAAAAAAGTACTGATTTTGATAGATAGCTTTGGGACTCAAAAAAAAAAATTAGGAACATTTCTGGAAAGCAGTGTGAGTCAAAGTTTGACCAAAGAACAAAGAGATTGCGAGAATGTGTTCTATTTAGTGCTGAAACTTAAAAGAAAATGTGTATAAAGGGTATTATCCATTCTTTACAAACACAACCACCCATATACTCATATACTTACACCTATTGCCTAACAATGGCTTGCTGATTGCGGCAGTGAAAGTAGCAGAAAACTCTAGCTCACAGAAATGTTTGCACTTTGCAACACTTAGGGTTTGGTCAGGCAGCTGCATTTAAGGGCAGGCTTAATAAGCAATTTTATCTCCCTGAAATAAAACTCTCTTTCATTTGAAGACTTCTAATCTTATTTCCAAATATAAACATTACAGAGTGTGAAGGAATAGTATGTTCTGTCTGGTTTTGAACCTCTTTGAAAATCAAAAAGGTAAGATAAAATGTGGGCAACTGGGGACATCATGTTTGCAACCCAGTAATTATTTAGATTGCTTAGGGCTCATAAACTGACATTTGAAACACACCCAGCACAAATATATTTTGTTCCTTTCTAATTTCACACTGGGATAAATTATTTTATTTCCCTCTCTCCTCTGGGCTTTCATAAATCCCTTCTTTTTCCCTTACTAAAGATGTGCATGTTGGATGGAAAACCACCCAGGGTCCTCAGCAGTTCTCATTTTCATCAGTCTGACCAGAGGAGCAGAAGGGCCTGGCTTGTTTTTGTAACATGGAAAGTGGGATTTCTCACAAACAGCCTTAATGGACAAATGTTTCATAGCCCTCTTCTGAATAAGGGGTACCACTGGCTGTAGCTTGCAATCACTTTTTACTGACAAGTCCCCCAGATGTAGACACCAACATTTGTTTATGTTTCCATATTGAATACATCATTTCTGCTTCAATTATTTAAAGAAAGCCTTGAGCTTCACTAGATGTAGACAGAGGTGCAGCTCTTGAATAAGGCCAAGTCAGCACCATTTGGCTGGCCTTTCAACAGATTTCAATATGGGTAGGAATAAATTCTTGCAATTCCGTTCAGAAAAGCATGTGAGTGCTGTTAGACTTATGCAGCACCTTAGAATTACGAATGCATATTTAAGATCCCCCCTGAACAGGGTCCTACAGACTAATTTGTGCTATGTGTGAGAGATGCTGAGTTCATCTCTAGTTCCAATATGAGTGGCCATAAATAAATATGTATATTTATATAAATACACTCACACATGCATACAGCAATCATGGGTTTATGATTAGATGAGGCTGACTATCTGACTAAGATGATACTGGGATGAATCATTGCCACACTAAATTTGCTCAAGGTCAGACTTGTTTTCTGTTTTCTTTTCCTTCATAATATGGCTTTTGTTCAAGGTGATCCATTTAAGGTATGAAAAAAAAACCCAAGAAGTGTCTTTGAAAATGTGGTTTATTTGCATAAGTAAATCTTTTACAGGAAAAGAATACATGTATCATATTTATCTGGTGGTATCTTTTTATCCCTTTTCTTTACTTTTTTTCCACCCACATTTAGGATTCAACTTTCTCATGTGAAACCACTGAGGTCTTTTTTCTGCTGTAGACATAACACAAATGTCCTGTTAGACATTTCGTTGTGTGACTCATGGGCCATAATGTGGAGCGATCTAGAATGCATAGTCTGAAAAAAGTGGCAGAGAAAATGTTCACAGTCGGGAGTTCCACAGGTAAGTCAGGAGCAGCTATGAAAATAAGCAGAATTATGAACATGTAAAACAACTTCAGGTCTTTTGTTTGGCACATGCAAGGCTATGACATACAGACCATGAAGATTAAGGGAGGTGGGTTTTGAATTAGGAACAAAAAGAGTAAATGTAAATATTCTTCTCCAACCAGACAATTTGAGAAACATCCTGAGAAAAAAAAAATATGTCTAGTGTGTCTGTGCTGAAGTAAAACCAACACATCCCTGTCACATTAGTATGAGATCAGAATGAAGTCCAGAAAACTCAGAAGAATTTGTCTCTCAAATGGCACTGCTAAGAGTATTCCAGATAGCTAGTGCCATTTAGTGATACATTTCTGATGGTGTCCTTAAAAACATATCTATCAGCAGCTGCACAAGCTAGCCCTGCACCCACAGCTGAAACGAGGATATTTTTCAAGATACCAGATGAGTTCCCTACAGTTTCAAAACTTCCACTTCTCTCTCATTTGAAAAACTGGGGTATTTTTCCATGGTAGTCATTTGCCCTTTTGTTTTTGCATACACAAAGATGATGAATGTGACAACAAATGGAGCTGAATCATGGGCAAAGGTGGTCTGGGAGATGCAGTGGAGATGGAAGAAGTGAAAGGGGGCAGAGGCTGCCTTTCCCTGTGGGACTGGAGCCAGGCTAGGCACCCTGCAGGCTCTTTCCAGCTGTACCACTGCCCATTGCTTAATCCACAGCAAGGTCCAGCCCAGGATCCATCAGCCCAGGATTCCCAGTCAGGAGGTGCTCTGTCCTGCGCCCAGGCTGATGTATTCCCAGAGAAGTCAAATGGCTGGAGCAGAGCCCAGCCTCTGCCCACAGGGAGGGAAGTGATTATTAGCTGGGTCCCCTGTGCTCATCAGTCCTCTGCTCAGTGATTTCCAGACAGATGAAAGAGGTGAACCTGGAGCAAAGACATGCTGGAGACTGGCTCTTACCCATCCAGACTCAGGGCTATTCCATTAATATGGTCTCCTCAGGTTTCAAAATTTCAATGCTGTAATCCCAGAGCAGGAAATTCTAGGAAAATGCATGAACAACAAACTTTTTCAACTAACAAAATCATATCCAGCCTCATTAATATTCCTTAATTTTCAGAACAGGTACAGGTTTGTGTGGTTGCAAGCTCGATTCTTAGCTTGACAGTAAAACCAAATGAACCTGATACAAGTGTAATTCTGCCAGCACAAACATTTTGAGTTTACTTTGATATCAGTGCAAAAGTTTCCAAGTCAAAAAAGAGTCAGACAGACAAATTAAAGAAAATTAACCCCTTTTTCTTCTCAGACATCTCTAATTGTTTATTCTGGCCCCAGCTCGCCATATTTTCTTTACACTTTTACATGGCTTCATTTAAGCAGGCTGGTCCCAAGCTGACAAGTTGTATTTCTGTGATCCTGCAAGGTGCTGATCATTCTGCCTTTGATCCAGGAGAGATCAGAAGCACTAACTTACCTCCAGGTCTTTGAGGCTATCTCTGCATGGCAGCACTTGCTTCAGCTCCTTGGGGTTTCAGGGCCAGCAGGTCAGTGTTTTGTGAGGTTCAGAGCATTTTTGCACCTTGATCTCAGCAACTTGGACAACATGTGCTCCAAAGCAAAAAACTGTTGCAATTCCTTCTGTCCACCCAAAGTAGCTATACAACAATGTGAAGAAAAGGTTTGCATCAAATTCTGCTTGATAGGAAACATTTCTGCTCGGCTAAGCTTCCGTAAGATGGATAACCCAGTGAAAAGCATTTTTATGCCTGAAGATTTAACTTGCAAAAATACATGGGCATCAATGAGCTTTCTTAAGACCAGAGTTTTTAAATGCAGAACTCTTTTTCAGCTGAAACTGTGCCTACAACAAAAAAAATAATAATCATTGCTGACAGATTTTTTTTAAGACTGACTTTGTTTCCAAATTTTTATTGGATTTGTTGAAGCTGTTAAAAGTGTATTTCTGCTTAAGACTCCTGAGACAAAAAAAAACACATGCAAAGGGGCAAGGAGAGTGCTTATCTCAGACTGATACTGCTTTTGAATTACATATGCTACATGCTGCACTAAGACTCTGAAACCTTATGCAAATTAGTAACTTTGCACAGCTGAATCACCCTTGCTGGGCTAATTTTTATCAATTACATACATTCCAGCAGACCAATGAATTGTCTAAGGCTTACTCATGTTCATAAATCTTTGCAAATCTAGGGCTTTGTTTTCTTCCAGACAAACTCAAAATTGTAAAACATGATGAAAAATAACAATAGAAGCAGAAATAAAGAGAAGATAAGTCAAGAGAGGAAAAAAAAATCACACACTTTTTGGACTTACTCCAGGTAAGACCAAAAAGGGTTGGAAAGATAACTATAGAGTTGACCTAAAATAGAAGATCAGGCTCAATTGCAGTAACTTTGTCAGTCATGGAGCATGTCAGCCAAATCCTGAACTCAGATCTTACTCAGGAGACTGTTCCCTTGTAAAACTCTAATAGCATTAGACCTAGAAATTTCAAGTACTGTAAAAGAAACAAAATTCCAGGGCAATAAACAGGGAGGGAATTCCAGACAGTAGGACTAGTAGCCTAGGGGTAAAAAAAGGATTTTGGCAGATTCTGGCCTTAACTATGTGAGCTTTTTACGTACACATTTCCAGTACTTCGCTTACTTCACAGTAACCTGGCAAAAATGAGGTCAGACTAATATATACCCCTGGTTTCCCTTGTAAAATTATCATAGACTACCATGTAAGGATAATCCTCCATTCTACATCTTAATGTAATTTCCGTTCATGAGGGAATCACAAAAGTATAAAAAGTATCAGGCCTTTCACCTTTTTTAACATGGCAAAATAATGGCTCAGTAAATGCAGTTTGTCCCACTGGGAAAAGTAGTAAAAGGAGCTTTTGCCAAAGTTTGTTAGGACATGAGGTCAGCCTAACTAATTAGAGTCCCAGAAAAGTATTACGTGATTCTTAGACATAACCAATCCAATTTGAAAGTCAAAATGCACAGTAAAAAGTGGCTTCAAAATGATTTAAGGCATTTGGAAAGTGGAATGTTACATGTTCTACTTCACTGACCAGTCAACAGCTGAAGGAAAATAAAGCTCAAACTCACTGCCTCTTTGCAGATGCAGCTCCAGCTTCAGCAAGGTCCCCTTTATGTTCCATCAACCTTCAGCAAGGTCATGAACAGCTTTCTGCAAGTCAGTAACAGGAGTTAACGCCTCCACATGCTTAGGGAAATGCTACACTTCCACAAGAGGTTATACAAAAATATTTAGTGGCCAATCAAACCATAACCTCTTTGAAGAACTTGTTGAAAACTTGGCCCTGTACAGGATTAGGCGTTAGGAGCTTGATGAGTGATGGTACAAGATGACTTGTTATTATTATTTGAGGAATAGGTTTCCTTCCAACCACCTCAAAGAATCTGACAATTTCTCCCACACTGGTTCACTCTCAGCTGTTTCATTTGAACTCATAAAAGCTGATGGATTGCAATTTTATTAGAGGTCTATAGGCTCAATTAAAGTGATTGTTTAACATGAAGAATAAAAGACCATCTGAAACAAGAACTGGCGACAGCCAAAATCTTTCTTTTTGGAAAACGGCACTGCAGTGAGTTACCTATTTAAGTGGCTTTTGACACAGTCAATATTTAAACCTGGAAGGTGTTAAGAGATCTTTAAAAGCAGTGTTAAGAGTAAGCATGTTTAAGACAATACCACCAAAGATTAACTGGAAATGGGCTCTCCTTTGTTCTAGGTGCAATACGAAGAGAAAGTGAAAGATAGTCACTGTACTGAATAGCTAAAATGGACACAGAATGAGTGCAACAGATTGAAGGGAAAAAAATAATGGGTTTTGAGAAAGATGGCAAATATAGACTGCTCCCATTCCCAAGTGCATCTTCTGTCTTGTTCCTGTGCCATGCTTCATTTTCAGGAATCCTCACTGCCAACAGGATTGTGGAAAGGTTGCAAGACACATATTTCTTATCACACAAGTCTTACAAAGCATTGTGACAAACTCTGGAGGTGTAAATGCACTTGCTTTATTAGCTGAACAGCAGCTTGGACTGGAACAGTCCAGTCAGGTCTCTGGTAACAAAGGAATAAAACCCATTTTGCTCCCTTTATATCAGAGTGAAGGATGTGTCTAGTGAACAAAAGGTAAGTAGCCATTCAGTGAATGGACCTAGGATACAGGTCCATTTCTCCAGCTGAAGTCTCCAAGAATTCCTCTCCCATCTCCTTGTGCAGGTACTGAGTTTGGAGGAAATCACTGTGCTCTTCTTCATGACTCCATCAGTGCAGGGTGTCCCCCGCCATGTCTGCAGCTCAGCCATGATGCTGGGGCAGAGAGAATGGGACCAAATCTAAGACCTGTATTTATTCCCTTCCTTGAAGTACCTGCTGTCCTTGCTGCAGGGGTTCAGCATCTCAGCAGCTTTGATGTGGTCACACAGGCCACTTGGGAGAAAGAGTTTAGATTATTTTGACTGAATTCAAGGAAAAATGTAAAAAAAAAAGTGGCTTTACCGTGTATAACAGCATCACAAACTTCAGGTCTGTTTCACCTATCACTGCCGTAATCAGCAAATCTCCATAACTCACAGCTCCAGGCTTTCCAGGATCAAGCATGTTGTAAGCTTCCACGAACACTTTTGCTAGCCCACCTGACTAATCAGCTCCTACACCATCCCAGCCCTCAGCTATGCCACAGGGACTGGAACAGTGAAACCTTGTCAA
Source organism: Geospiza fortis (assembly GCF_000277835.1). Lineage (NCBI taxonomy): Eukaryota > Metazoa > Chordata > Aves > Passeriformes > Thraupidae > Geospiza > Geospiza fortis. The sequence continues at coordinate 513,865 of NW_005054417.1, read as the reverse complement.
ATAAAACTGCTAGAATAGACACTACAGGAAAACTAACCTGAGTGTTGGCTGATTTGGGATACACAGCCCTTCTGTGAGGGCTGATACATGGCACTGTGTGTGTGCTCCCCATGCACCTCTTACTTCCACATCTCCTTCTTGGCAGAGCCCAGATGTGACTATTGCCCTCACTTGGGCTGTCTGCAAGGATGAGATGTTGGAGGAGCTTCGTGGTCTCCTGACCCCCCCTAGACTGGTCTCGAGAAGCTCTGGATTTCAGGGAGGACTGCAGCTGCAGCTGCAAAGTACTGATCGGGATCCAAATTTCCCAAAGCAGTGCTCAGATGATTTAGTTCCTTGTTGAAAGGAGCCAGCACTGAATTTTAAAACTGAAATCAGAGCCAAACTTCCTCAAAGTCTGGGAATGTTCTGATCTAGTGGGTTTGGTTTGAGCCCATCTCTAATATGAACCATATAGAAACAGGGCCCAAATCTGCTTTCATTTCAATTAATTTCACATAAGAACAGGTTGGAAAACTTTCTTGCAATGTAAGTTTGTCAGAAAAGGCCAGTAGGGTCAACCAGTTATTCTCATATTCTATAAATTGTAAGGAAAATTTCTCCAAGAACATATTTTAAAAGCTATATGGTCTCATCCCAAAAAGATGTTTCCAATAATAATTGTTTCTGTATGGATTTATGCTGTTACCTGTTTCATGATGCACCATTTTCTTCTTGACTTAGTGGCAGCTCTCTGACAAATTGTGCAATTCTGAACATTATTACTGAGGACATATCTTCAAAGCATGATCCTAACTGATGGAGTCCATCCCTTCTGTTTTATGTGTGGCACCAGTGCCTAATATGAATTGATATGTCTCATCCTTTTTTCCAGCTCAATATGCAGCTTATGGGAAAATTTGACACTTAATGTACAGATACACTCTGAAATTTTATATTATTCTAATAAAAATGCAGGTATGAAATGCTATTCAAAATGTTAAATTCAAGTATGATACATGCATATTCTGTCATTTTAAAATGTCTTTAAAAGGAATTCTTCCCAAAATTTTGATTCAAGATAATTTCTGGAATTGCTTGGTTTGACTTGATTTGGAAGAAAAATGAGCAATGACCAGTAAGATGGAAGACCCAAACATGACCAGTTCAACTTTGCCTGTATCTTCACAGGGTGTCAAGGATTAGATCCCAATGTACCTTGGAAATGTCTATGGAAGCGAAACAGCCTTTGCACAAAAAACTGCAAACACACAAACAAAAATAAAACCCCTTTCTAAGATACCCCTAAGTGACAGACCAAATGTAGGTGTGATGCAGGTGAGGTACCTGTCCTGACATGGAGGGCCACCAGTATGGCATGACAGAGCAGAGGGGAAGCCAAGTGCAGAGCAGCCTAAGGGACCTGAAGCCTGATTTACTCTTGGCAAAACAAATTTTTTTCCAATTTCATTGCTTAAGCTGCAAGGTCAGAACAGCCTCAGCCCTACCTGTGAAGGAAGCCCCTGCATGCCAGTGCAATACCTCCTGAATTTTTAATGACCATGTGGTATTAGGACACATGAAATGGAAAATTGCAGCCATAAACAAGTCCAAAAATGCATGAGTCCAGTTCAAACGTGTGAGACCTGCTGTCTTGGCAACTAACTTACTGCATAATGCAGGCCACAAATTTTCCAAAAAGATATGCACTTCTGGCACATTAGTACACACAGAGATCACAAACCAGACTGGAAGGAAATAACATGAACAGTAGTAATTTTAAATGCTGCTGTTCAGGGGCATTGGTATCAAACAGCTTTTGACCATGTGCTTTAGGGTTTTGTTCATTGTGTTTAGGTCATCCCAGGTGGAAATTTCCTGATTTGGAACCTTAGATAATACTTTCATCCATTTACTTTTGGATTTGGCATATTTTCTATGCCCAAGGCTTTGCTACCACCATCAAATAGCAGCCATACTTGCAGGAAATCACATTTCAGTCACCAACTGTTCATTTATTGTGGTTCATGCTTTAATTTCTATTCACATTAGATTAAAATCATTACTGTGATTTTCTTAAATATTCACCAGATAAAAGGTTTCTTACTGTGAGAAACCATCCATCTTTTACTGGGCAATCCAGAAGCACAATGTGAACACCAATGTGCCTTATGTCCATGACATAGACATAAGTAGCATGAAAAGTTTGGGCTTAAAATTTGCATTAAAATGATGGTGTAAGAAATAAGCCTCTTCCCTCAGTCTGCTTAAACAAGTCAGGTGCTTCCAAACCTCCCCATTTTGCTCAAGACTCCCTGTGTAGAGCAGCATGCCTCTTTGTTTTCCAGCACCTATTGAGCTGGTATCATGACCATGTTCCTCACACTATGGACAATTACTTTGTGCTGTAAATCAAGGACTTCTGGAGTGCACCAGACTTAGAACACATGCTCAGACCATCTGGGCAGGACATGTATATGAACTCCTCAAAATCTGCATTGACAAGGTTTCCGGAGTGAGAAAAGGAAGATATGTCCAAGAAAACCCAGATGTAGGATATCTTTAACTGAGTCTAATCTTGGGAGGAATTGTGGCAGGGCAGATTAGGTCACAGATGACCATAATTCTTAGAAAAATATCTCACAAAACACTAATAATAAGCTATGGTATGTATGGCAAAATTCAATCTCCTTTTCACTGGAAACTGAGAGAACAAGCTCCAGATATAAAAAATTATTCCCCCCTGACAAGTTTCAAATCCTAGTGGCAATGCATGGAAGCATTAGCCCTTCTTAAAAGCAAAGGGACAAAAGAAAAATAAAATCAACTTTTTGACAACGTATTTTTCATTAATGTCATCCTTAAAAACAGCTGGATCTGGGTTGTTAGCTTCTGCAAGAGCATCTAAGTGAAATCTAAGTGAAATATGCACTTAGGAAAGTCTCAGAAGTGTCAGAAAATTAATCCAGAATTGTAAACACCTGGCACAATCAGAAGTAACTGCTTAAAGAAACCCTTATACAGGGCAGTACTAGACCAACTTTGCAATGCTGATGCTCTGTCCATAACAAAATGGGTTTAATTCAAGAGTCTTCACAGACGATTGTATCTTTTTAATTAAATTAATTTAAAAGCCTATTATATTTTTACTGGTGAAAATTTCATGCATAAGCCCAAGAACAAACAAACAAATAGAAAGATGCTAAGGAAGTAGGACAATAATATGCCTTTATGTGCAAGACAACTTGATTCATTGGAGTAGCGTGGCAGAAGCAAACTTTTAAAAGGGACTTAAATGTGGTCAGTCTAATCCAGATCCAAATCTAGCCTGGTTACTTCATTGTAATTGAGATCAGACTCTGATGCCACCAGCAAAAACTGCAAATAATCTTCTGAATACCATTATTTCACCCTTACATTTGTTGCCAGAGCTTCAGCAATACATTTCGGAACCTGGGATGCCTCCTTCCCTGGACTGCTCCTGGCTGCTCCTGCTGGCAGGGGTGCACCACTGGCCAGATGATGTCTAAAGTAAAAACAAACCCTGTCTTGCTGGGGCTCTGCCTGTGGGGACACTGGACTGAGTCCAGCCAGGGAACAAAGTATTCAAAAAGGGAACAAAGTGATCACAAGTGTCTGCAATACACAGGAGAAGAGGAAAAGTGAAAAGACTGGGAATAAATTCACAGTTTGAAGGAGGAGAGGTGTGACTCTGCTTTTCTAATTCTGTCCAGGACTCAGAAAGAGAGAGCCAGAAAAAAAAAATAGCACTGGGGGAGTTATTTTCTCATGGTATCTCCAGCCAAAAGCAAGTTGTTACCAGAAGTCTTCTGAGGCACATTGAGTCAGGAACAGAAAAAAAAAAAGTGCTTTGGGACTTAAGGCAAGATGTAGATGGCTTGAGGCACCCACTTCCAGAACTGCCTTCCAGAAAACTCCTCCCAGCAGCCACACAGCCCTGGAAGTGCCAGCATCCAGGGGCTGTGGGGAGTGCAGACACGGCCTCTCCTGCCCACACTGAGCCACACGGTGTGAGCAAGCTTGGGCACAGGGACCAGTCCCTGCCTACACACTGCTAAACCTCCCAGGGACCAGGAAATATGAACTGGGAGGCTTTTGTCCACAGGCATCTGTGCTCTGAACAAAGCTACATCTCTGCAGGCTGCTTCTCTCCTTTGCCAGCACAAGTACCATTTACCCCACTGGGGCTTTTCTCACATTTTATAAGCAGAACAGAATGCCTGACATGGAGCCAGTCCAGGAAAGGGATGGCTCAGCTTCCCCCCAGTCTTGAGCCTCCCAGGGTGAGGGTCTTCTGCCAACTGGACAGGTTGCTCCCATTAGAGACAGAGCAAATTATGAAACAAAGGTACTTGTGTTAGTGCATCTGTGTCCTTAAAATAGCATGTAAGAGTAAATAGCACCTGTGCAAAAGCAGGCACCCTAAAAGTGCAGTACTTTCTCTGTGCCACATCCATGCTTTAGCTGCTCTCAGGATAAGGGTGGTGAAACAGTGATAGGAAGGAGAAGGCCTTGTTGCACACACATGTAAGCTAGTTCAGGCAGGGCTTTTCCTGACACCCACACTGATCACAATTTTCTGGATATATTGTATGTATATAAATGTATTTGTACATGGAAGCATTTGTATGTATGCATTTTAAGATATGAATATATGCACAGATATACTGCATGTATTTATTTAGATTGTGAAAACACTAATTCATCCTGCATTAGCAGCATTTCAAAACCTCAAGCAGTGCTAGCATGAGGATGGAGGCATGCTGTTTATGCAGACTGTTGTTAAATATAATTATTCCTTTAACTCATACCTCTCTTTTCTAATATCTAATATTCCAATGTCAAGGCACATCACTGGTGGCTCAGCAGGGTGTGTGCAATGGTGTGGATGAGGCAGGTGTCCCATCCATCTCTGGTATTGATACCAACATCAGCCCGTGCAAGACTTGCAAACAGCAATAAATAAGTTTGACACAGCTTTAGCAACACTTTGAGTTGTTTTGTTTTGTTTTAAAAAGGGAATTGAAAGCAGTGTGAAATAAAATGAGAGGGGTCACAAGTCTGTGGCCAAAATGGAACAATAACCATAGTAAACTGTTGGGCAATAAGAAACAAGAAGAGTTTTTCTTGATTTTTTTGTTTATTTGTTTGTTTATTTGTTTTCTACCCTCCTTGAATGTTTTCCACTTCATGTCACCCACTGGATTGTGGAAATTGATTCCATCTGGATCTTTCCCAGTTATGTGTGCTGAGACACTGGCAGTCTTCAAGTTGGGCAGAGCAGTTGCCTCTGATTCAGATTTCTCATTACTTCTGTGGGAATGCTACTCTTTCCTCTGTGATGGGCTGAATTTGTCCCATGGGAATGGGAGCTGCTAAAGAGTAAAGAGCTCCAGCTCTTCACCTGATAGATCCACCCAGTGGTGTCCAGTGGCTTCTGACCCAGTAGAAGTAAATTGCATGGCAGTCTATACATTGCAGCTGCCACAAACCGCCCCTCATGGCAGAAAGGATGATAGCTCCACTTTTTCTCCAAAATGTTAGTGTCTGGTTTCCAGACTGGCTGAGAAGCCATTTTTGCCACCCTGTCAGGCAGCAAAGTCCAGATCTACCTGATGGCCACGTCCTGTACTGAGGAACAACACAACAAACTAACAAGCACAGCAACGTTTTGAAATAATGCATTGAAGTGTCAAAAACAGGGTTAAGATCTTGTCATTTGAAACAGATTTTGATCTCTCACACCCATAAAATCTCATAGACTCTTATTCAGGTGACTTTCCTTTAACACAGGCAGTAACAAAGGCTTCGAAACACTGTAAGGTCACTGAGCAGTTCCACCTGCAAACTGAGCCCAGGAAAGCCTGGAGCCCAGCACCTGGGCAGGTGGAAGGAGAAGGCAAAATCTTGTCCTACATCCTTGTCCCAGAGAGGGACTTCCCCTGATCAGCTGCAGTAAATGCAAGGATCTGCAAGTTGTCATCAAGTCATATATGTGTCAAGAGGAAACTGCTTTTAGCTGGATGAGGCTGCCAATCACACCTGCTTAATGGAAGAAATCTCAGTGCATGCGTGACCTTTAGCAGAGCTACTCAAATGACTGTGAACTGTTTAAATAAAAGCAGAATTTAGCTCCAAATAGTCAGCAGCTTATGAATATCAATAGCCTCTTAGTGGGTTAAGGGAAAAATACACTACAGGTGGCTTTCTAATTGACCAGAGAAAATTTTGGAAATTTAATCAACACATTTAGTCTGCACATGAAGAATTCATTTCACAGATGTTTTGTTAAGAGGCCCTCAGGCCTTATGCTGAGGAAAAACTCCATTCAGCAATCTCTATTTTTACTCACAGTGTTGAGTGGAGAGAAAAGAGATGCTTCAGTTGACAGTTGAGTGAGGTCTCATTTTGCCACACATGTGAAGCAGCTGCCAGTCCAACCTGGTACCCTTACAAAGTGAGCACATAATGCAAGAACAGGTGCCTCAAAGAAACAGGAGGAACACAAAATAGCAGGAAAATTATTAATATGATAAACATAGCCACTCCTAGCCATTTTCAGATTTCTTGTAGATCTTCTCAGATCATCAAGACTGAAGTTCTCTGTGAAGGTATTAGACACAGAGTGTTTACTCCTTGATGTTTGTGAACAGCATTTTCTGGGAAAAAAAAATCTGTTTTTTTTTTTTTTTTTTGGTGTAGTATTTCATTAGATGTTACGAAAGAAAATAAACTTTCTGCAAAAGTGGAAAGAAAAAGCAGCATTTCTGAATACCAAGTATCCATGTGAGATGTTTTTGTTTGTTCCTCCAGCTCAAGCCAAATCTTAATCTTCTCCTTTTTATTAGTGTTATTGATGCATCAGGGAAAAAAAGTAACAAACCAGAGAGTGTTCTTTAAACAGATAATAAAAATCCCTCATTCTCAAAATCGAAAACAGATTGCTTCATGCCTGCAAAAAAATGGTCTCATCATAGGCATTGTTTTACAAGGCAAATAGACTCTACTCATTTGTAAAATGAGGAACTTTCACAAAGAGTGAAAACCAAAAGTGCTGACACAAGAGAGGAAGAATGTTACCACAGTGTAATGTGAAGAAAAGAGACCCAAAAAAATCCAAACCTATACACTTTCAATCCTATGCATATATGCTAACACTTTTTGATGTGATTCAAATGTTTCAAGGGAAAAAAATAGACATTTTCTCTTGTCAAGGTGTCTTAGACCAGATTCACATGGGAAATATGTGTGTATGCCCAGAAGTGTTTCTGCCACTCTCTCCTTCACATGTTTAAATCTGATTTGTTCTTCCATTAAGTAAAATTAACCTCATTTTGTAATTGCAAAATGCATATAGGTAGAATAGGCAGAAGTATTCTTGTTATCAATGGTTTTTCTTCTGTCCCCTTCCTGTTGTTTCACTTATTGGAAAGATTTACCCAAAGACTGTACAGTGACTAAAATAATGGTTCCCTTTTTTTCAGTGGAAAATATTAAAATTACTGTAATATCTATACATTTTAACAGTATAAAGATTAACAGTTTTCTCTTTAAAATTTCCTATGCCTTCCTCACTGAGAAGTAATGACCAAAAAGATATTACGACTTTATTATGGGTCACATCATTTTTAGTCAAGAAAAAGAAGGAAATGATGGGTTTAAAAATCCCGAAAAATAAACCAACATAGATAACACAACTGAGGAATTTTGCCCAAGCCCAATTTTGCCCAATATTCCCATAACTATATTAGAACTTGGTGGGGGAAAAAAGCATCAAATTTTACTACTTTGACTTCTAATTAGGAAAACAATAACTTTGTGCCTAGAAAAATAAGTAATTTTCTGCTTCCTGACCACTGTCCTGTATTTTGAAGCACATCCTTTAAACACTCTGTCTTCATTTTGTCTTTGTCACAAACTAAGGCTATGATCTAACGCTTAGTCAAGAAGGGACCTTCCTGGTCTGGGACCTTCTGGTGTGTATCACACAAAGGCTTGATGAGCAAAGTCTCACATGTTTGCTTCAGACTGTGATGACCACCTTAAATTGACACCAGAAGAGATGCTTCCTTCTCCAGACAACAAACTGTTGAAACACCAAATTTTTTAATGAAACCAGAAGTCTCAAAAACCATACTGCCAGAAAAACATATTTCATCAACCACGTATTATAGTCAGAAAAGGCAGAAAACTCAGCAGTGAGTCAGGAAGGGTGGTTATTTTAGATTTCAATACTCATCTTTAAGGAAAAGGACAAACAGTCTAAAGGACTTTACTCTAGAAGGTAAATATAGAAAGATAATCTCTTATGGGATTTTCCAGACAATGATAATAATAAAATGTTTTTAATGTGACAATATAATAATAATAATAATAATAATAATAATAATAATAATAATAATAATAATAATAATAATGGGAAGGGTTAGTTATTTCATCCAAACAATTGGGATGAATTTGGTGCAGTTTCTTAAATAGCCATACTGTAATTTTCACTTAATAGAAAAAAACCAGCAGCAGTAGGGATGTAGAAGGGTACTCATAGCTCTTCACCTCATAGATCACAATTGTTGCAGCAGGTTCTGAAGGCATTATGACAAGAGAGGAGAAGAAGGATATAACAGAAATTGTTGGGATTTTGGTGCTTCAAGAAGGATTTTGAGAGAAGGCAACAGAAGCGTTAAGAGGTTCAGAACTGTCCCTGAATTAGAGAGAAAGCCACAAAATGGCCATAAACCTCAGTCGTAATGACGTGGTGACATTAAGTGGTAAATAGTCCTCAAAACAGAGATAAAACATTTATTTAGCTCAGAAATCAACTGGAGTGGGGTTTGTAAACTTCATTCTACCAATGAAGTTCCAGCAGAAGCTGCATTCCCCAGATCTATGAAAAATAAGTGCAGCTACTCAGGCACTGAGACATGAAAAGATACCTGCTCACTCAAATTCAGAAAATTTTTGCTATGTGTGTTAATGAATTTATTGATTCATTATGATCTGAAAGATACTTAGTTAATTGTACCTCTGAAATATTCTGCATTGAGTTTGATAATGAAGATAATAATACTGTGTTTTCTTTCTTGTCATTAAATTAAGACTTGCTTTTCCATCTGAGATTATAAAATATTGGATGCAGTGGAACAGAAAGGTCTACAGGCAATCTGGCTAGACCTTAACAAAGCTTTGCTTCTGTCTGCTCATTTTCATAGACTCACAGAACCACAGAATGGTTTGGGTTGGAAGTGAACCTGATGATCACCTAGTTACAAACCCCTGCCACAGGCTGGGACACCCATGGTTGCTCAAGGCACCATCCAATCAATCCAGCCTTGAACACTTCCCAGAATGAGGCATCCACAGCTTCTCTGGGCAACCTACTCCAGTGCCTCACCATCCTCACAGTAAAAATTTTCTTCCTGACACTTAATCTAAACCTGCCCTGTTTCAGTTTCAAGGAGTTCTCTCTTGTCCCATCACTACATGCCCTTGCAAAAAGTCTCTCCCCATGTTTCTTGTAGGCTCCCTTCAGGTATTTGAAGGCTGCAATTAGGTCACACTGAAGCCTTCCTTTCTCCAGGCTGAACAATCTCAGTAATTCTCTCAGTCTTTCCTTATGGGATAGGTGCTCCATCCCTCTAATCCCCATTTTCTAAGACTCTGTGAGCTGATGTCATCTACCAGCTATCCAACAACAGGGGAAATGCAGAGTTGAATTTTCAGTTGCACATGGGTCATGATACACTTTGAATGGAATATTAAACTCCAAGGGTAGCCAAGATAGCCTTATGTATCCTTATGAGCTGATGACACTGGTCAGGACCTTCCTTTGATGCATAATTGATGATTCCTATTAAAATTTCTCGAGTACAGGTACAGCTGCAATCCTTGATGAGTCTAGGAAATTGACTCCTCATTGCAATCTGCTAAAAGAAATATGCTGTGCCTTGTGGAAGGAGAGAAGACTGTATCAACAGCAACTTTCAAGAGAAGTGGGATGCAGTGAGACATTAAATGATGATGGTGACAGCAATTTGAGATGTCTGGAGAAGTCTGTAAGTAATTACAACAGAGATTTTCCTCTTGCAAGGTGTTTTGTTATCAGAAAACCCCAGTTTTAACTTCCCTTCTCTGACACATGTAACACAAGGATGATGAATTACAGTTAAATTTGCTACATGACTGTGCAATTCCCTTGATCTGTAGACATTGTGTTAGTGTACAGCAGTGTCTAGTGATGCATTGCATCTCACTGGGAAATGCCTCTAGTGGTTCTGGTGTGAGAGCTGCTGTGAGACAGCTCAAACACAGAGCTCCCTCATACAAGGAATAGGTTTGCCTTTAGTGTATGCTTCACTTGATACGTTTAGGTTGAGTGATTACAACATTCTGGAACTAAAATGATAGGCTAATTAGGAGCTGGAATGAACTTCCCGAGTCACTGGGTTCATCATCTCCTGCCTTTACTGGAAGCCTTATATAATGTCTCCATAAAACAGCAGAGCTTCAGCTGAAAGTTACTCAGTTTTTGCTGTTCCTCCCACACAAAGGCTGCTCCACACCCTCCCTGCCTTGATGGTCAAGACTTTTCTTCTCTTTTCCTGCACAATTTCAGATCCCCTTTATTTGTTCCTGTGCCAACACTGGACTTTGATATATATAGCTCTTTTCCCTTTCCATTTTTTACTACTTTGATTTATTTCTGGAAAGCAATTACATCCTTTTACAGCCTTCATTTTGTTAGGCTAAGAGAGATAGACTTTTCTAATCTCCTCCTCCTGGAAGACAACGTTCTTTTCTCCCAAACCTCTCTGCACCTTCTTTGCTCTGTTTCTCTTTGAATTTTCCCCTTCCTGAGCATGGCTGACTGAACAGTACATAGCAAACCAGATAATTTTGCCAAGTTTGTATTAGGATGGCAATACTTCCCTCTCCTTCCTAGGGCTCTTCCTTAAGGCCATGTCAAGGTTGGTACCTCACAGTAACCTATGACTACATATTCTTCCTCTTAATACATTTCCAAAAGATGAGTTCCAGTATGTAGAGAAACTATTGGCATTAATCCATAGCAATGTGATGACTTTGCACTTAACATTATTAAATTTCTGTTCCTATTATGCCAGTCCTCAACTCTAGGTCATCCCAATTATTCTAGTATTGTTGTATCATCTCAGTTCTCTTTGGAACTAAAAATGCCCAAACAAATCACTAGAGAGAGTCTGACACAAGATCAGTCCTCAGCACCAAGCCCCTCAGGATCTGCCTTTGTCTGCATCCATCCAGGCATTCCATTTCCTTTGCCTCCTCCTTTCCCTAGCCCCATACAGTCCCTGCATGTATCCCCACCCCTGTGCTATGACCCATGCTGCAGGATTATTGCTTTGATGAAGCCCAGAGAGACTACACCTGTTGCAGCTCTTTTCTCTGGGAAGTCAATACTATACCACAAATGTGTATGGGAGGATATAGCAATGCAAAATTTGCATTTCATTCTCTTTTCAACATCCTTGATTGTTCCTACTGCTCGACTGTTTGTCCTTCAGATTAAGACATGTAAATACTGCCTGTAAAAAAATTCAGTGGCTACACCTGTTTTCCAAAACTAATCAGTGGTGGGCAAGAATTACACTGGCTCAAAAATTTGGATAGCTTTAATACACTGAAAAAAATGAAGACTTCCCGAAAACTCTTTCTTTTTTTTTTTTTTTTTAATTCACAACAGACTTTACATTTACAGGAAACCACTTCTAAAATGCACCAGATTGCAATATTTTCCGTGTCAGTTATTTAAAGGGTTCCCAAGAGCTTTCCTTTTGCCTACCCTCCAAGCTTCCTTCTCCCACTTCAGCCTGGAATTCCATAATAGATGAGCTGATCCAATTTTTGCTCAAACCACTTTCACCGCTGGCAGTCACTAGCCTCATATGAAATAACTTTGTGAAGTTGACAAAAACTGGAATTTGATGTCCTATGCAGGTCCGTGCTTTCCAAACTCATTCTGGTAAAACTAGGAAGAGATTGCATCATTAAAGCCTGCAGTCAATTCAAAAGACTTTTCTCAGCTCTGCACCACACTTTGTGACTTTGCAAAGAAGCGTTCAGAAATTTCACACACAGCACAGACCACAGTTGCCCATTTCCTTCATCATCATAGGGTGGAATTAAAATCTTTTGGCCAAGCTGCCTAATAGGCAGCTGTTTGCAATTAGATGGAGCATTACATCCATTTCTTAACAAACTTCTCAACCGGATAACTACACTATGAGCAATATACCATGAAAATTTGCCAGCATGTTTAACTTCTCTGCATTTCTGGTGGTTTCTGTACCTTGCCCTCATTTTTCCAGCCTGCTCACATGCTGTGTGACTCTTAGCTTTCCCACTCTGTTGCAATATGGCTGCTCAGAGATTTATGCAAGAGTTTTGTCAGTCCTTACGTAGATGTGCAGCTCTGTGGCAGGACATAGGTTGCAAAATTAATGCATTTGATCTTTCTAAAAATAGCATTAGTTCCTGAACAGAAAGCCAGTGATAGCATGTTTTTTTATATACTGCACTTTCATTTCCCCTGCTAAATTGAGGTTAACTACCACTCATCTTGTTCACACGAATAGTCTCACTGACGTGGTTTTGCACAGAAAATTAAGAAATCATTTTCACTGTTTCTTCCAGGAGCAGAAGTAAAGTGAGTGATATTTCTGAAGTAGCAATTGCATTTGCTACTCCTTAAAAAAATACGTCTCAAATAAGAGACAGAATGTCTTTTGTCAAAGCCTATGTACCAGAAAACACACCTAAGTTCAAAAGCTATAAATTCTGCAATTGTGTGGATTCTAAAAAATAAATTAATAGAATTTCTGCTTGCTGTTAGTTATTCCACTCTCTGGAAGGCTCCAATATCCATAGATGTATCAAGAATCATAATATTAATGCAACTGGCCTTAAGGCAAATTCAAAGAGCAGTAAGGTGAGCATTATTGTGCTCAGCCTGTGCTAACACATTTGCTGAATTTCCTCTTTCCTGTCTACGAAAATGAAAAGTGTGGGCCTTGATGATTTTACTTTCCAGAGAAGAACAAAGATGTACAAATGCAGCACACAGAGCAAGGGTAGGGTGAAGAGTGGCAAAGATCTCATTCCTTCTGTGGACTGAAGGGAGGTGCTGAAGGTGTCATTTAAGAAAGACAGAAGATCAGTTTGATTTGGCAGTCAAGCAAATAAGACAGTAGGACAACACAAGATTGGCATAAACTGGGGTAGAACAAGCAGATAAACGGAAGAGCAGGTCACTCTGAGATGCCAGGTGTGAAATTATTAATGTGTGTGTGTTCCCCCCGTGGATCCTTGCAGTTGTTTTACAGGGGAAATTGCTGGGAAACAGCCCTGCTGAGGTGATGACCATAAGTGCTTCTTTTCAATGCATCAGATCTGTCCAAGTGACCAAGTGAAGGACAAGCTTCCAGGATTGTTGTCTAACAATAGGCAGCAGCTCCCACAGTGATACAGGCTGGTGTAAGCAGGGGAGGAAGAGCTGGGACACAGTGGACTCTGCACCTCTTCCAATGCCAGGGTTAAAATTCTGAAGTTTTTAATGGGGATTAATAAAAAAAGCATAGTCAATGTGGTTCAGGGACAGGAAAGCATGTGCTTAGAAACAAGCTGATACTCCTTATATTAACAACATCTCATCTTTTATTAACATTTCCCAAACTACTCAAAATCTGAAATTTAAGCCTAGTTTGCAGTTCACCTTCTGGCCAAACTCACAAGGCACTTAGCACAGCTGGTGTGTTCAGAGTGCAAAATGTATTTCTGGGCCTATATGTGAAAAAGACGAAGGGGGAGATAACCAAAGCTATGACCATGTACGGGTTTCTCAGTCTTAATTTTCTGTCTTACAGAACTGTATTTTCCAAGATGGGCTTCCAAAAACCCACATGTTTAAATTACATCTTTATCTAGGGATCTGAATTATGGGTTCAAAATTTTGTAAACGGGATAGTTTCCGGATTTCAAAGAATTTACTCTCTGGTATCCTAACTGTCATCTTTTTTAAGTCGCTGATAAGCTTGTGCTGACAACAATGGGAACAGGAATTACTTTTTCTAGGAGAAGCAGGACAAAGAAGCTATCTTAAAAGAGCCAACTTCAAAGGAAGGAGGTCAAATAACCTGCTGTCTCATAACACATCATTACATTGGCATTCTCCTTGGCTCTTGCATTTAAACTTTGTAGAGAGGATAAGGATACTAAAAAATAACACTTGGAATTTCCACTTCCTATTAGCTACTGTGCTTTACTGGAAGAAATTGATATCTATAAATGTGTCATGGGATGCAATATTACTGACAATTTTATCTGGAAAGAACCACCACATGTTTTTCCCCCCTCCCATCCCTATACATATGTTTTGTGACACAGAGTTTTCTTTCTTTTCCTGTCTTCAAGAGTATGTCCAGTCTAACTTCCAAAGCCTATTTGTTCCCATAGATAAGCCTAGTCCTCAGACAGTGCATAGAAACTTTTGAAAATCATATTATATCAAAAAGCTTTAAAATGAGCATTCAAAATCACTAGCCAACACAGAAAACAGAGCAAGTTTCCTTTGGACAGTTCATCATACCCCTCCCTCTGAAAGTCTTGATTGCCTTAACCAAACAAAATTGGCATCTCAGAGATGATTTCATGTGGCAGAATTGAAAATATATCTGTTTGCAAATACTTCTGTGCCACAGAAGGTCTGTATTTTTAGCATTTTATTCTCCCTGGTCAGACTGTATCTCCTATAGTCTCCCACATGCATGGCCTTACTGCAGCTCAGAAGAAGTGCTATGATTTTCCAGCACCACTGCTTCCCTGTAAAGTAGCATATGAGACATGTGAGTACCTCTTAGAGCACACAGGAGAGACTGAGGCTTGTCAGACTTCCAGGTTCGGTACAGCTAATTGCACAAGGTGTGTACAGTGCATTGCCTGTAATGCACTCCCTTGCTTTCCTAAAGGTGATGTCTGACCCTTCTGCTGCCACTGCCAAGTACCCAGTGGCCCAGAGAATTCCTTTGCAGCCCGTACATACAAAGTATCACAATCAGTGCCCAGGCACACTCCCATCACCTACATAAAACGCTGGAGGAGGGAAGGTGTTGGAACCTAGGACATGCCTCTGGCTGTCCTGGATGGCTTGAGACCCTGCCAAGGGGCTCAGAGGCCTTGGCACAGAGCCCAAGACCCCTGTGACTTTGATTTTGACCCATGGAGCAAATTACCACCTTTATATGAAGAATTACAAGAGAGTTTAAGTAGAACGATAGTGAATTTTTCACAGGGTGAAAATGTAGAATTTTGGGGTTTTTAGAATGGGAGTTCAGGAGGCAGGATGGAGGAATCTGGGCATGTCCAGTCTTTCTCCTTCTTCTTCTTGGCCTCCATCTTCTGGCTGATATTGGCACTTTTGGATTGGTTTAAGGTAGAAATTCACTGTCTAACATAGGTGACAAGTATTGGGAAGTTATGGTAAATAATGTACATGTAGTTTTTAGTATAAAAAGATAACACTGCCTCTGAAGGTGGTCAGTGTGCCTCAACCTGACTTGCCAGACAGACCTCAGTCAGAGAAAGAATGTGATAAGGAATAATAAACAACCTTGAAAATGAGAACAAAAGAATCCTGACTCTTTCTTCGACTTCCAGGCTGGAAAAAAGAAGCTTGTATGTATCTCAGAGTGACTCTGACCAGCAGAGATTCTGAGAGGAAGGAAGCCGTTTGTAATGTTCGTTCCCACCTTTTTAATATCATAGGCTCCTGGCTAGGGCACAGACATAGAAGGATTGGGACAAATTATTGCAATGCTTCTTCTTCCTAGTGGGACTCAAAACTGTCCAGTAAGTGCTTAAACAGTGTTTGCAGATCTCGTTCTCACATCATGTTCTGATGAGCCTGCGTTCAGATGAAACTGGAGTAGATGCCACAGGAAAAATAAAAATATTTCTAATGCATAATTTTGTAGCCCTTTTTTATTGGTAATTAACTAATCTTCTCACCTAACCTACCTGGTGTAATGGATCCTACCTGCAGGACCTGTAGCTTTTGTATCCACTGTCTTATTGCAGTCTCATCCAGGGACTTTCTTGGGTTTTTTTTTCCTTTTCTCTTGTTAAATACTTGTTATGATCAAAAATGTACTGGGCTATGACAACTGCCTCATTTTGGTGTGGATATCATTACTCTAAAACACACAAGCAATGATCTGTTAGTGAGCATCCACAGTTAACATGCCAGCCAACCATCTTGGTTCCAGAAAAGTTTGTTTCTGTAGTGTGAAAAAGAAAATGTGTGAGTCAGCCATGACAATGAATGCTAAGGTCAGGGCAATTCCCAGGAGCTCTCCCTGGTTACAATAAAGGAAGCTTGCAAAAAGCTGGAATGAAATTAATCTAAACAGATGTTAATGTAACTGAGATTGGAAATTGGCCGTGAACACATCTCTGTGGAGATATTATACTTCTAGGTTAAATGTGAAAATAGTGTTCTTTTATAATTATCATCTCATTGTTAGGCAGCCGACCTTACCACAAAACATTTGATGTTTGTCACTGGCAAGAAGGTTTTATCCTTCTCACATGATGTGACACAATCTCTGGTCCCAGACTCAGAATATATCAGCTGATGTCAACACTTTCTCCTTCCATGTTCTAAATATTGCTGATCAGGCCAAGTTTCATTTCACTGAAAAGACCACTTTCTTTCCTGACTGCGTGGAAGAGAGAAACTGGTTAAGGTTCAGACGTGATACCTGCGTCTCTGTCGGTTTAGACTGCAACCTCTGCAGTTTTCAGCTGAAAACTCCCCTACAAGGAAGCAAGGCAAAGAAATGGGAATTTGCTGCTGGGGTACAAACTCCCAGGGAGTTCTTAACCTCATTGTCACCTCTTCTCTGAGCGCCTCTTGCTTGGGAGCACTCTGCCAAAAGAGGTATTCCTGGAAAGAACTGCAAGAGTGAAAGCAGAAATCTTTACAAACACTGTGCTGAACTAAAATACTGAATTTCAACATCTCCATTAAGCCAGCCCTGCAAAAGTGCTGACTTAATGCTTATGATAAACATTTAATTAGGATAAACATTTTTTTGAGTTGCAGCCAAAACAGAGCTCTGCCACAGCAACTGTATTAAGTGCAAGTGATACAACAGGACGTCTGACTACCACTAGATTCTGTCTTCTCTGATCCTATCTAAGGTACATGGTATCCAACTCAGGGTGTTCAGGCCATGCTCATTTGTTTTTGTTCTGTGTATTTCTACATACACATTCAAACAGATATTTTGTTCTATATCCCTTTTCGTGAACTAGTCTAAATCAAAACACCACCAAGAAAAAATCCTGTGTATGAAGTCACCTGTCACGATTAGGTTTTCCACTCAAGTTTCACTTTATTCATATTCTCAGAGTTCCTCCTTTATATATACTCCTTCATTTATCTTCCTTACCTTGTGCTTCACATTCCTCTGCAGGTGTTATTGGCACTATACTAACAGAGTTTTTTTTTTCACTTAGGATGTGAAAAATATTGTGCTCCTTCATATGAAAAGACATTTTGAAAATATAGAAAATTTGGTTGAGGAATTAAAACATGATGGCCCTGAGAACTCACTGGCTACACTGAGGAGTTAACATGGGTTTTGTGGCAGAAATTAACCTGCTCTAAAAATGTCTCTGTCCAAATCTGAGTATTTTTTAGGTAGGAATCACAAGATCAGGAAACTTCAAAACATAGCAAAACATTTGAAATGGCAAGATGTTTTAACAGGAAGTCCCTTTGGTGGTTAAGTGACATTCAGTTCTAATTTCTTATTCAATTAAGCTCTTTAATTTGGGCCAAAGAGAAAATTATTTCACTTGGGGAATCGCAAGTTGGTCATTTGGAGACCACATTCTGGTCCTGGAGAAAGCAAACAAGAGGGAAGGAAAACCAGACAGTGCAAAATGTTGTAGGCTTTCTCTAGAATTGAAGCCATTGCTCAGAGAGGTCAGACACTCGGGGGTAGCAGGCTGCTTTTGCTTTAGACCCCATGTTCTCCTGGGATGTCATCTGGCTGTAACCAAATCCCTGCCCTTCACTGTGAAGGAGTGTGCTCCTTCACTGCGCTGTGTAACTCAGTAGGTCTGTAAGAATATGGCAAAATGGGAAAAGAGAGCACAAGGGCTCAGCAGGGAGAGAGCAGGGAGAGAAGGAGGGAGAAGGTGTGAGAAGGTACAAGAAGGCAGACACGGGGTGTGAGTGCAGGAAGGGGCCCAAGAAAGAGGCAGAATCTGCCCCAGGCATTGAAGCTTGGTCTGGTCCCACGGGATGGGTGAAGGGCCCTCCTGGCTGGACTAGTGTGGATCATCAGTGACTGAGGCTTACTAATAAAGGGAAAAGTCTCCATGGCAAAGCAGGCCTTCCACTGGGGAATTCCCCAAACATCTGCTCTGCCCAAAGCTTCCCTTTTCTCAAGATGCCAAAAAAAGCAGGAAGGGGGGAAGGGAAACATAGACTTTCATTATTTCAGTCACCATTTTAGACTGAAATGTAATATACAAATTTTGTTCTAATTTTTGGTTCCCACACCCTTGTTCTTCGCCAGATAGGAACTTTGGGCTTTGATGCTGCCAATAATCTTCCTCATCTGTACTATTTTCAGTTTTCCAACCACCCCCATTTTTTTTATCCACTCTGGTATAATTTATTGCTAGAAGTAGTTTAACACAAAACTGTCCCCTGCTTTCCGCCTCTGAGTTCTCCATTTGCCCAGACATGGAAGGATTTTGGACTGGTAAGTCTGGAGTGGCTCCATTCCCCTCACTGCCTGCTCAGCAGCCTCCAGCTGGTAAAACACATGCACCTAGGCCTGAGTACATCCTTTTTCTCTGTGCAGGCATACAAAAGAAGTAGACAGATCTGCACAGAAAAGACAACAAAAATCAAATTTAGCTGGGTAAGTCTTACTTTGAGTTCCAAAGCACTGGTACAACTACCTCATGTAGTTGCAGTTTACCCTTGTTGAATAAAGAGAAAATATCTTCTTTGATGAATCTATCCACAGCTATTACCTGCATCTATGCTGTAATTCTCCCCATATGACTTTCCCACTAACTCCCTTTCTTCACAGCAGCACAGACCAGCTCCACTCACACACAAGTGTGTTGAAAGACCTAAGAACTTTCCTTTTTACTTGATGTTTAAACCAGAAACTTCAGTCTGTGCACATTCCCTGTATTGAAACAAGGGCTATGGTTCTGATTGATGTCCAGGATATTACAGACTAAACCAATATGAACATTTATTTCCAGTAAACAGGTCTTCATTTAGCAAAATTGCATGAACTTAAGAAAAGAAAGATCTGAATTATATGTTTAATTAATCCTCTGGAGACAATAGTCCAACAACACATGTGTTCAATGTTATTATTCCCGTGCCCAGAAACTACAGTACAAACTGATCACTTGAGGCAAAACTAAATCCCTGTTGGCAAATGGACAGCATATGTTGACTAGCTAAATAAGTTGTACATTTCATTTGCCAAAAATGTCTGATGGGCCAAAAAAGGCCTTTTTGAAGTCATTCCGTTTTGGAAAAGAGAAGTACTAGAAGATCATAATGTTTTTGTGGAAAACATTAACCCCAAAATTTGAAACAGCTGAAGGATGTGCAGAAGTGACACCATTTTTTACCTTATTTTACTGGAATTTCAGGGTGATGGATTTCAAGGCACATCAGTCATGCTGCTGTGACCTGGCTTTAGGTCAGCAGCTGATCCTCTCTTCATACTCAGGGCAGGTCTCCACCTTTTTTGCTGTGAGGCTCCAGGGGAAATCCTGGCCACCCATCAGGCCTTGCAGTAGCATCCCTGCTCCCTTAAGGGGAGTTTCCCATGCCCAGGTCCTGGAAGGCAAATGCTACATCTGAGCTGAAAGAGTAACAGGGGTGGGATTTGTTGTAGGGTTTTTCTTTATTTCATTCGCATAAAGGCCTGGGAAACACAGGGATAGGACCCTCTGCAGAAAATACAGTCTGAAGCAAAGAGAGAAAAACATGAGCCTGAAGGTGCTCCCAAGGCTGAGCACGTAACAAAGCATAGCTGGGCAGAAAATCTGACTATTTTCCTATTGCTATTTGAGTGTTAAATAGGATCTTACAGATTTTCATTCATTTCTTTTTAGTTATTCAGATGTATCTGAAGAAGCTTGTTTAGACCATGATTTACCACTGAAAATATCCTGAGATTACTTTTTTTAATGGCTATCTTATATCCCTGTAGCTCCCAAGTGTGTCTCCTTGCTTTTCAGGGGATGGCGATACTGACTTAGAAGAGGAACAAGAGGAGAGCACAAAGAAATCTGAACAATATTTTGCTTCTTGCATGGGTAATTTATTTGCTAAAAAAGTAAATAATTTCATGTTGGTCAAAATGAGCAGGGTTCTTTAGATAGATTTAAAATTAACTGTTCCACTGTCTCCTTACAGAAAAATATTTTGATGTTCTCAGTTTGAAAAGTTTGAAATGAAGGGGAATTTTTATCTCAAGCTACATCAAAGGTGGCCAGACACAAAACTGGGGATGTCAAAGAGCACTCCTGTTTTACCAAGGAAGAAATGAAAGTATGTCTTTATGGTACAGAAACTCAAACTTCTTTTGAATTATGAACTTCTACTGAACAAAAGAAAAAAAAGTATTAATTTTGAGAGCACCATTTTATTTTATACAGAACAATGAAGGTAGAATGTCAAGGAACATTATGTTTGTCTGTTTCTTTCAGTGCAAATAATAGATACATTAAATGTTTATTAATAATTTCAACAACGTGCAAAAAAAAGGGCAAAAAATATAATCTTCTATACTTCCCCAATCTTTCCCCAGACATTAAAATAACTGCTACACCACAAACTTCAAGTCATAAACATATTTATTTATGGTCATTTTCCTATGCCGTTTCCTATGACTGTAGATGTTGGGTTACTCTACAACATAATATTTTCCTTTCAAGAAATGGGAACTAGGTGGCCTTTGCTAAACAGAACTCTCTTCCTAAAATATTCTCCAATGACATGGGAGAAAGGGCTTTATTCAAGTGGCCACTTTGTAAAACTTAAAATTTTGAAAGAAGAGAAAATAAAACCCAGTTTTAACTAGGTTCTAATGGCCCCTCACTGGCCATAGGAGAATTGGCTCAATTACACTGTGACCAGTGCCATTGCATATCAATAGCTGGAGCCTCTAATAATGCCAATAAACCATTTCTTTTGTTTCCTTTGTTAAACTGTTTGGCTTGAAGCTGTAAATTGGGGACAACAGCATCAAGTGTCATCCTATGCTTGTGAAATCATTATGGAGCACAGAACATTTTGGAGTTTTGAATGTCTACTCTAGAAGGGGTGTCTCCCTACATTGAACCACATCTCCTCCCTTGCCTGTTGTTCTTGCTGTTCACACTCCAAGAAAGGACAGAATTAAAAGATTACCAACTTTAGATCCAAATGGAATATACTCCTCCTATCAGTCTGACCAAATATAGCCTCTGGGTTTCCATCTGACCTTATGCTGTGGCTTGTCCTTAAATAATCAGTTAATTAAAAGGTGACGTATCACAAACACCAAAACTTAAAATAACTTTAGTCATCTAAAAAAAGAATAGATAGCTTTTCCTCAGAGGAAAAGTACTAGTAGCTTACTGAGAAAGCTTAACCTCCAAGGCCAGTCTAGCTAACTATGGCCTTAGGGACTAATCCTTGTAAAGTCCATCTGGAGAATGTCCTAATTCCACTGCCTGCTCTTCACAATCAGCCTTCTGCTTTTTTCCCCACCCTTGCATCCGTTTAGTGTCCTCATTTGCTTTCTAATGACTTTCTAAAGTGAACTCAGATCTGGTTTCTTTCCCAGATGACCTTTAGCTGGCTTTCCTTTCCATTCTTCTCCTACATCATGGCAATATGAGCTGCAATGCTCATATCAGTGTGAGTATCATATCAATACCATATGTTCCAGACACAGAGCAGGTAACCAACAACAAAGCTGAGCCATGCCAAAACACACCTGTGACTTCCCAAAAGAGTAGGTGGAGCTGAGTAAACATCTGAACCACTTCTGCACTTTGAGACAAGTAAAGCTGCTGAAAGATTTTAGCCCTGGCAGCCAGGGCCAGTGCTTCCAATGTATTTTCCTGTGGAGCTTGGTGATTTTCTGAACTTCCAGTAACTCAACAGGGTGGTGTAAAAGACGAGGCAGTGACTCTGTTCTGGACAAGGTCACGTGCCAAAGCAGTCATTTTCAATATTTTTACCATCCTGACCCTTAAATACTGCAAGTACTAAGAAACCCTTGTTCTTCTCGGAATCAGTCACCAGATCTGTCGTGCAATTACCACAGAGCTACTTTCATTTGGAGGGAAATGTAGCAACAATAGCCTGATTTCTGGTATTGTATTTATTGTTTCGCCTTCAGAGTATGAGCATAATTTCTCAATTGCAGCCTCCACTTCAGGAGATTTGATCACTTTACATATCCCCAAATTGCATTCCTAAGAATGGAGATGGGGCAGAGTGCACCCCTGCAGAGCACATGCAGAGCATTGTCTTGGGCTCTGTGCCCCCTCATATCTCCCAGGAACCCTCGGAGAAGAAGTCTGAGGATCTCTAGTGGTACATGGACCAGCAGCCAAAATACAGGAAGCCCAAAGT
Organism: Geospiza fortis; assembly: GCF_000277835.1. Taxonomy (NCBI): domain Eukaryota; kingdom Metazoa; phylum Chordata; class Aves; order Passeriformes; family Thraupidae; genus Geospiza; species Geospiza fortis. Next base: position 491,154 of record NW_005054417.1, on the reverse strand, counting down.
CCCCACAGAAGGAAGTGAAAATATTGTAGTGTTGTAATCACTGTGACATTATAGGTACCAGAATATAAGGGCAAATGAGACAGTTCATCCCTGTTGTAATTTCTTGTTACGTTCCAGTTTTCAGGTGCAAACTCTCTTAACAATTATGCCTTGCAGTTAGAAGAGCTTGTTGAAGAAGCCTCGTGGTAGCGTTAATTCTCTCACGTCCTGACACACTGACCTGAACTGCCCAATTCCTCTTACAGCATCAGGCTTCTTACTAGCAGGGAGATCTTTGGTAGTGAGGACTTGACAACCTGGCAATACTGCAGAAGTGAAAAACTCCTTGGGTAAAAATAAGTTGGGTTAAACAGATACACCTATGCTAACAGCTAAGTACCTGTTTACACTTATTAGTCACCTCATTAAAAGTATTACTCTAAATAACGTGCCATTTATATTTGTTAAACCCATTTCACAGGAAGCTTAACTAAAAAGGAAAGAGGTTAAAGGCCAGATTTTAACCTCTGCATAAGTAGGTGGCTAATCATGGCTTCAGACACTCGTGGTGGAGGGGGAGGCCCTGAACCAGGGCAGACCTAAGAGGTACATGCACATATAATCACCTCTCCAGTGCTTGAGCTTGAGGCATGCTGTGGGAGAAACAAGAACTAGCACAATTGGGAATGCCTTTTACTGCTCTGGGAATAATGCTGTTCTCTTTATGGGCAGGCTTTTAAATTATCTCTCCATATAGCATATTAACAACCTGGGGTTTTTTTCTGAGGGCTGCTCCACATGTGTAGTGTGCCTGCAGATGCACTGCAAGTTGTTCCAGATCCCCACAGCCCTGCCAGGTCTCTCCAGTCCTGACTTGCACACTGTCCTGCTCCTCTTCTTTCCACAGCAGAGGTTACCAGATGCGGGACGCACCCTTATATTCTAGGAACTATGATGTTATTAACAAATTGATTTTTCCATGTAACTTGAGAGAGGAATAAAAGGCAAAATCTCAGCTAGCACAGATCATTACAACTCATTTGTGATGGGGAAGTTTCATAATACTGTGCAGAACAATTCTGATCACTATCAAACAGGAATTTGACTCACCAGACACTGGTGGAGACTGAACCAGCCCTCCCCAAGCCCTGGTCTCCAGAAGGGCCAGATGGGAGAATAATTCCAGATAAAATGCCTTGGGCGCTATGTAGGTTGGACCACTAGTCAGTTTTCAATGGGTTTGGGGTTTTTTGTGGGGATTCTTGAACCAACTCCAAAGGCCCTTAATGGGCATTAGGAGATGGGGATAGGACTGAAGTCACCATTCCTTCCATCTCCCAGCATTTAGCCAAGCTGCGGGCCAACATCCTCAGAGACTGACAAGTGGCACAAAACAAGCTGAAGGAGCATACAGGTGGAGATGGGAAGCAGTGGGCATGGGGAGGGGCAGAGGGAGACCTTCCCCAGCAGTGGCTCTGAGCTGTTCTGTCAGCTCTCTCCACTCCTTGGGCATATGCACACCCACCACACTGGAAGACCTTGTTCAGCTGCCATCAAAACCCCAGAAGGTCTTTACTGGCCAAAAGGTTTTGAGGTTTTTCGCTCCAGACCTGTGTGCAATGCCAAGGTTGTCCTGACACAGAAAGCTGAGGAACTTCATGCCTACCCCACAAAGGGAGCCAAGCTGGCTTCCCAAACAGGAGGTAACATGGCAGAATCAGGAAGCAAAAGCTCTAGGCTCTTGATCCTGGTCTCAGGACTACTTCACGCTCACTGGTAGAGAAGTACACTAGGAAGACTCTGGGGTGAGGGCCCTTACAGGTACCCACAGCACTGAAGTGAGACAGCTCAATTCTCCTGCTGAGCTGCAAAGGAAAAGGGCCATTCTCAGGTGCATGGGTCATCACCATTTTGCACAGTGACAGATCCAGAGCAAGGGAAGGCAGTTATCACCCAAGTTGGATGCTGGAGGACCAGAAACCACAATGTACAAGCTGTTCCCTCGGCTAACATCAGGCAGTTGTGGGCAGGATATCTGCAGGAGGTGAAACCTACTCTGAAATGCCAAATTCACCTCAAGGACTCAACAGGTAACACAAGGCACTCACCCAGGGATTGGGAAGTCAGATATTAGCAGGTGTTGTGCTATTTAACCTGTAGTCAACTGTGTTCTCTTTAGGATTGGACCTGTCAAACCAAATCCTGAAAGTTATTTGTGTTTGTGCTTTGCTCAGCAGTGAGTGCAAGAGAGCAGAAATGTGAGTTGTGTAGATATCCTCTGCCTAAACACAGCCAAAATAATTACCAGATGGTGGTGAAAGTGACCCAGAAAAGAATCCCAGAATTCCATACTAAACAAGCTAAGATAAAGTTATTGTCACACAGGTAAAGGGATAACAGCAAGAGGGCTCATTAAAGGAGGAGGGGACTTCTAATCTCCTATACAGGGACTAGTTTCTCTTGCTGGAGATAATACCTGTAAGGAATAGAAGAATTCTAATGTTCCTGTGTTCCCTTCTGAAATACCTTGAAGTGTGTTACTTCAAACTTACTTTGAACACATATCAAGACCACTCAGAAGAGGCATGAATCACTCCAATTTACCAGAACAAAGACAAGAGATGTACTTTTTTTTCTTTCCAGCACAGTTGTTTCTAGAGAATTGAGCCTGTTTACCTCAGAGCTGGATTATAGACATACTGAAAAATGACTTAAAGCTCCATGTAAGCTGAAACATTATTATTCAATAAAGAGTCCAAGTCAGTAGTATAAATATAAGAGATAAATTGTTTCAGGAGGTTTTTAAGAGGGAGAAAGGTATTTAAGTGACTCTAAATTTACAGGTATAATATAGTACTTCCAAACACTCATTTAAACTTCTGGAACCTCTTAAGCATATGTGAGATGAGATGGTGAGTTCCTAGTTTTCTGACTGAGGTCTTGTTGTGCAACATTGCCTGACTGGAGTTCTGTGGCTGCCAGGGGACAGGTACAGCCTGAGCAGAGCTGGGGGAAGAGGAAACAATGCAAGCCCCAGCCACAGGATCCCACAGTGCAGAGTCCGGAGGACATCAGCTGAGTGAGTCCAGAGATTGTCTCTTCAGGAAACACAGCAACATCTCTCTTTTTAGAAATGCCTTCTCGCCAGAAAGAAATAACTTGGATCAAATATCCTCCCATATTCCAGTAATCTGCCATTACTCTCCAAAATTTGAGAGAGAAAAAGAGAGGAATTTACTGGTGAAGTCACAGGAATATGAAAACCACACCGAGTATGGAGAGAGAGAATTCAGCAGAGACTATGCTGTTGCTGCTGATTTCAGGTAGAGCATACTCAGGTACTAACAAGATTATAAAACCCAGATAGGTGCCTAGATAATCAGGCAGACAGACTAAGCTTATTTGTTTTCTTGTTTTTTTCTTTTGTTGATTTGAAGCCAAAGATCCAAGCAAAGATCTTCACAAAGATCTTATATTTACAGCAGTCTGTAAATTATATTCTCTCATACAAAGTTGTCTGAGAGGCTGAGGAAGATAAAGAGAACTTAAGTATTTTTAGCGCTTTTTTAATAAAGAACTATTTGGAGTATATTCTTCATTCAATGTACATGCAGATCAGCCTTAATAATAACTTGTTCTATTTTAAAATTTCAAAGAAGAAAATACTTCAGAGAAAGGATAAGTCTGAGGAGCCTTAAACAAATATTTTACACCATTTTACTTTCTTCCAAAAGTTTCTTGAAGACAGTGGATTTTGTCATTTAAATCACATTTATAGAAGTTGACAGACTTAAATTCTGACATGGCTCCATTTCTTAGTTCAGGGGCTCATACACCCCTTGGTCACACAAGCATCTGTTTAGTTACTGAGCCTCAACTGTGCATAATGGGCAAAGTTTCAGGCTTTTGTTTAAGTTTTCCTGTAAGAATTAGGTCAGTTCTAATCTTCACATTTTAATAACTTCCTTTCCAACTGAAATTCAAATTGCTCAGGAGCTTTGTAGGGGAGAGGAATATTCCCATAATGATCTCATTTGAATAACCTGAGAAAAATAACATGTGTATCACTCAGTGCAGGTAAGCAGGATGCAGGTGAGCAGTCAAGTGAGTGGTCTCGTGTCCTCCCACCAGGCTGAGTCTGACTTGCCTTGGATTTAAGGTTAGGATGAGCAGGATCGTGGACACTGGGTAATTCAGATCATCCCTATGCTAGGCATGGGAATGGACAGTGCACCTCTGTGAGGTATCCCATGCAACAGAGAGAAATGGGTGGAGAGATGGCCCCCCCGGGTACAAGAACATTGCCTCCTGTGCAAGAGATGGAGGACAGACAAATTCCCTAAAGAGAAGGGTAGGGACATTCTGCTAATTCCTGAGACCCAGGCTGAGACCCAGGTAACACAGGCTGTGAGGTATTCAGTCATGTTTCCTTAAGCAAAATGCTGCATGGAAAGATGATAGCTAACAGTATATATTTATATATATATATATATGTATATGTGTGTATATATATGTATAGATGTGAGTGTATATATATATGTGCGTATATGTGTGTGTGTGTGTATATATATGTATGTATATATGGTTCAGTGAGGGGATTTTTCTCTCACAGCCTGTCAGACTCCTCAGTCAGCCCAGTGTGGGGAGTGATGAGAGCAGCAAAGTCCGTTCTTTCTGGTGGATTACAGTTCAGCTCCTCCCAAATTAGTTCTCTGAGATCTTTCTGAAGCAACAAACCTGCCAAAGAAGCTAAGCCCATCTAACTCTTATCACACTGCAAGGAACCAGGTACCCAGTGCCTGAGGAAGCAGAGGTGGATGCAGGAGAGGACAGAAGGAGCAATGGAGAAGGGAGGAAGGTGGATCCAGCCCCAGCTTTCAATCTAGCAATGGCTTGCCATTAGGTTGACAGCTCATTGTCTATAATACCTGTAAAGATCTTCAGAAAAACACTGAAAAGAGGATATCCATCTGCATTAACTGTCCATCTTTTCAGTGACCTTTCCTCCACCAGTGCAGACCTTCCGTTGCCTCTCCTATAATGACTGACACCCTGAGGGGTATGGAGTCCTCTCCCACAACATGGAGTTGCCAGAAAAATCCAAGCAGCTGCAGCAGTTTGCATCTAAGGAAGGTTTTCTTCATTCTTGTCCCACACTTGGCTAGAGAGAAGCCCCACTAAAACTGATAATTAAACCTCATCAGGCAGACAGAAGGCACAGGTGAACTAGCATTTCTTTTCATAAAGGACATGGCTTTGTTTTCAAAAATGCTAAGTCAATTAGTCAAAAATATGTTGTAGAGACCTCTAATACCATGAATGCCACTTTTAGCCTCAGAAGTTATACATGAGCTTTCTTACTGCACAGTGTGTTTATTATTTTCCCAGGAAGCTGGTGCTGAGAATAAATTTCTTGCACAAGATACAGTGTCTCAGAGTCCAAATGGTATGGATCAGAAAAGGTAGCCCAGTCTCTAACCCTCTCTTTGAGTCCATCTTTCAGCCATGATAGCCATTGATCAGCTCTGTTTGATTTTGGTTTTCCTTAGATCCTCTGTGGTTCAGAAAAAGAGAATGTTGGACACTTGGAAACAGACTGATCTAATCTGCTCTCCCGGGATACCACGGGAGTGGTGCCACGAAAGGCATTAGAAACAGAGGTGCAAACTATTCCCTGCCTCAGAGTAAAGCAAAACTGCTTTAAAGGCAGGACTGCAGCAGATTAGAGCTTGTACTTCAGCAGTCTATGCTGCCGGCAGCCTCAGCCCTTCCAAAGCATTCCCATCTACTGCTGGCTTGCCAGTTTATGAGCCTTGCCAGGTGCCTCTCCCATGCTGCTCTACAAGAAAAGATGATGTCCAGAGAGACTGCTTTGCACACCTTGATGACATTGTTATGAGTCCTTGCCCTCACTCCACTGCCTCACCAACCCATTCCACCCAGACACAGTGTGCTAAGAGCTCTCCTCACCAGAAGAAGGCAGGAGCATCAGCAGGACATCACACACTGAATTAGCTCTGTGTGCCTGGAAAATGTGGCAGTCAGGGATGGTAGGACCTGTTTGCAATGCTTGGACCTGCCACATCTCCTTGCAGGATACCCCTGGTCACCATCTGGCAGCTCCCTGGGTGCCTCAAGCGAGGAATGAGGGCAGCTGGGCTGCCCTGCCAAGTGCCCCCTGTTATGTTTCTCTGTTTTCAATGCACAGTCTCTCCTCTAGATCTCTGCTTATAATTTGTGATCACCTAGGTATTTTTCCTCCCCAGTGTCTTCTCTTCACCTCTCCTCCCTCTGTGCATGTTTGTTTAAATTTTGTTGTTGTTGTTGTTATTTTTGTTTTGTTTTTGTTTTGTTTTGTTTTGTTTTAGCTTCTGTTGGGGATGGCTGCTTCCCATACCTATACTGAAAAAAAAAAACCAAACCCCAACAACCAAACAAAAAAACAAACCCAAAACCATTGGGACAGGGGCCAAAAGCAGATAACTCTGGAGGGGTACAAAACAAGGAAAACTACAGCAATGTTTTCCTGGTACATTTTCCCAACCATAATACTCTCCTAGCTCCAGCACCTTGCAGGTCAAAGATGTAAGCAAACACTTTCTTCAGAGACATGGTTCATCAGAATTCTCCTTCTTTAGTAAGCCACTGCAGAGCTTGTTGTATTATCTCCCCGAAATAAATTAATATTAAAGGTTATGTCTGGCTATGGCAAACACTGCTGGGTGAATAAGGCATGCTGCACCATGCCCATAAATGAGACAGAGCCATGATGTCCTTGGAGACAGAACAGAATTTTTACAAAGCCATGGAGGTTCTTGTAAAAAGAAGAAGCTTCATTACAAATGCAGACCGTCTGCCCATAAACCAAAAGTCAGTTCCTGCCAATTTCCTTGTACACTTCTAGTTCCTGGTACCTTGTGAACTGGGGCTAGGTTTCCTTTCAGTAACGAAATGGAAAATGAAAGAGCACGAAGGGGCAGCAGTGGCATGCTCTAGCAGACAGATACATATGAAGAATAAAAATCTTACCTTCTTGAAGTTAGCAGGATGTTAACACTGACTTCATGGGGCCAGAGTTTCACTCTGATCTGTACAAGCTGCCAGGCAATCTCATCAGTCTTTGGAAAGTGCTGCTACGCTTGTTATTTGTAGTATTTTCAGCAATTTTAATGACATTAAGCCCTAGGGGGTGAAACCCCAGGAAACAGAAGATGCAGACAGCCTGAGTGATAGTATCAGGAGCCCTGTTAACTCTCCTTGCTTAAATCAATACCGTCAACTGCTCCATGCAGAGCTGCAATGAAAGGAGCAACACAAAGCTACCTCCAGGAACCTGAAAGTTTTTGAGGGAAAACAAGCAAAGATCAGCCACAAACTGATGGTCTGGTCTGACCACACCACCACTGTTTTTTTTTTCCTTCTCTATCTTGGGAAGCACTGAAAATTCACCACTGAGCCTGCACGTACTTTCTGGATCAGTCTTATGACAATTTATCTTATTTACATTTTTGCTATTTCCATAACACCTAATCTAACCACAGCTTGTTAAAGAATTGTGGGCACGTTGTATGCAGGTGCCTAACTGCAGCATAAATATTTACAGCAGTGTTGCCACTTGAGAGTTTTCACATGTGGCCTTTTTAGGCAGTAATTTATGTGTGTTTTAACTCTTCTGATGCATTAGAGCATGCAGGTGAAATTCCTCCTTAAAAGTGCAAACAGTGACATCAAGTATTGCCTAATAGCTAGAATATGCTGCATGTAACATCCATGCTGTCTTGGGATCTAATCCTTCAAGTATTCTAAGCCTGGCCCTAATAATGTCTTCTTTAGATTTCCACAGCCTAACACATACACTGCTTTCTTTTACAGTCTATTTTTTTGAATGTCCTCCCATTTGTCCCACTTCATTCATTGGCAAAAGACCCAACTGAACCAAATAGCAAAGGAAGCAAGCACAAGGCTGCAAGGAGAACTTACAAAAGCACCCATATCTTTAAAAAACTAGTTTCAAGAAATGCACGCAGCATTTACTATGTGAATAGAGGTTTGTGAAGGACACAAGTCCTTTTACTAACTAAGTGCAAGTAAGAATTTAACAAAAAACACTCCTGAAGCTTAAAGAAGTTAAGCTGGTGATGACAGAGATTAATGTTCAGATTCGGGGAATCCACTTATTAATTTTGTCAAGCTGAAAACAATGGTTAACAGTTTCCAAAATAGCTGAACAATGTCAGCAAACATTTGCTTTGACTGAACTGAGACCCTTCCTTGCCCTAAGATCAGCACCGGGACACTTTCAGAAAGGCTTCCTTTATCTCTTGACAGCGTGAAAAAAAGTTACCTGCAAATTGATTTTGTGTAGGAAGGAAGCTATCATTCATGCTAATGGAGCCCATCGACTTGCTTTCACTGTACCATGGTACCCTGGAGCAAAAAAATGTGAAGCCTGTTAAGCCCTGGGCTTAGCAATAGGATTTAACAACTCTAAAATGCCTTTATCTCTTGACAGCGTGAAAAAAAGTTACCTGCAAATTGACTTGTGTGTAGAAGGAAGCTATCATTCATGCTAATGGAGCCCATCGACTTGCTTTCACTGTACCATGGTACCCTGGAGCAAAAAAATGTGAAGCCTGTTAAGCCCTGGGCTTAGCAATAGGATTTAACAACTCTAAAATGCCTACCTTCCTCTGTACACATGTTGTCGACCACTATCCCACACATTTCTCTGTTTCCGTGACAGCTGGTCAATGTAAACTAGCTCTTAAAAGATTTTATGTTGATTTTTATGCTCTGGGAGCAGTTTTCTTAAAATAAACCTTACAAATTTTAAAAAGCAAAAAAGACAATGGGAAACTACAGTAGAAAACAGAGCAGAAAATTGTACAGAAAATTGTTTACAAAGCTCCCAGTAATTTGGTAATATGAAGCATCTTCACTGCTCACTGTGCTCCTCAAATAAAAACTTGGTGGGCACATTTTGAAAGCATTAGAGATCGTGACTCCTGCAAAGACATCGCCTTTTTAAAATGTGAAGGCAAGACAAGAGTTAATCCCAGACCACAAAATCAGACAACAAAAGCATAAAGAAGCTGGCCCCAACTGTGGAAAGGTTTGGACTGGGCCACTCAGGTGGGTTAAGGCGCAACAGATGTGCCTAAGTGGTGGGCAGCAACGTTGTTAGAGATAGTTTAGCAGTTAATAGTTCATAATGCTAACGTGCAAGGAAGTGCTCAGTGCAGGGAAGAAATGGCTCTAAGCCATAATCAGCAAATGAGGAACATCAGACTATTCCCAGCCTGGCCTCCTGAGATCTGGAGTCATGCCAGCCCGGGATCTGACACACCCCATGGCAGGCAAAAGAAGGGTTGAGACAAAAGCCTCATTGGCAGGCCCTCCCATCTCAGGTCTCTTACCCATAAAAGCTGATCACAACTCTCCAGAGCTGGTCCCATTGGCCCTACCCTCCACGGGACCCTCTCCAATAGTGTGAAAGCACCACCCTCCTCATAGTCCAACCAACACTGCTTACTGCTGGGCAAAAGTTTTTTTTTTAAATTGAGTCATTTGTGATGGGAAAGGAAAAACAAAATCTCAAGGGTATGACAGAAATGAAAAGAAACAGCAAGATATAAAAGATCAAGGACTGGATAGAAGAGTCGTCCTCAAAGCTGGCACTGAGCAGGTACCCTTCAGTTTCAGGCGAAACAACAATTTGCACATCCCTGCACTGTGTATAGCTGGCAAAATGAGGCTGGTCAGGAGCAGGGAAAAAATAAGCAGAGCTTCCAGAGAGAACATTTATGAAAGCCTGCAGTGAAGTGTAATGCTTACTCTTCAGAAGATATGAAGCAAACCAAGACTGCTGCCAGAGGAGAGAAAGGGCTGAGGCTGAGCAGAACTCTTTCTCTGGAGTCTCTTTAAAAGTCCCAAAGATACAGTAAGTTAATGTGCCATGCCTCGAGGCAGGTTAAAGAGCATGAACCAAGATTTTCAGTAAACAAACCATGTTTTGTGTCTCTATGGGGCGTGTTCAATGCACATTCAGCATTTCAGCCCAGGCCCATCTTCACCAGTTCCACTGCACTACTTTGTGCAGGGATTCACCCACTAATCAATTCAGTTTGGTCTCACAAAGTCTTCCACTAATATTCAGTTCATCCCCTGGGTATAGCTATCATTTTCTTCTCCCTCAGGCAGCCTTGGACTCTTGCTCGCTGCGCAGCCCTCAGTGGGTATGGCACCAAAGGACTCAGGGACACACAGGAGTTTCAAAGTCCTCAGTGCTTGATGAAGGCTACAGAAGTCCTACCAGAAGGATAATAAGTCTTTTGAAAAATGATTCCTTTGCATCCTGTCATACAATAAAAGTACATTACAGACCATAGATTGTCTGGACATACAAATGAATTCCCAATGTTTAATCTATCTGAATGTCTTTCTTGTGGTTTTTTACTTCAGTGTAATCCTTCACTAAACATTTTTCAGCCATTAGCTCAGGGCAATACATTTTTCATTATTAAACTGCCTCATGTTTTCATTATAGCTGCATGTCAGATTTTACTTAGTGATATATCAGTGGGATCACCTCTCTTATTACTGCACTTGAATTTCTCTTCTGAGAAAAATACAGTTATTTCAGATGAAAAGGGGCTCCTCAT
>NW_005054417.1:468673-480459 GCF_000277835.1 Geospiza fortis | reverse complement strand
ACATCTTTGGGATGCCCTGATTGCAGCCTTGCAATACCTGAAAGAAGCATATTCAGGGTGGAGAGAGATTATTTACAAGGGCATGTAGAGACAGGACAAGGGGGAAGCACTTTAAACTGGAAGAGAGTAGGTGCAGATTAAGTATCGGGAGGAAATTTTTTACTGTGAGGGTGGTGAGGTCCTGGAAAAGGTAGTCCAGAGAAGTTGTGGATGTCGCATCTCTGGAAGTGTTCAAGGCCATGTTGGATGGGGCTCTGAGAAACCTGGTCTAGTGGAAGCTGTCCCTGCCCATAACAGAGAGCTGGAACTAGATGGTCTTTAAGGTCCCTTCCAACCCAAACCATTCTATGATTCTGTGACTCTATGATTCTATAATTAGTCTTGCCAGATCCATAAAAATCGGCATGAACTGAAGTAACAGCAAAGTACTTTCATTTGTGAGGAGTGAACCAAACCAAAAGTGACCTCTTTGGGGAAAGGTGCTGCATGTAGCTGGAGGAAACTCCTTACCCATGGGAAGAGCTGCCCAAATGGACAAGACAGATAAAAGGTGTGAGAAAAGAAGTGTTGTTGCCCCGTATTTCGAACTGGGACTTGAGTCACAGGATGAGTAAGAAGTGATCCGGAGAAGGTCACACAGGAAATCTGTGTCACAGTTGGTTATTAAACCCAGATTTCCTGATTTGCCACTGAATCCCATAATTACAAGACCATCCTTCCTGTCCTTTTTAACTCTGTTTGTAAAGTATCTCACTAATTGGGCAATGCTTTATGGGCAATGCTTTGTGGGAACAAAAAGCCTTCCATGCATCCTGCAGCATGATCTCAGGTGACTCCCACCACTGGATTCTTGTCCATGTCCCAGGAGCCTGGCTGAGGAATTGCATTTCCTCTTCCACACCAGGCTGCCCGCAGTCACACAAGGTACTCCCACCCAGCTTATGCCTTGCCCCACTCCCTCACACCCCCTTCCCCTGGTCCTTGGCCACTGCTCATCCCACAGCCCTCCACAGTGGCATCCAAACCAGCTCTGCTGCTTCCATCGTGTTTGGTGGGGTTTCCTCACTTTGTGAGTTGGGGTCAGAGAGGAGGCCTTGGTGATCTTCAGGGCTGATGCTGTGGTGCATTTAGTGAGTCTGCTTGAAATAAAAAATGGGGTCACAGCATGCACAGGCTGGCTAAATCTTATCTCTCATACTGCAAGCAAAAGGAAGAAAAAAGACTGAAGGCAGCCACATTCAGTGGGGAAATGATCTACCCAGAAGATTTCTACCAGCAGGGGGAGGAGACCTGGGTCTCCAGGAGTATCAGATATCCTGGAAATTTAGGAAGTTTCTGGAAATCAGAAGACAAAGGAAGTTGGGTTGGGATTCCTGTAAATAGGAGATGAGAGCAAATGAAATGGACACAAGTCAGCCTACCTAGGAAAGAAAGCAACTGACAGCAAACAGAAAATGTCTGATATACCAAGTTAAAGAAGAAGATAATTATACAATCTCACAGATTTCCATAATTTGCTGAGGAAGACTCATCAGATCTACAGATAAAAAAAAAGAATTTGAGTTCCTTCTTAATGGTCTTCTGAGAGGTTTACAATCTGATTTTGGAAGTGATAAAGGAGTCAGTAGTGGAAATAATGAGAAGGTACAGACAGGGGGCTCTCCCTATGGAAGAAGCAGCAAACTCATTTTCAAGTTTAAAAAAACAGAGCCATATGGCTAGATGGTAATGCAGGGCTGAACCCTATTTAATATCAGCATTAACACTATAGAAGCTGTTGCTATAGTAGTGACATCTGGAAGAATCCTTCAAATAGATTATTCTCTAACCTGGATGAAGGATTCTGCCAGTCTGTCTGTCAAAGAAAGCCTTCAGAGCAAATCAATAACAAAGATCTTGTTACCTGAATGCAATGTAATTTAGTGGCTAATCAGTTTGACAACATTAGAAACGCAAGGAGAGAAGAAAAGAAGAATAGAAACCAGGAGATGTAATTAACAGCCAAGAAGGCAGAGAGGACTCCAGCAACAGAAGGAGAAACATAAAACTTTTATATGCCACTATCCAATGAACTTGATCAGTAAAATCACACCTTCACTCTGAACTGTTCCCAGTCTAGCTGACATTTGCTGTTCATAGGCTTCACTTAAAAAGCATTAACACTACCAATAGATAATATCATTAGTGAAGAAGAGAGATGCATGCACAAAATACTGCTAATTGCCAGAGCAATGATAGACATGATGTCCCATTTTTTAAAATGTTGGTTTGATTACTGTTTTGCTTTGGCCAAGTGAAAAGGCTCCTCTTGACTAATTAAAATATCTCTGCTGAGCACAGACATTTGGCAGTGTCTAGAAATTCAATTCCTGTTTGTAGCTGGTTTCTCTGGCTGAAACAATATGTGAAAACATTGCTAGAGAGGGGGGTTTGTTGGTAATTTTGTTGGTTTGTATTATATTTACACAAAGACATTTTGAACCTGATTTACTTCTGACACTGAGGAGATCAGCTGAAGCTGGCAGGAGCAATCCTCAGCCCTTGCACCTGATCTGGCCATTGAAATTCTAAAGTGTGATAATGTTAGCAATGTCATTTCCATTCACTTGCACAATGTACAAAACAACTGCATGTCAAACACTCTGTTGAAAATCATGAAATCACGATCATGGCCATATGTTTTTGGAAGGGAACAGGCTGTGTGTGGGGATACAGTATTAAGTTCTAGGGATATTACTGAAAAAATCTTGGAAATAGCAATTGACATTTTTCACACTTGTTTTCAAAATGTACTGCCCTTTGCATCCCTTAATGCAATGTACCTATCTGTTTCCTGGGGGGAACAAGCTATTTATTCCTTGAAGAGACATTGATATTCATTAGGGGTCTTACCCCCATCCCTTCAAAGTCAGAATGGGTGAATACTGGGTCCTTCTATGTCTTCTCCACTCAGCAGAGCAGATCTTACAGAGCAAAAGGCGTGACACAATTCCTGACTTGCAGCCTATGGGTTTCCCAGGTGAGCAAGGGAATCCTGCTTCTCAAGAACAGGCATGGGCCCACGTTAATAGGTTATATGTATTTACCAAGGCATGTTGCCATGAGGGCCATAGAAATTCTGTCACGGAGTCCAGTGAGAGCAGACTGCTGCAGAGGTCCCTAACACCATCTAAGGTGCCACCTGCAGATGTCTCAGAAAATTTGTGGTTTTAGAAGTCACGCTATCCTGGTTGCTTACAGACACATGTGAGCTAGAGCTAGATACACGATTCATATCAGTAACATTTAATATCAGTGCTGCCTAGGTGTTAACACAATATGTGCTATTTCAGTATACCACATTTCTCACACAAAGTAATTCTGGACTTGTTCATGAAGCAGAGACAGAATTTCAAAGTCTCAGCATGCTCAAATGTGAAAATAGATACAACCTTTAGACCAAAATGTTCATGCTCTTTGCAAACTTGGTTTTATTTAGATATATAAGGGTGATATAAGATATTTAATAGCAGAATTTATCGAGTCTTAAGCAGGAGTAGCTGTAAGAAAGAAGAAAGGTAGATGGAGCACTAGGGAAAAAAACCAGAAATTCCGTTCCAGTTCTGAGAAAGTAGTTAAGAAGTCCCTGGATGGCTGTTCATGCAATTTTTACTCTGGCAAAACTACCACTGACTTTAATTGTAGTTCACTCTGTTGGATCAGCCTGCTAATCAACTAAGCACTTTTCATTTCATGGCAACGAGAAGGTGTGCTGAAAATGCCATCATATCTCTAACCATCTTCAAAGCCTAGAATGTCTTCACACCCTTTCATGGGTTTCCCCTTTCCAGTACTAAAAAAGGATGCTATAAAAGTCATGATTTAAATGATATATTGCAATTTTGTGCACTTGGAAGCTAATTTTGCTTAGAAGCATTTTTATGGACTTTGGAAGCCGAGAGTGGGGGGAAGCAGAGCTCCTGAGATCAAAAACTTTCCTTCTGTAGAAAAAGGTTTCAGGGGAGAGCAATTTCTGCTCCTCTGGATAGGACTCAATTGCTTTTTGAGTCTCCAATATTAAAAGGGTTTTGCTGGAGAATATGCCTATAAGAAGGAATTCATTTTATCTGCCCTGGAAACAAAAGAGATTATTTTCAGTTTCTGTTATGAGAGTGAGAAGGGGGGAAGGCCTTTCCAGGGAAAAGCTGTAAGATGTTTTCCTTAATTAGTTTAATTACAAAATGCACTAAGACTATTAGATAAACATTAGGCTGTTTTTGGGTTCAAAACAGGCAGATGTCAGCAGGATTAAATCAAAATACTTTATATGCCTTTGAAGATTTTTTTTTTTTACTTAAAGGCCTCAGCTTTTTTTTCTCTTTTTAGGCTCTGTAACAGCTGATAGTATTAGATTTTTTTTCCCTTTTGATTAAAATTATATTTATGCAACTTATGCAAGTCAGCTTTCATTAGCAAAGCAAGTGGTATCTGGCCTATGGTATCACATTTCTGGAATCTGATGATTTTTTTTTTGTATTTTCTCCCTGCTCTGATCAGATTCTAATTATAGCCAAATTACAGCTATTGTCTCAAAGGCTGAGTAACATATTTGTGGTGGTGGGGGGAGGAGGAACAGAAGATGGCTGATTTAAAAATAGGAATTATACAAAGTAGTAAGAGTTGTTTATAACAATTTTTAAGGGAAGATGGCAATGGTGGAGAAGGGGAAGGCATCTTTACATCCAAGTACAAGAAAGTTACACTTTGCTGAATTGAAGCTGTGTTTCTACAGCTTCCCTCAACATTATAATGCCCTTTATCAGCTGCTATGAGGCACTGAAGAGCTTGGTAACTCCAGAGTTACAAGTATGATATATGTTGCTTTGGGACCTAACAAATTTATGAATAGTTAAAGTATCACTGGAGAAATAAGTGTAGAACATATAGAGAAAGATTCATAGTCATAAGCAAATTTGCTATAAACTTAAAATTATGTCACCTTTACATACATACCAAGAGAAAAAATAACACTTTATTAAGCAAAAGTATAAGGAGCTGAAATCCATGGTTGTGCATCCTTTAGAGCAATAAGTATGCTTCTCTGAAACCATAAAAATTATTTGCAAATTGAATATAGGTCAAAGACATTTCCAGCACAAGTATCCTTAACCATTATCATTGACTGAGAACCTGATAGAACTGCTTGTAAAGGTATGAATGTCATCAACCCTAAATGAGACCTCAAACTAGAAAATGCAATAAACTTTTGCTCAGAAAGGCATTTTCCACTGGTAATATATTTACAGAGCATTTTTACTTTGTCACTTTTAAAATCTATTGCTAAAGACCACCTCTAAGATTGCTTAATACTGCAAATGACCCCAAGATACAGGCAAAGTCAAATGAAAGACTTCTCACACATTCTTGCATATCAATAGAAGCTGGTTTACAACAACAAGGCTAAATGCAGTATATTTTATTGCATCACCCTTCTGGTCACTTCAATAAGATGAAAATGTAAAAAGCTTTTTTTAGAATTTGGTTTTTAAAAGGCACTTTGGATATTTGGCAGATTTTCGTCTCCGCAACTGGTCTAAAAGTTTCTTATTTTCTCAGAGACTATCTTCACCAGCATCTACCAGGTAGACAATAACAGCAAAAAACAGCAGGGCAGGCTGATGATGAACAGGCAGCTTCACTAAAGAGTCCATAAAACACAGAAAACCTATATATGGACCATGCTGCAAAGACAATGCCACAAAGACATATACAGTACAGACTATACTGATATATTCGGTAAAAAAGTGTGCATTGTGAATATTTGCTCTTCATGTGCATGCACAGCCCAGTGGTCTACCTTTCACATACAATAAACCCTTTCAAAGCCTTTGGTGAAAAAAGAGGCTAAAGTCCCTGAAATGGTCTTCCTGCACACAGAGTTGTGCAGCTCCTCCCCAAGAAAGAAATGCATAAATGTCATCAGGTGTTAGTGTAATGCAAGGACCACCAGATTTTATTAAATGACTAAATCTATTAAATGATTAAATTCTTGGTCGCACCAATTTGTATCAAATGTAAACATACGGTGAAACACTTCTAAATCAATTACCTGATGATAAAGGAATAATCTTCTTACTTGAATGAAAGCAATTAATGTATGTCAGGGCTATGCATTTAAGAGGTTTCCAGGATCAGAACCATCCCTTTGATAGTACCTAAACTCACACTTTCAGAAGTTACATTAAATATCACTAGCAGATGTTGAGTAGCACACTCAGTTGTTGTGCACTAAAGCACATGGAAAACTAAACAATGCTTCCTTTCCCCCCACACCGGCACGTTTCATTCCACAGAATGGCACAACGTTGTAACTCACAGAATTCTGAAATGCAGCCACCGATTTTCCTCCTGCTGTTTGTTTCAGTTTCTGTGAGCAGGACACCGGGAGGGGAGTAGAAGGGCTGCTCCACTCACACTGCTAAAAGGTGACACCATGGTGCTCTTACAAGCCAGGAAAACACAAATAGCATGTGAAAAAGAAAAGGAGATTCAATAGGGCCAGATGAGGTGCCCCGAAGCAGTGTCTCAGCTGCTCAAGGTGGCTATGGCTGTGGGGCCAGGCAGAGCATCCCCATGCTGGACCAGGAACACAATATGCTCATTCTGAGACTCCTGGACCACAAAAACTGAAACTATTGAAAGGCCACAATGTGCACCTGGCCAGCTGACAAAGAATAAATACAGTCACTGCTTTAGTTAAGAGCCTTTACAGAAATTGCATACAGACCCTGCCATATTTTCATAGAATTGTAGAATCATTTAGTTTGAAAAAGACCTGTAAGATCATCAAGTCCAACAGTTAACATTGTCAATTTTTATCTGACTTGCTAGCTAAGCCTGTCTCCTGTTCTTGTCAGAACTGTGGCCATTGGTCTTGCTCTTGGGAAGAGGATAAATGAGGAATTGCAACTGCCTCCACGTTCACACTCTTCCTTCAGTCTTCTTTGCTCTTTTCAGGCAACTTTTTTTAGACATTATATTTGCAGTATGGTGACACTGACAGAGAGGTGGGTGTGACCCCCCTCTGGTCCACACATCTTTTCTTCCTCAACCTGTGGTCCATTCACCTCAACACAGGTCTCACCACCACCACGCACCACCACAGAGGTAGGAGTGACCCTAGGAGGCATGTCACTGCTAAGAGGTCATTTTCTGAACAGAATAATGACAGTGAATGCCAAGCATGAGCTCAGGGGGTCTGGCCCTGGGCCCTAGCTGAGGGGCAGTCTTCAGTGTGCATTCTGTTGGATACTTTGACCATGCTGGAGAGGTCTCACAGCATTTATTGTGGGTGTGCTGAATGATGTGCACTGTTAAGTGATACTCATGAGCAGCGTGACCGTGCCTGTGTAATGCACAGTGAAACAGCATTACACATGGCTTGTGCCAGAAGTCCAGTCTCCATGAGCATGCAGCATGCAGTCATTCTGGGACAGGGCCTTAAGGCAGCCCTGCTAAGTGGCAGCAACAACTGTGGGTGTTGGTGAAACATGCTGATACCCATTCTGCTGAGAAAATATAGCGTGTTTCTGGAGCTGACGTAGCAGTTCATCCAGCACAAGTTCAGTGCTCTCCAGCACTGCAGGATGCATTGTATGCATTAGATGCACCCCAGGTTGCAGAAAGATGGTGATCTCTGCCTTCTCAGTGCCCCTTTCCAGCCTTCACCCTAATTCTGTGAGGGAGAGAGAAGTTGCTCTTCCCAGCACATGGGGAAGGGAGAAATTCCAGCCTGCTGCCAGACTACGGCTCAGAAACTTAAGTTGTTAATGCAGATAGAGTCCCACAGGTAGGCAGATAGTCGTGCATAGAGTACAGATGGAGAGGGAGACATGAGTCTAGGGACTATTTCTTTGATGATTGGCCTTTGGGAGCAGACCTTTCCTAAAGTTTCACTAGTTGCATCTTTAATTCAGCTAGTGTTGTTTAGTTTCCTGGTTATTCTCTCCTTCCTATCCTTCTTTTGTCCCCATCTCCTACACCTGTATTTTTGCTTTTTTATATCTAGGGTTTCACTCTATCATGCCACTAATGCCTATGTCTCTATGGCAAAAATAAAAGCAGAGGTGGGAAATATTTCCAGGATGACTATGTCCAGCTGTAAAATCGTTGGACCTGTGTGTCTTTGCTCTGATCGCATTCTGAGAGCCATTTCCAGAAGAAATGCACAGGACCCTTAGATGTAGTGAGGTCCTTGGACTGCAGAGTGCCAGCTTTAGCTAATCACATAATGAATGTTAATAAAATTAATTTCCCCCATAACTTATTATGTTGCTAGGCTGTTTGTTACCACTTCCTGCATCCCAGGTTTCACTGACAAATTGAGAAGAGCTCCTGTCTATACAAGATGATACAGAACTGGATCCTTGGGAGCATCATGTGCAGTATAAATGTATCACACTGAAGTATTTATCTGACCATAACTTTTCACTCACACTGCCCTTATATTCCCAAACTGACTTCTGGAACTTCAGCTATGTTTTACCTACAATGCACAGCCTATATACCACATATAACTGTCAGGAAAGACTTTGAGCTCTCTCCCATTTCTGCTGAACTTCATCATAAATTCCCCTTAACCTTTAATGAATGGGTTCAAGTTCTTTCTCAAATGATTGAAGATCACTCTTAAAAACCAGACCTCTTCTAAGTATTAAAACCTGGAAAATAAATTCATAATACCCTCTTCTACATTTTCCAAACCCAAACAATTGACCAAGTTGCCTGATTTCAAAATCTTACGGAGTGGAAAAAAATGTCCTGCCTGAGACTCTCCACACCAAACTTAAGCCACAAACACATTTTTTACCATGACCATTTACAACTGGGAAATGTGTGGTTTATAATGGAATGATTATACAGCTTTGGCTTGGGATGTCACAGGCCTGCTGGTAAGATAAGTAAGAATGGAGCCAGTACTGAACCTTCACGCATGTTAGGTGCAACTATTGCAATAAAGCTGCTCCCTGGCCCTTTGTACACAGTTTTACCAGGTCTGGGTTTTGTGGAATTCTCTTTTTAATAAAGTATATGGTCTAAGGCCCAGCTTGAAACAAAAATGCTCATTGCTTGCTGAGTTGTATGAACTTTGGAAATATGGCAATAAAATGGACACATATGTTCTATTATTATTATTATTATGCTTAAAGGCTACAAAAATAAATCATTCACAAAGCTCACATGGACAAAATGAGCACTGCCTTCTGTGAGAGTCTGTACTTACATGTATCTGTTTACTTAGATGCATCTGTTCTTGATATCTTGTGGAAAAATCAAATATTGTATCTTATGAAAAACCATTGCTGAAGCATTGTTCAAAAAATCCTAAACCAGAAGTCCATTAAAAAAAAACTGAATACCTGGGTCTCTGCTTCGAACTCTCTTTTATTGTTATTAATAGATCATTTATCTTCAATATGGTTGGAGATAAAAATTCCTTTTTAAAGTGATGAAATGAAGAGATTTGCAAGTGCTGAAACCCCCTGATCTCCCCCTCTCTCTCATCACCTGATACAGGCTTAAGGTTTCACAGTTTGTAAAAATCAATGGGAAGTTCTCTCCTTGCCAGCAGACTGGGCCAATTTAATAAGTACCTGAACAGAGAGGCGGCCTGTGGAAGGGGCAGTCACCTTTCGCCTGGCATTAGGAGGAGCTGCGAGGGCCGGGACACTGGAGTGCATTGTGTCCCCGTGCGAAGGCCTGAATCAGCAGTGACAAGATTTCTGCTCTCCTGCTTTCCCCCACCAGCCTGACTGCAACCTGGAGGGGAATCTGCGAGGGGATGGACAGCCTCTGCCACAGGATGCAGCTCCCGGGGGTGGGGGGACACTTCGCGTTTCCAGTAAAGGGCTCTCGTCTCTCACTAGGGCAAGCTCATAGTAGGGAAACTCCAAGCAGCTGCCAGGCAATTTCGTTTCAACTCTGTCCCAACACCACTGTTTACAGTTTTATGAAGGCAGCTCTGACTGTCCCTTCTCCTCCTCTCCCTCCCACTTGTTCAAGTTTGTCGATACCCGATCCATGAACATTTGTTTCCTCCTTCCCTGGAGGAGTTTTGCGCTCCACTGACCTCAAGTTCAGCCCCGACGAGGCTGGCAGGAGGGCTCAGCTGGCTCTCGTTTCCCCACTTGCTGCAGTCCCTTCTGTGGGACTAGCAAAGCCAGTGTAATTCAAGCGGGGCGACTCTTCCCTTGCCAGCTCCTCACACCGCCCAGGGCTCTGCTGACGGGGCAAACTTCATCCACCCTGTCCCGACCCACGGAGGAGAACCCCCTACCCTCCATCCATGGAGGCCGCCGGTGCTGGGGGTGTGCAGGCAGGTCAGGACCCTCAGCCCTGCTCCGGCTGCCCTTAGCTCTCCTCCCTGGTCTACAGCGCTCCACGCTGCTCTGCACCGCACACCTGCGGCCGCGCTGCGCCGTCCCCAGGTGGGTCCCAACTTGGCAGCACTGCTGTGGGTGCACAGGGGTGAAGCACTGGGGGTGGCACTGGAATGGCTGGATGGATGGACGGATGGACGCGTATTTAACTCCCCTCACAGCTTGATCTCCAGGTGATTCCCCGCTGCCCTGTATCTTATACTCCTCAGCACCAGACCTCTTTTTCCTCCCCCTCTTCTCCCCCCACATCTCCCTCTTTTCAGTAGTAACAAAGCCTTTTACTTTAACCCGTTGGGACTGTCCCCTGCCATCCCGCGAAGATGGATTGAGGAGGGGTTGGGAGATCGAGGCTTTCTGTCTGTCAACAGCTGCGCGGCCCCTGCCCAGTCCTCGCCGCCGCGCTCCCCGGCGCGGAGAGCCGCGGGGGTGCGCGGAGCTGTCGCCGGCCACCCGCGGCGAGGACGGGAACCTTGCGGGGCGCAGAAAGGCTGCGCGGCCGGGCGGGCAGCGGCACAGACCCCCGAGAAACCCGGAGCAGGGGAGGGGAGGGCTGGATCCCCCCGTGGATAAATCAGTGTGGATGTCTCTCCCGGCGCCGTGCTGAGCGTCTGCGCAGGCAGGGAGCTGGAGGCGAGCGGAGCCGCTTCGGCGGTGATCCCACGGCACTCGGAAACCGCTGCCCCTCCGCTGGCTCCTTCTGCGCCACCGGCCACTCACATGTTTATTAAATGCCGGCATTCGTTGCTTTCTAATTAGCGGAGCACGAATCCGTCTGCTTTGTCTTCCTCGAGAAGTTGCTGCTACGCGAGCAAGATACATCAAACAAGGGCAGGGGGAGAAACTATTTTAATTAATTTTCCCCCGCAAGCACAGCGAGGTAAAAGAAAAAAAAAACCAACCAAACAAACAAACAAAAAAACCCAAAACGCAATACACATTCTGGGAGATAATCTCTACTTTCTGCTCTCCTTTGCCCGATCTGCCCTGGGTTATTCATTCCGATTGCCGCGCTATTATTTATTTCCGTGTATTTATGTTTCCCGATAGTTACTCAGTAAAGCTGTTTACGCAAACTGCAGCGAGGGGACGGTGGCAAAACTTTTGGGAAGGATGTGAAAATGATTGCGGTTTGATAGTGCCAGAATTACGGCGGAGCTCATATTTAAATTGCACTCGTCGTCGGAGCACTTTGGATATGCGTAAGGAAAAAAAAATAAAAAAGGGGGAAAAAAAGGGGAGGAAGGAAAAAATAATAAGAAAAAGAGCACACGCTAGGAATATCGTACTTTTCTCGGTGCTGCCGAGGGGCGGGCGGGGGTGACCCGCCCGTGTTTGCCCCGCGCTGGCTCGGAAAGCGCTGCGGCGCCG
>NW_005054417.1:460897-468393 GCF_000277835.1 Geospiza fortis | reverse complement strand
CCAGCCGCCGGCGGGATTACCGGCACGGCCTTGGGCTTTGACCGCTCTGCAGCGCGCACCGCAAACAGGGAACTGCCCAGTGGTTCCTGCGCTGAGGAGTGAATCAGCCACCGGTGGGACGAGCCCTGATGCTCGGGAAACACGCTGCGGCGGCTGTCGGGAAGGAAAGCGGGCATCTTTTTCTTTTTTTTTTCTTCCCGGGGATTTATGTGAAATTAAAAAAAGTCCCTTTTAAGTGCGTTGTAAAGCGGGAGAATTTATGATACAGCACGAAGTCTCTCGGTACGGGGTTTATATTCGCTCCCAGGAGTTAACTCGTTCCTCGGCGTCGCGGTGCCGGAGGCGGGGGGGGACCGCGCCGAGCCGAGCCCAGCCCCGACGCTGCTCACGGGCTCTGCAGCGCTGGGAGCTGCTTCAAATGTGTCCCTCCACACACGGTTTATAAAAACCGATTCCCATCTGCAAGCAGCTTCTCAGAAGCTAAACATATGATTTGTTATTATCGGCTAAGTTTACCACTTGCCATTAGGGTAAAACAAAAGTAACTTTTTGTAAATAAACTTACCCCCGGGGGTGAAAAGGAGATTCCGGGAGACTGCTGATGTCTTTTTTGGATTGCCTTAAATGTAACGCTTTGCATAATCTTTAGTGGCTACCTGGGCATTAAAACGCCACAGAATTATTTGTGGGGGTTCAAAGAAAAGGGCCCCCAGGCGTCCAGGAGGAAAAGATACACATACTGGATTTTGGGAGTGGGGAACAGAGACCTGCATTCAAGCAAGCACTTACTTTCCTCCTAAATCACTTTTCAAACCAAATTCACCTAATCCTGGTGCCACCTGAGCCTCCTCCTCACTAGCACAAAAAAGATTGTGTTGTCGGGGCTCTGGGATGGTTGGCAAGCTATTGATTTCCCAGCTGTGTTGAGAAGACAGACTGAATACAATTCAGCAGATGCAAACAGGCAGAATCTGGCTGAGAGATTGTTTTCCTCCAGAAAGTAACCTTGTGAGATGCTGAGGTTATTGACTTTGGAGTGGGGAAGGAGGTGTCTGATAATCAGCTCACTCTCTATCTCCCTTAGATTTATAGCTCAGGGCCTCCCTGTCACTCCTGAAAATATAATCACGCTGGCAATAAACCCTGAGGGAAGAATGAGACAGCAAGTGTTTTTTCTTAAGAGGTAAGGCAGTGACCTCTGAGTTACATACTTAAATGAGCCATGATCTTATAACAAGCCCAGTGCTGGTCTACTTGATTGGCCTGTCTCGGTTGAGATGCCAAAAGCATCCCAGCACATGCAGGGCTGGTAGGATGTCCCACAGCCTCACTGCAGAGGGGCCCAGGGCACAGTGCCTTTGAGATATGTAGTTTGAGAGGGGGGAGAGGTCTGTCTCACTTTGTTTCTCCAGATGGGAAAACTGTACCAGTGGGATTGCTGGGGCTTTTGGTTTGGTTTTTGGGGGTTGTTTTTGCTTGTTGGGAGGGTTTCTTGACAGAAACATTTCCTGTCCTCTTTGCAAAAATGTATTTTATGACCATTTTGCTGTGCAGACTTTTCCCTCTCTGGACATTGCACAGAGTAGTGTAACACCTTCAATCTGTGGAGCAGATACCTCTCAGTTTCTTTATCTCAGAACATGCCTTTGTCTCTCTTCAACCTGTTCTTGCTCTTCAGCAAAAACTCACCTTTTTACAAGCTGTCAAACGTAACACTAACAGCTGAGCATTCCTTTGGAAAAAAAAAAAGCAACCCACATATATTTACTTAAAAATCGCTTAGTATTTATTACTCCTTGATTTTTTATTAGCCTTTTAACAATGTCTCTCACTTTAATCCAGAGGGAATGGGCTCTCTCTTGTGCCTGTAGTAGATACATCCAAACAGAGAAGGGGAAAAAGAGTTGTTTAATCACTTGTAGTATTTCTGATATTTAAGGCCGTTTTTGAACAAGTAAAAGATCCTGCTTTGGTGTGTGCCCTCTGCTGAAAAAAAAAAT
Source organism: Geospiza fortis (assembly GCF_000277835.1). NCBI lineage: Eukaryota > Metazoa > Chordata > Aves > Passeriformes > Thraupidae > Geospiza > Geospiza fortis. The sequence continues at coordinate 466,393 of NW_005054417.1, read as the reverse complement.
TGTTTCCAAAAGCTATGTCTATCTGTTGATAAGCAGACTCAAACAAAAGCACAAAAGGCTGCAAAAGCACTGCTTCTACAATCCCATTCCAGAGAGGAGGCACCAGGGATCTTCCTTTAAGGAGGAAGAACATAATCAGGAGATTATGTTCTTCAGGCCGTTTGACACAAAGATGGCCCAAGCATCCATCTCTCCTTCACTTTCTTTCCTGAACTCAGCTGAGTAACCTCAGCCTGCCCACAGTCTGGCAGGCAAAAGGAGGATAAGAGCAACCCAGCTAAGCAGTGTCCATCTTAACTGATGCCAGTGGTTACCTTGGCCAAAAGCCTGACAGACTGAGAGGAATTTCAGAGAGGCCCAGGGCAGCCAGGAGAATGGGTAACAGCTTGGGAAATGTTAAACAACAGACATAAGACTTGAACAACATATTCACTGATCTGCTCCTCAAGTTGTTCTAGTGACTCAGGGTGGAAATCTGGACATCACTGTGGATAATACAGTGAAAACCTCTGGTCAAAGGGCGGCGACAGTAAAGGAAGCTAATTAAATATTGGATAGCAATGGAAAGGGGAGGCAGGCGTGGGAGAAAGGTTTACATAAGCTTTGTCATCGTGTAGATCAGCGGGAAGCCCCTGCCAGAAACAGGATCTCAAAAAGAAAAGAGCAAAATACAATGGCTGAGGGAAAAGCACCACCAGTTGTCAGTGATCTACACAAAACTGATGTTTGGAAAGACCACTGGATGCTTTGGGAGTATGGGATAATCAGAGGGTAAGATGAATAACACAGATGTGTAAAATACAATGGGTATAGTAGAAGATAGGTTAGGAACTTCTTGGCCCTCATGACTTGTATGAGTAATACTTAAATAAGACAAGAGGAAATGGAAAAGAGATCTTAGGAATTTTCTGCACAAGGGAGAGTGGAACACTGTGGAACTTAACTTGTGGAACACTGTCATGAGATGCCATTAAAAGCAAGGTCTTGATGGAATTACAGGAAAAAATATGGATGGATAGACAGAGTTATACTCTGAAATGAAAATAATAATAATTTTATATTATCCCATTTGGAAGTAAAATCTTCATCTCTAAGCCTAAGTAACCGAATGTTTAGGAAGAAACATGATTAATCTAGAAATGTTATTTTTGGCATTTTTTGCATCTTCCCCAGAAGTAGTCACTAGTAGTCATAATTTGAGACTGAATGCACCTTGGATTGAGCTGGTATGACCATTACCATGTTTTTAAATCTCTTCTGGAGGCAGCTTTCTTTCCTGGACAGCTTTTAGTTCAGCTTGCTAGCAGAAAGTGCAGAAGAGAATTCACAGAATAGAAAAATTGAATATGACACTAAAATATTAAGGAGAACAAATCAAATAAAGTTCTACCCTTTTCTTCTTGTTATTATGGCACCTATATGAATTAGAATATCTCATTTGAGTGTCATAAAAATATTAAGTCTTTAGATTCATGAAGATGGGATTGGGAAGCTTTTGAAAATATTATACCCACTGCCTAAATAATAACGTGGAATGTGTTAACCACCACCTCTTCACCCTATTCAAAATAATAATCATGAACAATAATCTGGGTCTTCATATGTGGCAGAGTCAGTTTGACTTTCTCTTCCAATTCAAGTAATCACTACAGGAAATCTTTATATTTGCATACTAATTTGGGGACTTGAATTTGGTTTTAGTGGAACTAGAAAGAGTGCCAGTGTGAAATGTATTTTTTTTTTATTCCAAAGAGAAAAGTTCCACCCTTATTTTAGTTCTTTAACATTTAGTAAGAATCATTTTAATTTACCACATCTGGGCACGGTCAGATAGTGCTTGCATATCCATTCTTCTAAGCAGTCTGGACAAATACAGTGATTCAACAAATACTATTTTTAAAATCTCAAATTAAATAAACCCGAGAGCAATCATGATAGTCATCAACCGCCCTTACAGACTTCTAACAATATTTTTTTGCCCCTCCAAACACCCGTCTCTTCTAGGCAAGAGGAAAAAAGAGCAGGGGGTTTGTACCCTGAAAGAAAATACCATCAGTAAATTCAAGCTATTTGAAGCTTAAAAGAAAAATAAGCAGCAAATGTCCAGGATTCTAATAGAGTAATTTCTCCCTCAGTAGAGACTGCGCTTCAATACCAGTTCCTCTGCTGACTGAAATTTCTTAGCCACACTCTGCCTTGAATCAAATACTTTAAATGTGGGACTGCTGAAGCAGGTTACAAACCTGAAAACAACCATGCCTGCAATCACTGTGACACAGTGACTGCTTCACAGAGAAATATTATTTACCTCGTACAGAAGAAGTAAGGTACAATATCCTGCCCAAGCTTAAAGGAAGTCTGTCTAGTTCAGGAAGAGAAAGCTCTTCCTAAATCCCATTGTGGAAGACTGGAAGGCCACCATTCCACACAGTATTTAATCCAGCCAGCCCACCTCACACAGCACCGCACTTTTGTCACATTTTCTCCATTTCAGTTGTCATTATGGCCGGGGGACAAAAAAGGCTGTAGACTGCCCCAAAGCACTTTTCCCTCAGCTCTTTTTTCAGAACAGGATGCCATTTAGACTCATGCATACTATTAACATAAATAACCTCAGAACTACTTAAATCACAAAAAGAGTTTTCAAGTGTTTGTAAACAAAAATGTGTGCCAGGTATACATTTTAATTTAGCCTTTCCTCCTGGTTTGGTTTTTTTTTTTTTTCGGTTGGGTTTTTTTCTTGCTTGCAAACGTTGGTAAATTAGAATATTGTGAAAACTACATAAAGGGATAGCTTTCAGTTTGCTCATTCCTCCTTTCTCCTTTCACCCCTCAGACGTTCTCTGTGTACCTTGACATGCAAATGCAGGGTGGTTGCCTCAGATTATTCTGCTATTTATTATTGAAATATTTTTACTGCTGGGCAGCACTCCTCCCTGTAATTTTGTGGATGGAAAGCCTTTCAGTCAGTTGATTTTAAAAACGTGTTGCACTTGTTTGAGAACACTTTTTTGGTGTTGAAAAAGGCCAAGAAACAAAGTCACCCAATTTGCTTAAAATGCCATGGACACTTGATGGAATCTTAACTTGATATTCCTTTAATTCTAGCCTTTTGTCAGTACAACTGATGTTAAAGTGCACATATTTAAATTAAAATGTCCTGTGATGAAAGTGTGACAACATCTGAATAAATTCGTGTCTCTTTTTAAATTAAAAAAAAAAAGTGTCATGTTCCTTCCTCTCACTTTCTGTATCTTCTGCCCTTTTCCTTTGTTTTCCAAGCATCCAAAGGTAAAAGAGCTTGATAAAAATGTAGTAATGGGATGGGGGGAAGGAGAGGAGAGGTAAGATAACAGTATTTCAGGTCTTTGCTCTGCTTTGTTAGGACAGATTTAATCTTTGGGCAGCATCAGAAGATAGGCCTGAATGATCACCTGATCATCTCTTCACTCTCTCCTCTTTTATCTGGATTACTACTGACTCTTTTCAGGGATGATAACTCACTATTCCCGTTTGGTAAATCAGGCTATTTTCCCCTGTATTTCGCTTACTGTAAAATGTTTTCTTTCTTAACTTCAGGCCATTGTTCCTGAGTAGTGAGCATGCTTGTCAATGGAGACAGGGTGAGAGCATGGAACTGTGTAACTGGGGACAGATTCTGCCACATTTTGCCAGTTAGCAGTAGCTTGCTGTCAAGTGCTCTTGACTTCATGGCAGTTTGTAGCAGAAAAAACATGGATGAAAGGGGTCAAAGTTGGCCTTGTAATTGAAAAATGAGGAAAGATAATGAATATTATGGAATATGGAATATTCTCAAATGGCAATTTAATTTTCAAGTTAGCAAATACTCAGAATGACAAAGTAATACTCAGAATAATACTCATGAACTGGGCGAGTTTTGAGAAAGCATTTGTTCACAGTCTGATTTATTAGTGCTTCTTGTTGCCTTATGACAAACACTAAAAAAAAAAAAAGAAGAAACAAACACAAACACCAACATCACAGTCGTCTTTATTCCATTTAACAGTGAAACTCAAAGCTAACAGTTGCAGTTCAGAACCAGAAACCTCATGACAGAATACTAAAACGTGTGGTGCTGGGACTTTGTTGTCACTGGAATGTATATTCTGTGTGGTAATCTTTTATCTAGTTGTGCACTGAAAATAAAAACCTCAAACCAAACCCCACTGTAATTACATTTTGCTTGTTCATGCTGAGTAAAACATGTCAGACATTTGGGGAGAGCAGGCTGAGGTGCAGAGGAACCAAGCATGAGCATGTGCTAGTGTTCCACAGCACATGCAGCCTGATTGCTGACACCAGCCAAGAAAAGCAAGGGATTGCTGCTGTGCTTGTGACAAGGTGAAGGTGGTTACAGGCCAGCTCATTAAAAATTATGGACATGTGTTGTGCCACTTTTGATGGCTGTTAAGAGAGGCCAGAGAGAAAGAGCTTACATAAAAGCCAGGACATAATGCCAGTTGGCTCACTCAGCACAAGGTGGCCTCTGCACGTGTAGCCAGAATGAGTGCAGGAGGTGCTGCTGTGTATTTCGGGAAGCGTTGGGAGCTACAAGTTCCATGAGGTGGTCAATGACCATCTGCCCACAAGTCAGGCAGGTGATGGGCATTTCACAGGAGGCACATGGAGAGCTTCTCTGGGGAGGATACTGCTTTTTTCTGGCTCTCTCCCCTCAATGGCATCAACACTAAGACCAGGGATATTCATGGGAAATCACACCAAGAGGGCTATGTCCATAACAGGAAGGTGCCTACAGTAGAAGAAGGCAACAAGATGGAAGTTGTAACTCCCTTTTTCTTTTTAATTGCTCTTTCAAAATGAGGCAAGGGTGCAACAGCATCTGACATACTTACATGGAGCATGCCTCTCATCCTGGAAATATTTATTCTGAGCTCAAAAATAACACTGCTGGACCAGATCCATCCCTGCTGTGGGGACACCATTCATTGTGGGACACTGGACTTGCTGTTGGTGGGGTACTGAGTAGTCTGTGCCCATAGGTGTGGGGGCAGAATCTTTTGGTGGGAGGCACAGAAAGGTCCCGCAGAGGCACCTCCACATCACCATGCCAGATGCTGGAGATTGCTCAAGGACACCCTCCCTGCGCAAGGCATGGCTCTGGCTCTCCAGTGGGATTTTCACCAACCCGTTTAGACAGACTGACATAAGGGATCGAGCAGGCTGAGGGGCAGGATGCATATGGGATCAGTCCCACCAGAAAACAGAGCAAGCTGCTTGTCTGCAGTTCTCCAATGCCCCACTCCTACAGTGCCCCTGCCACACCCCTCTGCTGCAGCGCTGCACGCGATTCCCCAGCCCGGAGCTCCCACGGAACGAGCTATTATTTTTACTATTCTCCTTTTTTCCTACATAAAACACGAAAGGAAGGCTGACACGAGCCGAGCCGCTCCTGACAGCCGCGCTCCGAGGGGCCCAAGGGCGGCCCCGCTCCCTGGCAAGGGCAGCGGAGGGGCC
>NW_005054417.1:384581-460304 GCF_000277835.1 Geospiza fortis | reverse complement strand
GGCTGGTGGGGCACTGCCGGGGCAGGAGGCGCCGCTGAGGAGGGCGCGGAGCCGCCTGCCCCTAGAGCAGCCCCGCTTCTCGCCCGCACCTCCGCGTCCGGCCGGGTTTGTGCCTTCCTTTGTTTTGTTTAGGTTGTCTGTAAAAAGTTGTTATCACCGCCACCCGAAAGGACAGTCCCTCCCTTCCCCCCATCCCCAGTCGAGACCTCGGGGGTCTCAGACCCTGCCCGTGTTGGCCCTTGCTTTGAGTCTCCCTGTAAGCGCCGCGTATTAAACCTGTCTCCAGCTGCGAATCATCCCTCTCTCCAACCTACCTACCCCGCTGCCCCTCGGAGTCCCCCAGTCCAACCTTTCTGCCTATTTTGATTTTATTTCCTCCCCCCGCCTCTCTTTGGTTTCTAAGGGGCTCCCCTCCAACCTGTCTGTAGGTATGTTTGTGTAACCAGACACTGAGAGTAGCTGTCTGCCGAGGAATTAACTCGGCAACCCCCAAAGCTTAGTTTGCATTCAATAGAGGTGTTTGTTTTACAGGTTTAAATCTCCAGACGGGTTGAAGAAATCGCCCAAAAGGAACCACTTCGCAAATTTTGTTTCCTCCCTTGAAATCCCACTGGACGTGGAGCAGGTGGGGGATCGGGAGGGGAAACTTTTGGGGTGGAAGGGCGTGATGGGATGGAGAGTGATCCGGGGCTGAGTGGTGGGGGAAAGCGCTTTAAAATTGGGAGAGTGGAGCTGCACTTTCGCCCTTCCCTCCTCAGCGAAGGATAGCTCAAGGCTCTTGCTCTCGTTCGTTAAAAATAAATACTACAGAAGTTGGCAAATTTTGTAGTTTTAGAGAAGTGAATTCTCTCCAGGATTAACGTAAAAAATGTTGATGTTTGAGGAACTGCTCTTGCTCAACCCATAAATAAAGTGGAGATGTTGACAGTTTGTCTAGCCTCTGGTAAATGAGAACAAAAAAAATATTTCAGTTCTTGAAGGGCATCAATAATTGTGAGGGTGGGAGGGAGAGGAAGGAGTTTAACTATTAACCTTTATCTGGGCTCATAAATGAGTTGAAACTCGTGTTTCTGAAGCTTCTTTTATGCGTTTGCTTTCCTGTTTTCCCCCCTCTTCTTTCCTTCAACTGAGATGGTGAAAGGTAAATGAAAATAATGATGCTCGCATTAATTGGACAGGCAGGCGATTTTATGGCTCACCAGTAAAAAATAAATGCGTGTGGCTGGCTGCTGGTTGCACTCTTACTTTAGGAGGCTTGGATTTGTGTTTCCAGATCTTCACTTGAAGACGGCGAAGGACAGTTTGTGGAAGGTAGGAGAGCCTCTTCCCCAGCACTTCCATCCTGCCCACGTGTGCTGTGAGTACCTGGGTGTTTGCTCCGGCCCGCAGAGCCAGCACAGCCGTGCTGGGAGGAGACTGCCGAGTTGTTGCTGGACACGGTGTGCATATTGGGGAGCACAGGATTTTTTAGCAGAGTGATCAGCTGCTTTTACACACTGAGATGCTTCTTAAGCTAATGCAGTCCTCCCCTCTAAAAACGGGATAGCCTTTCTTTTCTTAATCAGAAAACAGCAGATGAAGACCACAGTGAAAAAGTTTCTATTCTGAGTCTTTTCTACAGTGGAAGTAGTATGCCTAGCTTAACACGTTGGTTGTTTCCGTCAAAGATGTTAGTATTTATTTTGGTATGAACTGGGGGTAAAATCATCCCTGTATTCTTCTTAATCGCATCTTTTCCAAATGTGGTGGTGTTATTTTGTGGTGTGGTTCTTGCCAGAAGTGAAATAAAGTTACTCTTAGTAGTTTTGGAGATAAACTATGTCCAGCCACCAGAGGTTTTCTCCTTCCTACAGGCTTAATGAAGTGAAAGCAAGAGATCCTGTGGAGGAGGCAAGAGTGGGAGAGATATGGGATCATAAAATTTGGCAGAGCAAGTGACTGAGTGCGGTGTCTTTGTTAGTTTGTCAGCATTGCAGTTACAAGTAAAATATGCTTGTAAAATGCAAATTCAAGTAATTTTAAATGAAAATTGAAAAAATGCTTTCTCCCTTTTTTTTTTCCTAGTAAGAAGAGTCTTTCACTTATTTGTCATTGTTTTGTCGTTCTCTTGTGTGGGAATCAAAAATACAAAGACCAAGTAATGCTGTTTATTCTCATGAATTTTTGTAGAAATCTGTACAGCATACTCAGTTGGGAGGGAGTTCCTCATCTCCCCCCTAAAATGAGTCCTTGTCAGCAACAAGTGTGTTGATATACGGATCTGAAGAACTTGGGCATGAAGCCAGCTCAAGCAATTTAAATGACATGGTTAATAGTGTGTCCACTGTCCTTATCACACAGTAGTTGTCTTTAATAAATTCAGAGGCTTACAAGTGATAATCACAGATGACAAATTAAGTGGAATCCTAGTTCCCGTGTTCAGATGAACTCTCTTTTGCACCAGTTGGTAAATATGAAATGCTAGCTCCAGATGGAGTATAAAAATTCATAAAATATACATTTCTCCTCTAAATATGTGATTCCTTTAAGACAAATAGAAACCAAATAGATTATCTGAAAGTATTTCTAAACCTGAAGTGTTCTCATGGATTCTACTGCTAGCAGTGTAATTTTTAAAAAGTTTTTCTGTAGTAATAAATGTATGTGGGACACTGCATCCTTAAAATGAACCTTTATCAAACACTTCAAAAGAGGGAACAGTTCTACATAAATTAGGTAAGCCAGCACAGCAAATATAACAAATTAAAACACTCTGTAACTCTTGTAAAGTATTTAGGATGGAAGTGGAAAAGATCATACCATCACTTTCAGTTTGAAATAAGTAACCTTTAAAGAGCAGCAAATACAATTTCAGAAATACACTGATACACAGCTGTTTCACAATGGGAATTTTAAAGTTCTTTGAGCACCTCTGGTGATCATAACAACTTTTCCCCATGTCAAATTAAAAGACTACAGCATAATATGTATCTACATAAGAAGAGGCAGAGTAGTGCAATTGACAGTTTTACTGCAAGTTGCATGTATGATTGTTTAGTTTATGACTTTTTTTTTTGGAAAGGTTTGATCCTAAAAATATCGTGACCGGATCTCATTTTCCTGATTTTCAAGCCTGCTAGATCTTGCCAATAGTTGTAGAAATGCTCCTGTTCTCAGCAGCTGTTAAGAGTTTGCTAAAGCACCTAATAATAATGTGTTTTCAATCTTGTGACTGTGATGGAAATACAGTGCTGTGTGTTTAACCGATAAGTTTGGAAATGTTCTTCTTAATGGTCAAGATTGTGTTTTTGAAAATTAACACATGAATGCAAATTGATCACAGATTTTGTTTCTTGTGGCTTGGTTTGCAAAATTCATTCCTTTGAGACTAGTGAAAACTGACAAGATATTACTTATGTCTTAAAAGTAACAAGAAATAAATAATAGTACTTTCCTAAAAGCCTTGTACAAATGAAGAAGTCTAACAGATTTTTTTTTAACTTTGTGTCTCAAATCATATCACAGTCACACCAAAATTTATTCAAGTGTTAGCTTTTGTCAAAAGTGAATGACCCAACCTGAGGTAGTAATGAAATGTTACCATGAAAAGTCTGTGGCCCAGAGAAAGGGGCAAAGAAGGGAATGTGCCTTTATGTGTAAATTCACTGTATAACAAATACGTTAATATTTGCCACTCCTCACCAATATGGATCTGCCCTATTCATTAAAACTAAATACTTGTTAGTTCCAAGTAATACTTGGAAAGATACTGTGCCTTCACACCATCAAGCATTCCTAGAGATACTTTTTTATTGAGTTGATAGGTCACTTCTCTTTCTGGATGCTCTGAAATTGTGATAGTGGCTTTCTGATACTCAAGAAGTGAAGTTAAAAGTGATCTTCATTGTTAAGAATTATAACTTACTACCTTTTTTTCCCCTTTTTGAGCCGTCCTCAAACCTGATAGCATTTCAGTTCTACAGCTGACCCACTTTTCTTTTTAATTTGAAGGCTGGGCAAAAGTCTTGTCAGGGTCTGCAGTTGTACTGCTCTGTGTAGGGCTGGGTGTCCATGCTTGAAACCATATGGGTGTTACTCTTCCAGAAGTGTTGCCACCGTTCCCAATTCCACTCTTTTATTACAGCAAATAATCCTAAGGATTTCTTCATTAATAATGTATCACAGTAGAAACCACACACTAAGCATCATGTACTTGAAAAATTACAAGCCTCAAAGGGTTGGGTTTTTGGTTGGTTTTTTGTTTGTTTGTTTGTTGGTTTTTTTTGGTTGGTTGGTTGGTCAGTTTGGGTTAGTTTGGGTATTTTTGTGAAAACGAGGCACATTCATTAAATGCACAGAAAAAGTGTTCAGGGTCAGAAAACTTTGCAAATGTAGTGCATCTGAAGCATTTCTCTATAAAATATCTTTATCTTTTACCCTCTTTTGCTTGCCATGTTCATCACAAGACCCAAAATTACCAGCATGCATAATAAGCATAGCCTTACTGCTGTGAGGAATGCCACTTGAATAATTGCAATAATTTTTGGTAAAGCAGTGCCCTATGTTTGCAGAATGGACCTTCTCTTTTAAGCTCTGCAGGGAAGGGAATTGTCTTCAAAGTATTTTCTATGAAGTGCCTGGTATGTCTGTATGTGCCAAAAAATGATAAATAATAACAAACAGTAGTTGACAATTTATGCAGACTTCTTTTTTTTTTTTTTAATAATTATTATTATGATTTTGGAATTTGCCTATGGGGTGCTTTCTAGCAAAAAGAAAAATGTCAGAGTGGCTTCCAGCTGGGGCAAGATGTGCTGTGATGGCAAGAGAAGCTTTTAATCGGGATAGAGCCCACGATTAATCGATTGTATCTTCTGTGAAGCCGTCGGGTCAAAACATCAACTGGCGTAAATCAGCGAATCTCCACTGAAGTCTGCAGAGGCACGGCTGACTTACGCCAGATGATGTGAGAGTCCTTTTTGGCTTTAACAGTTTTCCTTTAATCTTCCTGCTGCTTAAACTTTTACTATGATCTGCCCACATTCCAGAAGCATGGATGGACGATGGGATAATGTTTCCTTACTTTCCTTCTCCTTTCAAGCTTTTGGAGGCTTTTCTTTTGCGTGATGGTGTATATGCTTCGTTAGTTATGTATGCTCTATGTCCTCTGCAAGCCAGTGAAGAAAGCTGGCCTTCTCAAAATCACACCTGCAATTATATTCTGAAAACCTCCAGTCCTGTCTAGCTTGCCAGATGCAAGTGTATTGCAAATAGCACCCAGATCATGGTGTATTTGTAATTAAAGGTTTCTAATACTGTTGTTAGTAACCCTCTTATTAACAATTTGTGTCACGTGAAGTAGTTTTAAAACCTTGCCCCCCACATCTATTTCCCAGAATAATTTTATTTTGTCTGCTAAGGGTCATAATATCTTTAGTTATTAAACTGCATCATCCATACAAAATAATTGAAAATGCTGTTTGTCTTGCATGGTGGGATGACTCCCATAATACTTGCACAGTAAAGACGAGAAATAAACTTCTTTTCTCTTTCTTACAAGCCACTAGTAAATATTCTTAAAAGCAATGTTACTAAGCTAATTCTTGTTAGACATGGGAAATCTGTTTGATTAGAGATAGGAAGTCTGATTGATTTTCAAATGTTCAAGATAAATCTTGTTTCCCATTGAAGTATAATGCCATTTTTAGAATTTCAGCATAAATATTTTTAACAAAACTTGCTTTGTTAAGTAATGTAGAAAAGTAATCAAGTTTCTTAGGTGCCTGCCCAAAATTGATGGTTTTGAAGAAGGATTTGAGATACTTGTGCGTGTGAGATTTGAAACAACAGAGAAATCATAAATCCTAAAACACAGGGACACAGGCATGTTCTGAGGAGAATTATATGAACTGCCTAACCATACATTTTTTCTCAAACTTCTCACCCCATGTCCAGTTTTTCCTGATGTTTATAAATTAATAATACCTTCACTGAAAAAGAAAGTAGTAAGAGGAAAGTTGGGCCCAGATGCTTCTGTACTGCAGAAGGTGACCCAGAAAAGTCTGTAGAGCCTGATAGAGTGGATTCTGCAAGTGGAAATGACCATACTCCATTTCCTTTGAATTGATTGGAAAGTTTCTTTCCTCTTTCCACTTTCCTCTTTCCTCTTGTCAGTTCTTCCAGAGCTATAAAGGACCATAGTAACCAAACCTTTCACCAACGTTTTATGAAAGCAGGAAATATATGTAATTACAACATTTCAAGTGGCTCAATAGAGATACATAGAAAACCAATAATGTATGCAATAATTTTAGTCTTTTACAGGCACTTAGATGTCTGTTTTCTTTTTGTTTGTAGTTAGGGAAAAGCTTTGGATAGAAATGGGGCTGGGAAAGGTTGAGAGTTGATGCCAAAAAAAGTAAAGCACATTTCAGAACTTGGCTTGATTTTATTTTCTATTGGTGATGCTGTCTTTGCAGAAAGTGAAAATATTCCAGTGAAACTCTTAACTGGACTGAAAAGCTGTAAGAGTGAGCCACTTTCAAAAATGTGCCTCTTCATTATAATTCCATGTTGTATTAGAAGACATGTTTTCACTCTTGGTTTTGTACCTCTTTTACTGTCAGAAACACTTTGCTGGTCTGAAGCCCTAGTGGAACATCAGCTCCAGCTGAGATATGACAGTTCATAGCAGCTGATTATCTGATAGAATTCTAACTTAAGAACCTGATCTTGCTAATGTAACATTGTTAGATTTCGTAGGTAGCATGTAACGTAAGGAAAATGAACTTCTAAACACTTATACTAGAATTTCTTGAAAATATGAATTTATAAGATGATTTCATATGAGAAGAAGTCCTGTTATTTCACAGGTTTTAGTGGTTTTCTTAAAGTTCTATATGGCATTTACAAACCACAGCTAGTGACAAAGAATCAAATGCTGTAAACTTGCATCACAGATTTTTATGTCTAAAGATGTTTTTAGGGTTGCAAATACTTTACTGGTATTTCATCTATAGCAAAAAAAATCATTTCTCAGTTTAGATTTCTGTTACATATTTTCAAGGGGTATTTTTCCCCCACCTTTTAAAAAAATTCCAGAAGTATATAAAATACAAGAGGTGGATGTTGTGATTTAGAGAAAGTAAAAAAGAAAATAATTTTCTAAGTGAAAATCAGTAATGCTAGAAATTATTTGTTTTGTATAAGCCTTTTTCCTAAAGAGCAAAACACCCCCAAAAAGTGGTGGTTTTTTTTTTCTTCAAAAGTTTTAGAAATATTTTAAAACAGTGGAAGAACTTCATATATTGTGTATTGCTTTTATCTCGTAGCAAGAGGTTTTTTTAAGGCTAGATCTCTGAGGATTTTATATACCAACCTAAATGATTGTATAATTCTATATGAACTACAGACCCCTCCCGGCCACTCACAAAAAGTCTGCATGGTGCTGACTCATGTAAGGTTTTTGTTTATAAGTAATTAGAATAATATAATGGACACGCTGTGTTGGATATCAGAACACCGAAAAGTTTGTGGATCGGGAGTTTAATCCTTCCAGCCTCACTCTGCAGTTGGCTTTGGGCAAGTTAAGCGTCCAGTTATGTGAATCTGCAGCGGGAGGGGAACACATGGGAAGGCTCAGACAGAAAGTTGTTTGTGAGGGAGTGTTTGCAGGATCAGAGCCTTGTACTGTGAGTTGGCTCTCATGATTTCAAAATGAAAGCATTTTAACTTATGAGCTTAAAAGTAGTCACTCTTAATTTAAATACACATTGACAGACTCCTAAGGTCTCCTAAACACTTTTCTGCTGTGACTTTGTATGCTGAGTTATCTATTTGAGAATGAAATCATCTATCACAGCGAAATTAAAAACCAAAATCTGATCAAAGCAATTGTTAGAAATTACACCATTTGATAAGATCATCTGCTGAAAATAAAGGGGGAAATGAGATCTGACAGAGGTAAAACCAGGTAAATAGCTTTCAGCTCTGCTTTTGTTATTCAAGAAGAAAGAGAAACAATAGGTGCTGTTTAGAGTCAGGAGCTGCCCTTCTAACCTCTGCTGCTCTTAAAATGCCTGAAGGTTATTGCATGGTTCATGGTGGCTTTTATGTTTGCGGTTCAACTTTTAATTTCCTAACAAAAGGAGATGTGGTACCAGCCTGCTGATAAACACTGTACCGAACAATCAGAGAAAAGAATGGAGAAATTCCCTCACGTTTTCTTACTCCACTCTAGTTACTGAATTATGCTGTCATATTTTTAACAGAAGAAGAGCACTTCTTTTATGCTAAGCTGCCAAAGTTGGAGACTGATTTTTTCTAGAAGTAGGGACATTATGAGGATGGGATGTGCTCTTGCATTCAATAACCCCAGCCCAAACAGATGATTCGTTGCATGCTGTTATGGGAAGTGATCTGAACACCCACAGGAGCTGAATGTATTTCAATAAGACTTTTAATTCTTGCTGCACTGGTAAAACAGAGCCGAGTTTGCCTCAAATCCAGCTTTCTCTGCATCAAAACTCCAGCTGCCTGGCCCAGGAGTGTTCCTACTGAGTGGGAGAAGCAGCCTTTCTGTGCAAGCTGTAAAGTGGCGCACGGTGTAAGTAACACAGAAAAACTTCAGTCAGTGCTCTGGCCCTGTCCTTACACGAGCTGCTTGAATTTGTTGGCGTGATCATTGCCCCTGTTTGGAATACCGTGCTTGCTGTGATGCTTTGTACTCGGATACCAGTGCCATCAGAGGAGAGAAAGGGTCAACTTCTGAAGGTATTGTTTTCAAGCACAGCTGAAAGTAATGGAATGTAACAGTTTTAGGAATGTACACCTGTGAGTATATAATAAGAGAGTATCTGTTTGTGTATTTTCACCGCTGACATTCAGATCAAAGGTCCCTTAGGTGGTGGTGGTGTAAGAAAAAGGGAAAGGGGCCACATGTCTCAGCAACTCTGACCTGTCCTCCTGTTTGTTGTTTGCAAGTTTTCACTAGAAAATCAGTCACAAGCCTGTTTCGATGAGGTGACTTGCTTTCAGTTACTACATACAAATATGCAGTTCAAAAAGCTGGCAGTGAACAGACAAAAAAATACTGTTAGCAAGTGCTGCCTCTTAAATACCAAAACAAATGTCCAGGCTTGCATCGGACTGCACTGGGATATTGTCACAAGCCCTTAAAAAAACCCATTGTGTTTTGGGGCAGAGACCTCTGGATGACCAATGCCAAAAAGGCTGACAAGTAAACTGAGAAACATCTTCAAGCCTTTAAAAACACATACCAGCTAAAATAAAAAGCCAAGGAAGCCTCTGTCTCTTGCCCTTCAGCTTGCTTAAAGCTAAAAGAAATCTATCCCAAATGGAGGAGAATCCTCCAGGCCCTCGAAGTTGTTTAATTAGTCATCAATTTCATCCTTCTCATTAAATGGCTTTTCTTTTCTCACACGGGCAAATTAAAAAGATGATTACACCTGGGAGAAACAATGACACCTGTTAAATTTTCCTCTGTTGCTGAACATGGTTAGAAAAAATTAGATTTAATTTTAGAGATGCAGAATAAGTAGAAGTATGCTTGGTTTCTTTTCATGCGGGTTATGTGGATGTGTGCTGGTACATATGTGTGTCATAATAATGTATGCTATTGCTCCTGGCAGTAATTCTCATCTTCTGTAACTGAACTTGCTGAAAAACTAGCTTTTTGAAAAATTTATTAAGGTAGAGAAACTTTTACCATCAATTTTTTGCTTGCTTCTGTGACCCATCTGACTTAGATGTATAACAAAGGTGTTCTACATGACAGTCCTGATATTTTTTTTCATGTTGCTTCAGTGCTGGCACCTTGTTAGCTATGGGGAACTTCAGGCAGAATTTTCCATTGACTCAAGGAAGCCAGCATATGCACTGTTAGACTTTTTCGTGGATCTCTGTATGTAGATAGGGCATGAAGGAAACTGCTTATGATTTTGGGTGCGTGTTGGTAAGAAGAAGTAAGCCAGGGGTGTTGGGTAACTGTGGTCATCAAGAGCTTAGTTTGGTGTCTGTTCTCAATGTGCATAAGACCTCTTGGAGTCATTTTCTAACATGTTGTGGAAAGTTACCAGTGCTTTGATGATACACATTTTTCTCTTTCCTGATGGGCTCTGCAGCTCCAGCTTGCTCTGTATGAATTCCTGGGGCACATGGTTTGCTTTCTGGACTCAGGCCTGAGAAATCTGTATCTCACTAGGTGATAAAGAGGGTTGTTTAGACAGTTTGATTTAAGATATTATTTCTGAGATAGAGATTGAGAGCGAGTCCTTATTTTGCTTTACCCAGATTTATTCCAGAGAAAATCATAAGCTGGGTATAATTTGCAAATGTTTTCTTTAGTTGCAAAGTTTTCACAGTGTGTTCTCCCAGTCAAAGGGTGGGGAAAATATGCAAGAAGGCCTGTGACAGCATTTTACACAACCCTTGGCCACATGGTTTTGTTTTATTTTTGTTTTCTGTTGGCAGGCACTAAAGGGGGTGTTAATTCGTGGCCTGCTAATTTTGCTGGGAGGTCTGTTCAGCCAGCAGCACAATAAAAGGGTTGCCAGCCCTGCTGTTGCCTGTGGCAGCCGTAGCGCAAGAGCGGCAAGTGCTGCTCAGATCGATCTCAAGGCTGGACTGTTGAAGTGCACCCACAGTAAAACCTTCAGCCCAGCTCCCCTTTGCTTGCCCACTGCATCTTTGGAGAGCAGCAGTGTGCCTTCAGCTGGTGGTACCATGTGCTCACTTGTGTCACCTCTCTGGTTTTTTGGGTTGCCAAGCTATGTGAAGTGGTGACTGAACTTTAAGGTGGTGGTTCTGCTGTATGCATTTCAAAGCTATGTGGTAGGACCTAGTTACCTTAAAGATTGCTTCCTGAAGCTTCAGCCTGAAGAATGTTTGCCTTCAGATGTAAGCCCTTTAATTTTCTCACCATTATATTGACCACGAGTAGAGGCGGTGAGACGTTTACCTCCTGGACCCTGCCTCAGGCCTTCAGTTGTATCTTTGGTCCCTCCTTAGTCATTTGGCCAAAGTGGCATTGTTCCAGAAGGTGTAGGTCCACAACAGCTTGAAGTCCCTCTTTCCTTGCAGTTCCTGCCCTCTCCCTTGCTCTAGAGCTGGCTCACAGCTGATCCCATACCAACCACCATACAGACCCCAACTTGCAGACTAAACCACAGAAAATCAAGAATATATTTCTGCAGGGTTATCTCCCCAAACTGGCTTTTCACAGCAGTGGACTTGTTCTGCCATCAGCAGCTAAGATGTGGTGATGGGAGCAGAGAGCCTGTACGAGGGGGTGTGATAGCACAGCCTGAGCACCAACACAATTTAGTTGTTACCTTTTAAATATTGTGAAAATGCAGCTCTTTCCAAGTACTGCGGTTATTGCCCATATTTCAAAGCAGGAAAACCTTTTAATTGCTTTATCACATGCCTGGACACATGAGAGAGCAAGACAAAAGCCTGAGACATGGTTAGGCATCACTTTTAGAGAGTCTTGGGGGGGTGTCTTTTAAATGTTATCAAAATCCTTGCTGTTGCCAGTGCTGAGAGCTGGTCTGTAATGTCATGTTATTTTTCTTTATAGTTCAAGATAATATATCAGCATAGCAGACTGGGAAACTATAACACTGAAACCCAAGGTCCAAGGGTGCAGGCTGTCTAGCTCTTTGCATCTCTAGTTCCTGCTTTCTCATAAAAAACCTAATACCATAGCAGGCATTTTTGGCTGGGGAAAGGGGTCTATTTACAGTATTTACGTAAATAATTTTTTTTCTGAAGGAAATGCCAGTCACTGCACTTCATACTTTAGGTGATTAGCCAGTGGGAGAAAATGAGATTGTTGCTGTTTAGCTTGCTAAAGACAATGAAACACATTCTTCTTATGTTTTTGCCTTTCAAATGTCAGATTTTTAAATCTTTTTTCCCTAAAACAAGGCTAAAAAACTAAAATAGGAGCTGTCTGAGTCTGAAATTGGTAATGATAAATATTTCATAAAATTTATTTTCATATTTCGGTAGTCAGCTGGAATGCTGAATAAATCAAAACACCAAAACCTGAATGTGCTACATGTATAACTTAAAAAAAGAACAAGAGAAATTTGATTAAAATACCTTGCCCTGACAGTTGATGACGTTTTCATCTCTTGATGTATGAAATTTTAAAAGCCAGCAAAAATATCTAGTGAGACAGAGAGGAGGAAAGAAAAAAAGCTAAACAAGAGAGACAAGTGGATTTGGATGCAAAAAAAAAGGCAGCAACAAGTGTAATACCTTCTGTCTTCAGAATAATGTTGAAATTAGTATAAATTCCATCCTTGGAGGGGCTTTGTCATGTTAGAGTGATTCATAGGATAAAGTGATTTTAATATCTTTTTTGCTTATGTTTAAGTGGGATTTCTCTCAGACAAACAAAGTAACGCACACTCAAAGACTCTTTCTGCTTCATTTAAACACCCCACCTTATCAAAACTCCATTTCTCTGAGTGATGGATCTCTGGCTCTGGATGGGAGAATGAAGTATTCAATTACCTTATTTTCATGTGCTAATGAAGCAGAATGTGGCTTTAGGGGTTTTCTTTTCAGCAAGGTAGCCTGTTTGGTTATGCACATGCCGCCTTCTTATGTTTCCTTCTGTATCCCTGCCTACAGTGGAGCGGTGCCTTAATGGGCAGCGGGGGCTAATCCGTCTGTCCGTCTGCCTGACAGCGAGCCTTGGCCTTCTGCAGCCCAGCGGGAGCAGCCCTGGCCTGTAATTAGCAGAGCCATCAAGTCAAACTCTCTGCCTCGAAGTTATTTCTTTTGGCACCTCTTGCAACAATTTTATATACTGGAAATCCCTCTCGGGTGGTTGTTTTCGGGTTTTTCCCCTCAATTTTTCTCTGCATCGCTGAGTGCTGATGTAAGCTCGCAATTCCTCAGCCAGCTCTGATAACTCTGCCGGTCCCCAAATGGGAAATGTAAAGCTTTTAACGGTTTGCCATGGTTTGTTCAACCGAGTTGAAAAGTGCAGGTACGTTTGTGACTGAGAGTCAGATGGTAAAGGGTATTTTTTATGAAAGTGTTGCACTTCTGCTGATGTAGGAAAGGCATGTGTTCAGCTCACAGGCTTCTCAGTACTGGCACAGGTCCTCTGGCATCCTCAGCTTTGCTTCCATGAGGGATACTGGTTGAATAGGTAGGATGACTCGTACCCTTGATGTTAAGCTTTTACTTAGTGCTTGGATGAAATAGAAAAGTGTTCGATTCTGTACACAATAGCTCCTTAGCTGAGTTGCACATCCTTTTAGCACCATATAATGAAAATAAACACATTTGGATTTTTTTTTTCCAGCAACTGTATGCTAGGAATTACTGTGTCAGCTTCACCCCAATGGATGATGGAGAAGAATAGCCATACAGGAATTAAGAGTTACTCACTGCCGGTTATGAAGATGAGGAATTGGAAAATTGCAACAAATTTCCCCTTATTTCTTCCCCCAAAAATGAAATAAAAGAACTTTGCAAAATGTACTGAAACATATGCAAGGCAGGAATGTGTGTGTGTGTGTGTGTGGAGACTTCTGAAGAAAGCAAAGAATGACTTAAATGGTTGTGGTAGGTGTAAGAATAGTCACCTTCAATTCTCCTAGTAGGTAAAAGGAGGAAGTGTAGTAGACACTGAGGATTTTGTAAGGTGCACCATGCTGCTTGGCATTCTGGTTTCTCCTGAAGAGGGAAAGAAAGTGTGAAAACAAAAATTGGATATGTTTTTGATATGCTGTTTCACGAAGGGACCAAAGTTAATGGTTTAGGGGTTTAGTCTGGTCAGGAATTACAGGTGAAGAAGTTAGGTGGTGAAGGATAACAGCCCTCAGCTCATGAATCCTTTTGAAATGGAGCTTTAAAAAAATACTATTCCAAGCAGTGTGTGTTAAAGGCAGAGAGAGAGATGAAGAAGCAGCCCTGATCATTGAGGGTACCTGGCCACTTGTTTGAAATTATATAATTTAAGGCTGCTGGGGGAAGATGCCTGGAAAAATGTGCAAGAAAATGAGGTAACCTGATAACACACAATGTGTAGGAAGTGCATCACAAGCCAGATGTGATCAGTGCAGTGACATTTCCAATTCCCTTTCATGGAGGTGAGGCCAATACTATGTTCTACTGCAGATGGTCAGTATGGTTTTTGTGCAAAGATCCCAGCCAGTGCTGCTCCCAGGAAATTCACCTTGTGTGAAGGAAATTCCCTGCATGCCTCCCCTGCTCCAGCCTTCCTCTGCTTGGAGGGGAATTTCCATGCCTCTCCCTTATCTCTTGCCTATCCCATCTCCAGAGTGTGCTGGGGAAAAACAAGGGGTATTTGGAGCTCTGCAGAGTGCTAGCTGCCTTTGGCAACCAGAGATGCAAACTGTGGTCTGGCCAAAGTCACAGCAGCTCTTTCATCCCTCAGATTCGGGGAAACAGCTCTGTGCTCTTCAGCTGGAGCTGTGTAGAGGAGGTTTTCATGACAAATAACTTTGCCAATACGTGCTGCTGTGGAAAGCAAAGCAGTTAACTTGGTTGGTTATGAATTCAGTTTGTTGTTCTGGTTAAGAGTTGGAGAGTTTTCAGCTGAAACTTTTTTAAGCTTTTAATTTCATTAATCATTCTCAAAGTGTAGCATCTCAGAGTGTCCCTTTTGAAATTAAACATGTATTTTTAAAAATACTCAGACTTTCTTTGGGAACACTTGAGAGTTTTTTTTCACACTGCTTAACGTTATTCATTCATCCCAAAACAAAATTTTTACAATGTGCAGAAAAACGCCCACCTCCTGCCTCCTTAGCTGGTTTTAAGACAATTCTCCTTCTTCCTTCCACTTCCTTTTCTACATCTCTCTCTTGGATTTGAGTGAGTAGAGTGTCTGGTATCTCAGTGTGTCTTGAATTTACTGAAGCAAACTTTCCAGAGTTTTGGAAAAAATAAAGGGAAGCAATGTAGCAGAATGTCACTTGAAAAAGTAAACTTATTATTAGCTCTGCACTTGGCAATTGCACTGTGCATTCAGAGCTGGTAGCAAACTAAAATTAGTAATAAACAACATGCCTGTTTTGCAAAACTGTACTTCTTAGAATCAAAATAAGTTTCCTATTTCTTTAGTTACCCAGGTTTTGGCTTATTTCCCATTAATTTCTCAGCTGAAAACTTCCCACTAAAGTTACTCTTTTCAGCTCACTTTCTGATTCTCATACCTCAGTATTGAGAGTGTATAGGTCTTTCCATGGGCATGCTTACTAAATTCTTTAAAAAATGGCAAGCTGGTGTGTTTTGGAAAACTCCTCTCAGAAAAACGAGATTTTTTCACTGCATTGCATTTTAGATTGATGATGACAGGAAATAGAAAAAAATAAAACCATTTTATGGTGGTAGAGGTAATACCTTCTACATTATTTTATATTGGGAAATATTTTGAGTTTGTTTTAGAGTGATGTGTCTTGCGCTGTGATATAGCTTTGTGTATTTATATATACATAATTCCTGGGGATGAATTTTTTATGAGAAGCAGTTAACTTATTGAATCTCATCCCATTCAGGAGGAAAATGTGAAAGTTGTATGATCATGCAGTGTAACTTTTGTATATAATAGGTATGTACAGCATAACCACAAAATTTGGAGTATTGAATTGCAGTATTCAGTGCCTAACAGTTTATAAGACAGTTCTGTTATTACTTCAGAGATTCACAGACTAGCAGTCCTCCTTCTGCCTGGTTATATTTAGTATAAAATTTATCTCTCCAAAGAAATATAAAGCCTACAGTGTCAAAACCCAAGCAAAACCGGGAAGAATCGATAGTGCAAAACCCATCAATTGATAGCAAAAGTCATCTCAGGAAGAGAAGCCTTCCCAGTGAACTGATTACAAGTCTTAAGATTAGCATTTAGACAATGTTGCTTCTTGCATATCAATGAATTTATGCAGACCTAGGGGATGATGGAGTTACACTGTGGCAGGGTAGGCAGCCGTGTCATGGGGAAACTGAAAGCGCTCACAGCTAAACCCTTATCACTGCATTAAGTTCAACCTGCTGTCATGCATAAGTGATCATAGAGCCACGCTTAGGCTGCCCTGTGTGTTTGATTTCACTTCAGCTTCTATGTAATCTTAAGGACCCGAGCAAGTAAAGCCATGACAGTAGCCCACTCTTTAGGTGACCAAACTATGGTAAATGTCAGAAATCCACATCTGAAATAAGAGGTCACACGCTCTTTACCAAGCACAGATGAAGAAAAAAGGCTCTTTGATGTGGCTCTAGTGTAGTATCAGCTCTGTCTGTAACAAGACCTTTGCGCTCCGAGCTCGATGTGTGTGTAAAAGGCTGTGCTGCTGGGTGGAAGGGCTGGTGCAGGCTGATCCTTCCTGTGCTCTCCACCCCCACCCGCCTTCTGCACCTCTCGGGGGATCTCTGTTTTGGCTGGCTCATGTCTCAGCCAGCTAGTCCTCATCCCAGCCCAATCACCTAAACCCCCTGATAATCCCATTCCAGTGCATAAACCAGAGCAGCCATAACAGCCGTAAACAAATGCATAGCAGCTGCTTGTTGCAGACATAGCCCCACTGGAGAGGCCAGTGGGCATCAAATGGTGCTGCCCAGAGAGCAGCACCTCGGGTGGCAAGGTGGCCTTGGTGCCTCCTTCTGATTCCCAGCACACACAGCAGTTTCCATACCTACAGAGTTTATACTTGCTGAATGTATATCCCTTCTTAATGTTAACATTGCCCTTCACCCCAATGCTGCTCATACCTGTTTCTGTGGTGGGGCAAGACCTACATAGGACATAAGGACCCCTCTTTCATGCCTTTCTCCTTCACAGTCCTCATTTGCCCTGGCATTTTCTCACTGTGAAGGAGTTTGTTTTGATACATCTGATCTGACAGCATAAGACAAGACAGTGCCTCTCTTTGAATCATAATTATTGAAAAAATAGACTTCTATCCCTGGATATGTAAGCAGGGTAAGTCTTCCCATGCTGTATTTATTGTAGGCAATGGATGGGGTAGGAAAATGGTAAAGGATGACATAACTAAGTGGAGCATGTTAGCCTTATGTTATAGCCTTTCTGCTATACTTTTCTCACACTACCACTGTCTTTGAAGTGCCTTTAAGTTTTGTAAAAAAATGGGTTAGGTGTTCTGCTAGGTAAGAAACATCCTTCCCATCATATTGCTATAATTAATCTGTTGCATGGATTATTGGTCCTCATTCTTCAGCCATGAAATGCTGTTGGCTGGTTTGATGAGAAATCCTCAGCTCCTGCCTGCGTACTGCATATGATAGGGTTTCAGGGATATCTATGATTAGAGTGTTCACTTCCTCCAGAATTCAGGCTGTCCATGAAGATGACAGAAGGTGGGATTTTGCAGTTGGTTAAGGACATGCTCCGCTTGATTTTTGAAAGGCAAAGGGGTCCCACATATTATCACAGCAGAATAGTCACTCTTGTGGTGACTGGCATGTTTTCTCAGTGCAGACTTGAGGTGCAGGGACAGAAGGATTGCCCTGAGAGCTTTGTCTTCCTTGGTCCTCACTGCACCAGAAGCCAGAGCAGAGCAAAATAAGGCATAAAGTTTGCACTGGAAAAGCACTTTCAAAGCCTGGGCTTCCAGTTAGGTTGTAATGGCATTTCAGCTGCCAAGTTAGTCATGCATGGCACAGGTGAACTGGTGGTGATAGCTACTTTTGCTGTCCCACTTCCTACCTCTCCATCCCAGAAAACGCTGATATTCCCAACTCTGCCTTCACTGGTGTATAAAACTTGCTAGTGACAGGCTATGTGGTGTAACTACTTGCATGGCTGTAGTTGGTGCAAATGAATATATCTGGGCTTGAGGAAGGAGCCAGAGCATCAAGGTGCCTGTTACACTTTTGCTGTGGGGAGTACAAGAGTGAGGAGCCATGGGTGAGCTGTGTCTGGAGTCCCCTCCTCCCATCCCATGGACTCATGGGGCAGAGCTAGAGCGCCAGGTAGGGCATTGCTCCTGGGCTGGAATGTTCTCACCTTTTATTAACCTTCTCTTATTTTTCAAAACGTATGCAGAGTATTTACCAGGCCATAAAAACTACACTATGCAAGTGCAGCTGCCAGAATGAAAAAAGCTGTCTTTGTGAAGCTGGTGATAGTGTATTTAGAGGGGAATGAGTTGCTTTGGGATTTGATGTGATGTTTACACACTACCTTACAAATCTCAGTGCAATACTTGAGCTCACAGCATTAAGGAGTAAAAATTCCACTTTCCCAGGAGAGCATTCAAACAGGGCTATGTGAGTCAGAGCTGCTGACTTGCAATGTTGCCCAGACTCCATCCCTCTGCATGGCTGTGAGCAGAGGAACACAGCCCTCCCCCTGTCATTTGCTCAGCAAATGGAGGGAAAGATGCCAGTGGGAAAGGCAACCAGTGTGGCTCTTGCTCTGGCATCTGGGCAGCAGGTGTGCTCCCAGGGACTGCCTGCCTGCAGCTGGGGCTGTGAGCTGTTACAGATACTGAAACAGCACGGGCAGAGGGGTTTCAGAAAGCAGTCTCTCCATTTGTGTCCCCCAGACTCCACCTACCCCTGATAAGGTCTGTGTTATGGAAAACGGGGCTCTTTATCAGATCTCAGGTGTTACTTGCCAGCCAAGCATCTGGGTTTTCACAAATATTACTCAGCAACAGGTAGTGTATAGTGAAGGAGTTTGTTTGTACTTAAATAAGGCCATTAAGGCCATTATTAATTGTAAAGGAGGTATTAAAGCAGGGTCATATCTCCTGGCAAATTAATCTACCATGTAATCCATTACTTTTAGTTTTATGGTTTAATATCTTTGTGTGGTAAGGCATTAGCTGCATCACAAGTTCATGCTGAGAATCAGTTTGGTCAGTTTGAGACCTGCTGTATTGGCACTCCAGATCACAGTTCACATGAAGGACTGCCTCTCTAGGTATTGTCCTGGGAATTGCTCCTCTGTGCATCACAAATCTGGCTTTTCTCTTACCTGGGTCAGGAACAGAAGAGGAGCTGATAGAAGTCGCTCATCACTGTTAGCCATGAAACAGCCATGACCTTGTTTGTTTTGAGCTAATTTTCAGATGAAGAAAGCATTGACATTTCTTTCCTCTCCTTTTAGATTGATGGGTGGAAGCAGTCCTTGGGATTTGGCTATTTTCAAAACATTTTGAAATATTTGACCTGTAATATTTATAGCAGGCAGCTAATAGAAAACATACTTGCCCTCTCTCTGTGTCTCTTGTGTATGTGTGTACGGGCACTTCGGGTTCCCTCCTGGGCCTGACCTCTGCTGCGCTCAGTGCAGCTTCATTGACTTCACCTTCTATTCCCTTCTCCTGATAAATGAACCACTGGAAGCAGAGGGGCTTGGTATGCAGGGGAAGCAGGGTGCAGGAAGTTCATGGCAGTCCCGTGCCATTCTGATCCTCTGCAAATGTCCCTTCCTGCCGGAGTGATGGATTGTGTGGGGCTTCTGCGTCCGTCACTTGTGAACTCTGAAGGTCACCCGGGACAGCCTATTCTCCCTTTGGAAAGAGACCCTGCAGGGATGTTGATTTAGTGACATCTAGCAAGGACTGACCCTGTCAGTCAGTGCAGTAATGCTGGGAGTGGGGAATGGTGTTAGCATTGGGTCACTGGATCTAAAGCAGGAGGAAATGATAGCTGGCCTCTATAAAAGCCCTCCTCTGGACTGCTGATTGGACCTGGCAGGTGGGAAGGGGCTATTTTGGAAGAGGTGTCTGGCTGAATGAGCAACTGCAGTCACAGCTCTCTTGCAGCAGCAAGTGCTTTGCCTTTAAGTGAGGGCTGGGGAGTCCTCATCTGCTTGCAAACAGGCGCTTTCTGTTTTTTCTTCAAGGTAAAAATATCAGGGGGGCAATGGGTCTCTACAGAGCTTAAAAATGTCCATGTTATTAGAAGCTGCCCCTGCAGCTTTTTGGGCTCATGGTTCCTGTGAAGTTTGGATTTGAACAAATCTAATTTTCTCGTGTTTGGACCCCTGTGCATGTCAATAAATCCGTCATTGCTCGGGGAGGATTTGCTGTGATGAGGTGTGGCTCAGTGGGATTCAAGGTGAGCACAGGACAGGCAGTGAGGTGCCTATGCCATTAAAATGAATAATGAGCAGAAGCAAACCAGTTGCAAAAGCAGCATTTGGAGTGAGGTGGGAACAAATAGAATTCTGGTCTCCCTTTTCAGCCTCTACCTGAGATGCAGTGCTGGTGGCCTATTTTCATCAAGGCATTTCTTATACTCTAGTCTGGCCATAGCTGCAGACTTCACCACATATTTGAAAACACATTCTAGTTTTTCCAGTCAAAATTGCTGATACACCAAACAGCAGTGACTTCACAACAGCTGGAGACCCAACACAAAAATTCTGCATTCCACAACATCACAAAGTTCCAGTTTTTGGTTCAGCCATTATGAGTTCAGAAATAGAGATCATACTCTAAGCAAGTTGGAATTTGAGTGAATTTGAGCTGACTATTTATTAAAGCTCTATTTAGACTGAGCTGTGATGAGGGTGAATTGCAGAGCTACAGCCTGTGATCAACACTCAGCAGGAGGTTATTTAGATTAAATACCAACTGTCTTGGAATGGTGGGAAAAGTTTCAGACAAAAGTTTTATTTACTGGGTTTTTGGACAAAGCTGTGGGATTGCAGTAATATTTTAGGAATTCTGCTGGACAGACATTTTTCCTTCTTGAAGAAATGTTAGTTTTGCATTGCAATGTTCTTGAATTCAGCTACTTCCTTACGTATCCTCTGATGAATACAGCTCATATCCAATTTGCTCCTGTCCTTTATCTCCTTACTGTGAGAATGTAATCATCCTTTTGCTTTCTTTCAGTCTACATTTCTTTTTTTCTGCCAAGAGAAAAACAAGACAAGGGAGAAGCTTTTTTGAGGGGGTAGGGTGAAGGGATAAGCATCACAATTTTCTCATTTTTCTTGAGATTTTTCTCTCTTTTCCCACTTTACTTTTCCATTTTTCATGCTGACCTTCCTTTTCACCTTTCCTTTTCCTGTGTTCTGCTAAAGGGTGGGCTCGCTCCTCCCTTCTCATCTACTCTTTTATTTTTGAAAATAAGAATCATGACTGACTGATTGTTTTTTCCTCTCATCACTTATCTACTTGTCCACACCTGTTTCTTTCACTTTGGTTTCCTTCAAGTTTCAGCATGCATTTTCTCTTGTTCTGCTATTTGCTTTTCATTTCTCCTCTGTGATTATGCCAGATCCCCTGGTCCCCCCTCTCCTCCTTCCCAAGCTGCTTGCTTCCTCCTGCCCAGCCCCAGCAGAGGACTTTGCAGCTTGGCTGAGCAGCCCCTGCTGCTGCTGCAGTGCCGAGGACAGACTCCTGCATTTCCTTTCTGCTTCTCCCAGCACAGTGGCATTCGGCTTGAGCGCTAATGTGATTTGCATCATTTTATTTTGGGGTCAGCCCTTTCAAAAACTAATGCATGTAGGAAGCACCATAATGACCATGTTGCAATGTTAGGCTTGAACTGCATAAAAGAGGGTCCACTGACTTACTTTCAGAATGAGTGCACAGTGTATAAAAATCACAGAGAGGAAAAATGATACTCATGCAGTTAATGTCCCTGTAAACAGAATGAGTGATTCTGTAAACAAATGTGGCAAGCAACTCCCTGAAATTAGGAAAAATGCGTGTTTCCTGTAATACTGCTTCATGTTTATACAGGGTGTCTTGTCTTTTTTTGGCTCCACAGAACAAGCAATACAAAATACTGGAAATTATAGTTAGACTATTGAAGGTTTCCAGCCTTTCTCACTTATGCAAGTGTGAGATTTCCTGTTTCTCATTGTCACCTGACTGCCATGATGGAGGTATTTGGTACAATTGTTAATTTTATGTAGAAGTTATTTCTTCTTTCTTCTTTTTTTTTTTTCCTCCAAGGCTTTCTCAACTGCCACAAAATTTTCCTGAAATTTGTTTTACTAATTAGTGTATTCCTCTTGCCTCAGTTACTTTACTTTGTATTGGAGCTTGGAGGTTCCTGGTGAGATGAAGCCTTCCAAAAATCTCAGTGAAGCTATGCAGTCCTTATCACACAGCAATGTGAAATAGGTCACAAAGGGCCTTCCCTGGCTGTGATGGGCTAGAAGCAAGTGTCCTCCAAAAACTGCAGTCACAGGTGTGCACTGTACATTAGCAGGGCAGTCATTGGAAGGTGGAGGCCTTGCAGGCACCAGCTCATCAAAAAGAGTCAAATGCTAGGCCAAAACAAACTGGCCCCATGGCCAGTGCTTAGCAGATGGGTTGGAGGGAGATACAAAGACTGAAATATTTTCGTCTGTAGAGGTGCAGTCTGAAAGGCTGATGTGTGAAGCGTGTCACTGTGTTAGGCAAAGAAAATTATGGAAGTACTTTACATTACTAATTTAAGCAAAAATCAGCAATACAAAAATTATAAATTTCCTTAAAATAAAACTGAAAATACTGAGAGCCTTTGATCAGAATTTACTCAAGCTTGAACTGAAACTCTTACTTGATTTTCCAATGTCGCAGTGAAACCAAACACTCATTAAATCACTGTAACAGTATTTAATATCCTTAAGTAGTCTGCAGAAATTTTTGTTTTCAGAAAATAATTTCACCAAAGTTACATTTGTCATCTGAATTTTGCTAAGTAGGTTAATCAAATTGTAATTTAGTATCTGAACCACAAACACCTTGCAAAGCTCTCTGGTTTCGGGTCTTACATACTAGCTACTCTATTTCCATCCTGCCTAGTACAGAAATAATGCTTTAGAGGTTATAGGTTTTAACTAGAAACCATAGGTGAACAATCTCAAGACACGTAGCACACTTTATATGGTGTCTCCTGCAAACCCTTGTAGTGCTTAGACACAGAATATTTCTTCCTGCACCTGTCTTATACAAGCTTTTGGGGAGGCTCCCATATGTAGGCATTTTCATCTTTGCATCCTAATGATGAAGAAACTGAAAATGCCCCTTCTGTTTGGTTTGAAAATATGCCAACAGACATTGGAAAATTATTATTGTTATTAAAAGGGACAAAATACAAGTGGGCAAAAAAAAGCTTCACAGGTCCTCAGCTTGTGCAGCACTCCAGTATCACAAGTGGTGGAAGTGCAAAATAGATATCAGTGGGCTTCTCATGAGTTGTTTTCTGCAGGGTTGAGAGAGTGACTGAGCCTTAGCTGGTGTGCATGGACATACACAGCTTCCTCTTTCCAATGTGCTTCCTTGCAGAAGCTGTGATCGAACTGCAAACCTTCTCAGACCATGATAGATTAGTGATTGAGGATGATGCCTGGTGTTGGCAGAGCAGTAGCCACCACAGGAATGTGTACCATGGCAGCTCTGGCTTCTAAGCAGTTGAATCCACATTTTCAGGATGTCCCTTAAGAAGTGCAGTTAGTGCATCTCAGATTGAAAATGTTTAAATAAAACCTTAAAGTAGTTTGGGAATTTTTGGTCACAGGCTCTGTGAGCACTCCTCCATGTGTCCCATCAAAACTCCTAATGAGGAAGGCTCACTAGCATGTGTGCTCTTCTACTGTTGTAAGATCTCTGTGTTCCAGAGAATTCAGATTAAAACTATATTTAATGTGATTATTAAAGCAGACAAGCAGCATCTCAAAATCCAAGCACACAGCTCAGTTGCTAAAATGATTGCACATCAGCAATAAAAAAAATTATTATACAACAAATTTGTTTGTCTTTGCTAATCTAAAGAGAAACACACTTGTTCTTCACATAAACAAGCAACTATATTTACCTTCCTATTTTGGATTTCATCAGTACATCACACATTTTATTTTCCAAAATCCAGTAAAACAGATGGGAAAAATTATTTGAAACTCATTTAATGAACCCTAATATATATAATTTAAAATGTGGTTTCCCTGTTTCTACAAGCTCTTTGCATGCCATGCTTTACTACTGGTCTAGCATCTCCTAGATGAGGAAAAAGTGATGAATAACAAAGCTGCAGTTTTCCCCAGTGTAGGGGTGACTGCCCAAGCCCAGATTTCTAACAGACAAAGAGAATTCCTGAGAAGGGATAAGACAACTATTTATTGTGGTAGCCTTTAAGTCTAAATAGTAACCTTTCTAATTGAATGCAGGGGTCCCAAATCACAGCTTAATAGCAATTCCCAGGAGGATATTTTACATCTCACCTGAAAATAAAATATCAAGATTTTCTTTTATATGAGTGATGTATTCAGGTTGTGTCTGCATCGTCTCTTAAAAATTTGGTCTTATGTTCTGACTCTGAAAAAATGGCAAAATTGAAATTGGGAAAAGAACAACTTGGCCATGTACTGAGATCATGGATTTTATTTTCACTCATGAAATTTTGAGGCAAGATCATGAATTAATGTAAATTTTTAAGCCATCAGCAATTTCACAGCACATACAAAAATTGCACAAATTTCACTTATAGCTTATCAATTGCAACAGTAGCAGCAAGATATTATATGGACCTGAATTTGTTCGGTGCGCTCACAGTAGCTCTGAACAACAGCCTCCAACATTAAGGTCATAAAAATAAGAAGATACATATTTCTCTGTCACTGTTAATTTGATACTGAACTGTGATAGATTTATGAAAGAAGCTATATGTGGAAATCATTATTTCTAGAAAAGGTACTGCAGGAAATATCTGTGAAATGCTGTGGGGTTAGCACATTCAGGACAAAAGGAAAACCTATAGGTTCAATTGCACATATAAAGCATTATTTTCTTCTTCTTTTTTTTTTTTTTCCATCTAGATGAATATATTTTGTTTAGATGATGGGTGATATAAGTAAGGCTCCAGTACTGCAAACCTTCAGTAGGATTCCCCATGGCAGCAAAGCAAAGGGTACTCATTTGTCAGGCAATTCAGAGAGATAGTAGGATTCATAACCAAGTGTTTTGTTTGTTGACTTGCTCATAAATGGTTTATTTTGGGCTGATTTTAGGTTGGCTGTGTGCAGAGGGCATCAAGCCATGTTCTGAGGCAATTCTGCTTTGTTACATTTGGAAAAAAAATGGGTTGGATTACGATTTTTTCTCAAATTATTAGCAGGAACAAATGGTGTTTGATTTATCTTGCTTTTCTTTTGCATAATGATTAATGATAGGGCAGTTCCTGAATTAGCTTGGAAATCACACAACTGTTTTGAATTGACCTGATTTCTATATTTGGATAAGTTTCCTTTTCCTGCATGTAAATATCCATAAAAATATGTTGAAAATTTCAGGTCTCACCTAGTTATTCCCCTTGTTATAGCTATTGCTATCTTTATGAGTTTGATTCTCAAACTCTTACATACCAGTGCTCCACTTGATGGCTTGTTAACCCACATTATTCAAATAAAACCCCTTCCCTTTCATCTGATTTAATGCAATATTCTTCTTGGAGAATCACGGAAATAAGAGATAGAAAAGTAAACTTGTGCAAATCTGTCACTTGTGTAAGATTTTCCTCTGATTCCTGACTCTCATCCAATGTTTATTGATTGCCAGTCATCTGTTAGTTAATAGATGGCCTGCCAGCACACCTTATTTAGGTAGAAGGCCTTCTATGCCTCTGAAGCTCAGGCAGTTAGTCATGTTATCATCATCCACAGAACACTGTTTTTCCTATGGAAAGACTGGTAGCTGCACTGTTTATAAGCTGGCTACTAAGAAGGCGTAAAACCCCATACAGTTCTGACTGTTCCTCTACGTGGAAAGTACAAAATAATTTAAGAACTGTGTTTCTCTTTTTTACTCAGGCAATGTTCCGAGTAAGATTTCAGCAGAATTGCTTTTGTGATGCAGCAAAAAAACCCCCCAAACCTGTCCAAGGACTTCACTGTCTGTTTTCTTTCTCTGTCTTTCTCTTTTTTTACATCTTGCAAGCAGACATTGCCGTTACCCAAATTAACCTCTTCTGAGTTTTTCTTTTTTCCTCTGGTATTTGGATCAGGCTTCTCTCTGGGTGGGGCGAAAAGTGAACTCTCCTAACATACAGTACAAATTAGGTCTTTCTAAAAACAAAGACTTCTCTTAAGAATGGCTGTATTTTATTTCTGACAAAAGAAGGGAAAACACAAGTGTGCTCAGTAAATCAAGAAGTCAAATGTGTGTAATCTGATGCCAAGTGTAAACATGTATGGACTTTACAAGGCTTGCCGACACTAGATGCTCTGATTTTCTTTCATTTGAAAAAGTGCTTTTGAGTATTCACAGTAGTGCTTGCAAGAGGCAGTCAAAATCACAGAGTGAATAAGAGCAGGTCCGTGCAACAGCTTTTGCTGAATCGAGACACTTTTAGTTTTTTATGAACACACTATTTTCTGCTTGGAGTAGCTAATGTGAATGTGGTAAATCTAGCTAGCTGCATATGCAGTGGGACCTTTTGGCCTGGCTTTTTGGCAGAAAGTTTGTTAATTGAATACCATAAAAAGCTGCTAAAGAGTCAAAATATAGTCCCTCACATATTAGCAAAACAGTTTGATTTCAATGGATCTTAAATGCATAACTGCCTGAGGATATTGGGTATAAAGACCACCTGAATACTCTTCCAGCACTGAAAGGCCTGAATTCCTTTCTGTGTGCACAGAAGGAAAAACGGAGTGCAGGAGTTAGTGCTTT
This sequence comes from Geospiza fortis, assembly GCF_000277835.1. Lineage (NCBI taxonomy): Eukaryota > Metazoa > Chordata > Aves > Passeriformes > Thraupidae > Geospiza > Geospiza fortis. The sequence goes on along the minus strand of NW_005054417.1, from coordinate 433,680 downwards.
AATTAATAAAGATGTTGTCGTGTCTTCACTGCTATTCTATCAGGCTGCTGCTGTAACAAATCATGGTATTACTCCATCTGTGCAGGCGTACTGCTGTAAAACTAAAATTTTCAGGCTGCTCAACATTTGTACTGAATGTTTCAAGCTGTGTTAATTTTATATCTGTAAGCCCTCTGACACTGGTGTTAGTTGGGTAGATCCCAGAGGTCTACCAATAATTTTTTCTCATAATTTTAATATTAACAGTATCTTTGTAACTGGGTATTTATTTTAAACATATCACAAGGATTTCTGAGCACTAAAAAAATTGTGTTTGCAGCCAATGAGTGGGACTTCTGTTCTTCAGCCATATCGGTAATTACACCCCATGACTGGGACAACGTGTGTTTAATTTTTGCCTCTTCATGCTTTAGATTGCTTTGTGGGGAAGCAAAAGTAATGACAGGGAAGGGAAGGGAAGGGAAGGGAAGGGAAGGGAAGGGAAGGGAAGGGAAGGGAAGGGAAGGGAAGGGAAGGGAAGGGAAGGGAAGGTGTGCTGCCGTCTGCCTTGCCTGTGACATGAAATCTGAGGGACACCTTCCAAAGAAGAGTCTAGAAATGCCTAGATGGATTCATACAGTGCTTTTCATTCCCTCCCATCCTCTGCCAAGTTTTTTCCATGTAAAATAAGAGAACTGGCTCCTCAAAGTCACTCGGATGAATATAAACTCTCAAAAGTGTCACGTAGCCCTTGGAAAAATTCCAAAAGAATCCCAGCTTATTTGGAAAAAACTGTTCCTTGAAAGAAATGCACAAACATTGGTCTGGTTCCAAAGCCATGAAATCAACAGAGAGACTCTCATTACAGAGGGCTTTGGATCTGACTGACCCACTGGTGGCTATGACCAGAACAATGGTCTGTCACAATAAAAAATTTTGTTTTCCTGATGCCTGCAAAGTTTTGGTAAGAGTAGAAAGAAAAGAACAACCTTCCAGTGAAATCTCTTTCTCTTTTCCAAGCTCTTAAACTAGAGTTTATGACTGTTATTGCTCAGTTTTGAATGCAGTACCTTTTTTTCTCTCTTTTTACAAAAATTAGAGATATATGTAACCATTTAGAATGAAGAGTGGATTAGCCATGCCAAGGACTTGCTTTTAATTTCCTTTTCTTTTTGTTTTTCTTAACTGCTCAGTTCTTTTGATTATCTGGATCCATAGGTCATCCTACGTAGTTAAAATACCTATCAGACAGAGGAGACAGAGCAAACAGCAGGGACTCAAAAAAAATTCAAAAATAGTCCAAATATTCTCTGTCTTGAGTTCTTCAGTGTGCTTTTGCATAGCAGAAGCTTGAAACTGCATATTTGCTAGTGTCATTTGCTTTGCATTCATTTTTTTTTATCATTTGGGTTTGGGTTTTTTTACCGTTAACAGCAGACACTGCACTTGTTTTGTCAGAAACCACAGCCTTCACTGCTAAATGCAGTGGAGAGAAAAGCATTGGTCTAGAGGTTGGAGAAAGGAGTTTATTATGTTCTGGGGTATTATGACAAAATATTTTACCTACAAAAAAAGCCAAGAAAAAATTTAAATCAGTTCAGAGAACATGGGGGGTTTAGATTATCACCTGTAATATTATCAAACCCTAGCTTTCAAGAACTGTAAGTCACGTCATGAAGTTGCCTTAAAAATCACAGGTTATGAAAATAGTATTTTGAGTTCTGGGCTTGGTGCTAATCTATTTCAGTTTCAGGCTTTTCTTTGTCACCAAGACTAGACAGCTAACTTCTTTCTTTCACAACAACTGAGATTCCCAAAAATCACTTTTTATTTTAAATACAAGGCTTTAAGAAAAAACCTATCCTGTAAGATTCACGTTTGAATTCCAAAGAGCTCACAGCACTGGTCTTGCATGAAGTATGAGCTGATGGTAGATAAGCAGGTTTTCCAAACTTACTCCAATAAATACAGTCTGTTCCTCAGCTGATATGGATACTACCATCTTAACATCCTTAAATATTGTGCCCAGAAATACCTAAGGAGCACCTGCTACCCTTAACTGTGCAGAATGGTCTCTACTGTGCCTGCAGCAGCAGAGGGTTTCCATTTCCTTGGTCAGATTGGCAGCTCTGGGTGTGTCCTCCTCTCCTTTGTGCTGGGAAAGGAGAAAGCAGGGGGCAAGAGGGTGCAAAGTGGCCCTGTCTGTCTCTCTAATTAGCGATGTTAATTAGTTGTCTTTTCCCGGAAGCCATGCAGATCGTAAAGAGGTGACAGTGGTAATAGGTTTTCCTATTGCCAAGTCTGGAAATTTAATAGGTACTCAACTTTTTCATGGGCAGTAGTACATCTGAGAAATTGATGCACTGGCAGAGAAGAAGCACTGGATGCTCTAGTAGTCTTCACTGACTGACTTGCTGAGATTACAAGTATGGCTGTATGATCTTCAGCGTGATGAATCAAAGTGCACTCTTCTTTTAGACCCACAGTGAAGACAGTAATGCTCTGGAAACAGGACCACCTTCACAAATAAGCTCTAAAGTCTTCTGTCTTAGTCCAAACTTTGGGACTTGTGATAGCAGGATCTCACAAATGGGCTCTGCTTGCTCATTCTGGAGGAGCTAAGAAGACAGAAGAGAAAATGTGGCCCATGTTTCTGCCCTTAATTTTGAAAAGGAATGACTGTTTCAAGGAGAAAAGAGTTATAGCTGGGGTTGGGATATCTGAGATTGGATGAGGTTGTCTTACTGAGTCCCAAGTGAAGGAGGTTTGGCAGTCCTGTGGAAGACGCACAGAGGTACCTGAATGGTGGGGCCATGCACTCCTTCATCCATCAGTTTTTGTAGCTGGAGCAGGACAGTAGCACAGCCCAGTGCAAAGGGCACATACTAATTCCTGATTTTACTAATTAATGCATTTTAACAGCTCCTTTTTCTGAGTACATGAGGCAGAATGATCAAAAAGTCCCCAAGATGGGGACTGATGTATGCGAAGTAAAAAGCTCCTTGACTGAGAAAATCCATACTTGGCCCCACTTGTGTAAGTTACTGCCTCTGGTTTGGGGAAAAAACAACACATTTGAAGCACTGTGCTTTGGTTTGGTTTGGTTGGTTTTGGCTTGTTTTTTTGTTTTCTTAAATTTTTTTGTTGTTGTTGGGTGGGTGTTTACACTTTTGGCAAAGCCCTTTTAATGCTGAATGTCTGGAGTCTACATGCTGTCATACACAAAAGTTTGTGGATTCTTTAATACCATGCATTCCTGAAAATACATAATTATTCACTTTTTGACTTTGTAATGGAACAGTATTGTATGTGTGTGGTGTGTGTGTGTGTGTGTGTGTGTGTATATTTATGTGTGTGTGTGTGTGTAGAGTCTTGACTTACAGTAAATGTGGAAATAGGGAAGACCTGAGGAGGATAAACAGAGAGTCAAAGTGAATCTCAGAGGAGATAAGTGGTGAAAATGGGTAAACAGAAAACTGCACTTCTGTGGGAAAACATGGAGGAGCTAAACCACAAATGGGAGAAGAAACATCCAAATCTAAACAAGGAATTCAGCAACAAGCTGCGGCAAATGTGATTTTAAAGAACAGAGTGTTCACAACAGACACGCGTCACCACTGAAGATGAAGTATGTGAGCCCTGCTTTCCTGCTTCCCCATCCCCAGTACCTCCACAGAAAGCTCAGCCTCTCCTGTCCACCTTATTTGTTCAGTAGTGGACTTCATAGGATTGATTCAGTTCTCATTAAACTGATTTACTGGGCTCGCTGGCTCTGCTCAGCTTCAGTTTATTCCTACTTTGTTTAAAATTCGGGAAGTGCTGGGGGAGGGGACAGGACACTAATGGCCGTTCTCGTGTGAGTGGAGTGGTAGCTGATTTATTGCAAAGGTTATAAAGGAAAAGTATTAAGTGTGTTCCATTCTACTTGGCAAAGCCATCCTGCACAATGTCCAACAAAACCCTGAGAGTGCTGGTTTGTACCAAAACAAAAAAAAAAGGGGGAAAAAAAAAGGAAAGAGGGCTCTGTGTGTGTGTGTGTATGTGTGTGGAAGGGGGATGCTCCACCAAGATGTTCTCTTCTTCTTTGAGAGCATTAATTAAGACTGTAAATCACGAGCAACATGAAACAACTGTATTTGATGGAACATGGACAGTTCTGGAGTTGTGCTGTGCTTGCGCCATCAGTTTGAATACCTACACTGAAACACTAATGGGAGAGCAAACTTCAAAGAGAAATTCTGGCATGAAGAAGCAGGCTGCAAGGATCATTACATGGATAAAGTTGTAAAATAGACTCCTCCGTGCAAACTGGGAAGGAGGTGGAATGAAAGTTTGAAAGGTTTATAGGAACTCAGGCTTGTTTTCCTTTCATGCACAAAGTCAGTCCCACATTAATCTGGTAAAATAAGCTTGTGTGTTAGTGTTTTGAATAAAAGGGGGGGATAGGAGGGTGACAGCAGGAAAAAAAATTGTACTTGAATAATGAAAAACTCTTTAAAGTTAATTTTCCTTTTCTAATTAATAGTTGAGGGAGGTTTTTTGTTACATCATAAGTAGCAGTGGGTTGCATTCTCCATACTTAGAAAATTTAAAGCCTAAATTTGTTACAATCATGTAGTTTTATCTTCAGCAGAGCATCAATAATAGAAATTCACCCAGTAATTCCTGCACAGTTGTCATATCCTAAATGAATGTGTTTCTATTTAGGAAGCCGTTTAGTCTTGTTTTAAGGGCATTAAGTAACGCAGACAACCCCCTGTGTCAGATTGTTCACTTTATTATTTGTTTAAAATAAAATTTAGTGTTTAAAATTTATTTCTCTTTGATTTCATCTAGTTACAGTTTCTCGCTGTTGTGTCTGTACTGGGCTGCAGTGGAATGGCTCTGCTGTAGCTGAGATGATTTTCATCCATTGTGGCATATAGTCCATTTGTTCCTCATTTTCCTTTGGTGTAAAGGACTGGATGCAAATAACATTTTGATGAAAAATGGTCTATCCTTAATAGTTAATTCACAAGCAACTTATTTCCCAGCACAACATTTTTATGTAATTATAAGTAGACCTCTGTCCAACTACTTGTCCAGGATTAGTCAAAGTTTTTGGTTTGCCAAATGTGGTTTGAGATGCAATTAATAATGTGGTGGATTCCAGAATTGCTGATGAGGGTAATTTTCCTTCTTGTAGAATATGATACTGTAATAGAGATGTTCTCTAAAGATGCATGAGATGGAAAAAATTGTAAATAATAACTTAGGGAAAAAATTATCTGGCGTTATTTATATTTAGAAATCAGGAACCCTGTTTGCAGCAATAGTTCCATGCCTACCACAAAGCCACTTCTTCCACTGATCCTATTAATTTTATGAAGCATAACCCTCTGATGTTATGATACTGTTTTGGAGACTATTCATTAATATAGCCACATTATTTCTATATTTACATGTAGTATAAATGCCTATGCAATAAGTAGGGAAAAGGAATTTGTTATATTACAGGAATGTGCATGCTAGAGGGTTTATGGAATGAGAATTCAAGTGCCTTAAACCAAAGGTAGTGTTCAGAGTCATTGGACTTGTCATAACTTGCAGAAAGAGACAAATTACCTGTATGCTACTTGGGTTGTAAAGGAAAGTACTTCATGTTCAGCACAGTGTATCCACTATTTGCCACTGTACTGGTACTTCAGAACAGTACCTCTCCTTTCCCTAAGGAACAGAAAAAACCACATTAACTGACTTTCTATGGCATTTAAGACAGCATCTTTTTTCTTCATTGGGAAGCAGGATTGTGCTGGCTTAGCCTGCAGTGCCTTTCAGAGGCACTCAGATGGTTTTGGACATGAATAAATGTGTGCTCTTTGCCAAGAAGGGTTGCACCGTAGCGTGGTCGTGTTTGGAAAGGCTAACACTTGCATGTCCAAGTGTAAATAAAAGGTGCACAGTCTTGAACTGTAACTATGCTGGAAGAAAAGGTCTTGTCAGAAACTCTGGGGTAACAGTAGACTCTTCTTTTACTTCTCCACTGTTCTGTTCTCTATCAACCAAAAAAACCAAAAAACCCAAACAAACAAACAAAAAGATCCCAGCACTACAGCATAAATGTTAATAATTATGTTAATAATTCATTTTAAAGACATTTATTTCAGTGTTATTATGGAATTTCATACAAAAGGCACAATTTGCCACTGATTTCCATGGACCTAAACCAGTGTTTCTTACACCCAGCCAGAGCAGCTGCCTTCAGTTGCTAAGGATATTGTGTGCAGCCACTACACAAAGTTGTATTTTCCTTACTCCATTGTCTTTCGTGCACTGCTCTGGCTGGTTCAAATTGGCTGTGGCTAAATAGGTGGTCACAGGAAAACTATGCATTAAAAACTTCTGGCCTGAAATGATTGGCAGATGTGAAGGATCTGTCCCAGGCTCTTTAGAACAAGCACACTATAACCTTGGTTCTCTAGTTGTCCTGGGTATGTAATCAATTCTTTGATCATCTGGGAAGACTCCCCAGCTCAGGGTAGTTTAATTTTCATTCATAGATAATTTCTATGTATGGAAAACAGTCAAACAGTTTTGAATGAGAGCTGATAAGGAGAAGCAAAACTAAGTGAGATGCTTTTCCATTTCTTATTGACATCAGATCAAGATCCAGTGTGTTCCTGGGGAATACACTCCATGCTAATGAGGTCCTTGGAGTTGCCAGCCAAGTGACACACAGGCTAGAGCTGTGTAAATTTCTGCTCGTGCTGGCTGAATCTGTGGTAGCAGCACAGCTGAGCAAATGCCCTTCAACACCATTTGCTAGCAAAGTGGCTGCTGTTACACAGTCTGTACACCTAGGTAAGCGTGCTTTGGGTCTCATCTTGTGCAAGCACATTTACCTGGAAGAGAGAGCATCCAAACTAAGTTTCATGGCTGGTGTTTGCCTCCAGCATGGGCAGGAAGCGGGGGAGGCATATTTTTCACCCATCTTCATATGCCAGAGTTTGAGTCAGTTTTCTCAGAGCTTTCTTTACTGTCCATGGAGAAAACCAGCCAGCATTTACAACACATTTATCAATCTCTTTCAGACATCAGCAACAGAGAAGTTTACATTTGATCAAATGGAACTGACACTTAGCACCAGACTTTTGAAGTCTGTTGAGATAGATATCTGATGATGCAGAAGGATACACAGTGGGTATGTCAAAAGATGGTGGAGAGGGCTCCAGGCTGTTCTTTTTTCCCTGAGGAGACAAAACACCTTTAACAATCAGTCTCTGAGCTGCTGGGCTGTGATGCTGGCCTGCTGGGCACAGGAGCCTTAGGTGCTGAATATCTACACTGCTCTGGTGGGGAGGGTTGCTAGCAGCTGTGGCCTGACTCATCCAGCATTCTTTTGGATGATACCTGGACACAGCTGGGGTGTTAAAGCTTGACCAGATGTCGTTGCCATTGCTGTAGGTGACTTGCATGACATTGCTGTGAAGGAGTTTGATGCTGGTACATGTGACATGGGCCCTCCTGGGTGAGTAGTCTGAAGGGCCACAGAATGGTTGCAGCCGTGTCTGTAGCCTGTGTGTCCCTCCTCTTTGTTTATTAAATGACAGCCACAGTGTTCCCTGGCTCAGAATAGTTTATAAGCCTAAGTTAAAACTTGGGGAAGAGTTCCCAGACAGGGTAGTTTTCAGCCAGAGTAGTTCCTTGGTCCATTTTGCTCACAGCTGAACAAATCCTTGTGTCTTTATCACTGGGGAAGACTGGGGTGGGGGAAGGTAAATATGTGAGCACGTAGAAAGAGAGAGGTGGCAGCAACTGCTTTAAACCAGCATTGCTGCCAGAAACTTGTTCTTCAAATGACCCCCTGTCGACTTACCTGACAATCCATGGTCGTTTGAATAGTTCACTATATTGGCTTCAGGGAGCCCCAGAACAAAGACTTTCCTTAAAAAACTCAGACCTTACTCAGATAAAACTCCCACTCATGCCCCAGGGAGTTTTGCATGACGCAGGATTACAGGATGGTGTCTCAGCTTTGTTGTGTGTACTGCCTGTTGCTGCTTTTTATTCATCTGTGGATGAATAAAGGCTGTGCCCATTTACAAGAAAACCTGATTTCCGTTTGCTCACGATCAGTTTACTAAAACCTTTATCATCCCCTTTATAAGCTAGAGATGGGGCTTTTGGGGAACTTACCAGTGAGCAGGAAGAGCACCCACCCAAAGGAGGTGCCTTGGGAGAATGTGGAGAAGGAGAAGACTTCAAGGATCTTAGCAGGCAGGCAGTGGCATCTGAGATTTTTAATTTGCCCACACTCTTCCTACCGTGGGCCCCAAGGTTTCCGCTGTGAGATGAGGAGTTGCTCAGGACTGCTGGTAAACCCAAGCTCAGCTCATGAGTCTGTTCAATGTTTGGGGATCCTGAGGTGTTTTTTCCCCTCCTCCTGTGTGACAAGTATGCTGCATCATGCCTTTAGTTTCTCTGATTCTTTGATTACTCATTGTTATTTTGTGTGAGCAAAGCCAGCAGGTGTTACAATACCTTCCCTGTCAGCATGTCCTGCAGTTTCTGTTTCCTTGGATGAGACAGGAAAGCAGTCACTTCAGGGCCAGAGAACTGGGCCTCATTTCATCAGCTGCAAGGTGACTAGTTAAAATCTAACTAGCAGTCTCACACCCAGTGCCTGACAGGAACAGTCTCTGAAGACTATTAAGAAAATAAAAATTCCCTGCTCTGTCATATAATGGAAATGAGAATACTTCAACAGCCATCCCCTCTAATCTGTTAGCCAGCCCTTAGCAGCTTACCAAGCCTGTATTTAACCTATTTCCCTAATGGCAATTAAGAAATGTTTTCATTTCCCAGGGAGAGGATTGCCAGTGAAATCCCCCTCTCCACCCCAGCCCCCATCCTGTGGCTCCCTTCTCTCCCTCCTCTTCCCCACACCCCAACCCCTTCTTCCTTAGCCCAAGGCATCCAAAGCATTCCCCGTGTGTTTGGGTAGCATGCAGTGAGGAAGAAATGATTAAGCAGCTGAATGTTTGAAATCCAGCTAAATGCACCGATTATTATCTGCTTAGGGCTTTCTTATCTCGAACTGTGTGGTGCTTAATGGCAGGCCCATTGTTTTCAGCTCAAAGGTATTAATGAAGGAATCAGGGCAGCAGGCTGATGTCATAGGTGGCTGAAAGGTGACTTGTGCACTGATTTCCCTTACTCCACCCCTTCACAAGTCCCTTCCAACTAGTTCAGAAGAAGGGTTAGTATTTTTAGAATGGAGGGGGAAAAAAGAAAAAGGAAGCAGCCGAGGTTGCATTTGTGTGTCTGGTAAAAGGATTGCAGAGGCTCCTAAATATCCTGCTTAAAAGATGTACTCTCTGAGCTTCTGCTCTACTTTCTCACTTCGTAAAGACCCTGAAGTGTTGGCACAGGTCTCAGCGTGAAAGCGACCAGCTGGCCCTTGTTCACACCTGCCCTAGGCACTGACCAGCCCTCTGCACTTGATGTCCTGACCTATATCCAAGGTGAGGTTTCCACTTAGTGGTTTCCAGGGGAAGAAAGAGCTGTGTAAGTAGCTGCCACCAAGGATGGCTCCTTGAGGTGGATGAAGCCCTCAAGATGATGCACAATTTAAGGAAGTGCTTTCGTAGTCAAGTTATCAGCTGTGTTTTTTGTCACTCTTGGGAGTTAAATCCTTTTCTCTTTTTTTTTCAAATGTACATAGGCATTAGATGCAAAGTGGTGGATGTTGTGTAAGGACAGACTCTTCTCTCTGGGCTGAGGTATCCTGAGTGTATTCAGTTTTCTGTTACACAACACAAGCAGGGAAAGAGTAAAGATTTAGAATAGACTCGATGTCATTGTCATTGTCTGTATTTTAATCATACACTTATTTCTGTTATTCTTTTTGTGACAGATTTAATTTGGTATTCCTTCCCTTTTTGTCATCAACATGAAAAACACTATTTTTTCTTTGACTTAAAGTACTGCTCTACGTGGTAGGACTTTGGCATCACACTCCTGTAAAAATGCTAAAATTTCTTCAAGGTTTTTTTTAATGGACCCAGCTAAGAATTCAAGGAAAGGTGTGCTACCAGAAACTGGCTTGAGGAGCTTTTGTGATTTTGGGGACAATAAAAGAAAAACAACCTTTAAATAGCAATGTCATAAGGTAGCAAGTAAAGTGTTCTTGTGTCCATACATATCCAAGCAGGTCTCAGACTAGAATAAAAAATAATGCACTTTCTTTTTTCATTTTAATGAGACAATATTTTTTGTGTAATATGTAAGTTAATCAGAGTCTTTGTGATTACAGTTATAATGTCTTTGCTGGCACAGGGTTCATAGGATAGGATTTCTGTTTTACCTAGACAAATGAGTAAAGAGCTTAATCCTTTCAAATTTTTGATCGGTTTTGTTTGTTTTTCTCAATTTCAGTTTAGTTTTGCTTTAATGAGCGTGCAGTAGCTTTCACTGCTTGCTGGAGTACTTTGTGCCTGTTGAAGGAGCTATCTAAATAGTCCACTAGCAAAGACTAGAAAGTTGAAAGAGAAAGCAGAGAAGAAAGAGTGGCACTGAATACCCATAAATGCATCAAAGCCAGCTGCTGTCTTGAATAAGATTTACTTAACAGGAAACCATCAAACACCAAAACGCTGCCTTCAATTTTTTTTCCAGGGAGAAGAAGAATTGCATAGCACAGATTGACTTTGAGTCTTTTTTTTTTTCATTTTAACTTATTAGTTCATGACTGAGATTGGTTTGTGTAGGGTGTTTTTGGTTTGTTTGGGGTTTTTTGAGAAGGGTTGAGTGAACTGACTGGCATTTCCAGTCCTGTCCTCTCACATCCCCTCCTGTCCCCCTCCCTGTTTCTGTAGGTTCAGTAAAAAGTTATTGAAATGTGAGATTACCAAACTGAAGCAATCAGTCTGAAATGATTAAGGAAGATGACTGTTCTTCTCTTCAGATGACCAAAAGTCATCTTGTCCAGAGTTCCTTATCTTCAAGGTGCTATTTCACAACAGTTTCTTTCTAAGTATGTATTTCCTGTTAAAATCTGAAGACTTTACATTGTAGGTAAGCTTGTATGTACAAACTATCACCAACAGTTACAAAAATGGATATCTGTCTTTCTTTTGAAATTATGTTGATTGTTTTTAAAGGAAAAAGTGTTTATTTATTTCTTTAGTAATTTAGGAGATTATGTGTCAAGCCTAGGGTGAAATTTTGTTTGCTGAACTTATCTTAAACCTCAGGAGGGGAGGAAGGTTCCGTTTAAAGGTCAAAGCATTTCAAGATTTCAATTCAGTGTATTTTTTACTTTTAAAGTTTTCCCTCACCCCACCCAGACCTTGTACCTTAGAAGCTTTTCAGATGCCTTACACATGTTCACCTTGTATTGAAATTTTTGAAGTAACTCCACATTAAATGCCACAATAGTTAAATATTCGTGCCCATATTACTATCATCTAGTGTGCACCAACACTCTTCAGGCAAGAAATTCAGTGTTTGAGCTTGGAGGAGAGTGCTGGAGCTGACAAAATTCAGATGCTAATGATAATTAATTTATGTAGTGGCAAAGATAGGTGCAGTGCCAGGTGCTTTACAGGCAGATAAGATCTGGTTTCTGCTTCAGTGAGTTTACAATCCGAGGCCCCGGTTTTGCAAATACTTATGCACATGAGTTATGCCACCGGGTGCAGTGACACTACTCATGCATGTGAAGTTACTCACCTGTAGTGAGCTCTCTGTGTACAGTTTCAACTGCATTAGCTTTTCAATTGATTGTGCAGTGAGTCAGTAACTATTCAGGCTGATAATTGCAGTTATTTAACAAGCTCTGCCAGTCAGAAATTAAACAAAAAATACAGGAGTCACCTTTCCACAAGGGAATTGAAAACTCATGTTTTCCTGGGAAGTTTTCCAGGAAGCAAACAGTCCATGTTAGATCTGGCATTTTCATGTCACACTGGCTTAAATTATGTCTATTTGCGTACAAATCACAGAGGAGAAAAAAATCACCCGATAATTGGAAGGGAAAAGTGTTATTCCCGTTCCTCATTTGTCCTGATGCTGATCTTGGGGCCATGGTAAGAGTGTTTCCAGTGAAATTACTTTCAAGTCTGGGAAAAAGCAATCAGCAGAGGCCTTGGTAGCTGTAAATTTGTGGCAGCAGTCCCTAATTCATCTTGTAATTCTATGACAGGCTCTGAATTGCCCGTATTTGGCCAGGGATCACCTCAGTGGACAGTTAATGAAAGAGCAGAGGGAACTTGAAGGTCAGTCACACTGAATTCTTTTTTTCTTCCTGGCTATGTCTTTTTTATTACATCCTGTCTTTCTTTATATAATTTATTAAAGAAAACCTTTTGTTTTGTTTGTTTCTGGCAAAGGCACATCTTTGCCTCTTTGTTTATCTGCCTTTTTTTGCCTGAAGCATTTATAAAACAGCCTAAAATGCCTCAAAATAGATGTTTCTGTTGAAATCAAGTGACAGAACTACGCTTTAGCCAATTTCTATTTCTTGTCTGAGTGTGGTCATGAGAATAAAACAGCAACAGATGCTGCAAGCAGGTATGGTTTTGAGAATGGAATTTGTACATTGACATGTGAATCTAATCTAAGTACAATGAGAAGACTTTAGTTATTGGCTCACACTCAGAATAAATGAATTGGAACTTCAGAAAGCCATGAGACTAATTAAAATAACACCAGAAAATGCATTTGTGTCTGCTGGAGTCAGACTAACCAGCAGATAAGCTGTAATAGCATTTGTTTGTTGAAACACTGTAGTAAATGGAGGCTGACTTATCAGAACACAAGTTTTTTTGTGACATGTGTAGCAGAACAGACATGTTGAAAAAAAAATTAAAAACAAAGAGGAGTCATGGATTAAAAATTAAAATGGCCTTTTCTTTTTCTTCTTCCCTCTTTCTTATTTTATAAGATAATTTCCTGTCATCACTGTTTTCTCTTTTTCAGAATGTTTTCTTTCTTTGGAGGACATCAGTCTTCTCTCTTGTTTTATCTCATTCAGTCTGCCTCTCAGAATACCTTGTGTCTTAATCTTCTCTCTCTAGCTTATGCCTTCAATCTTTTTGCCTCCTTTTTCTGTCCTTTTCCTGTCCTTTTCATAGTGTTGTTTTTATCTCTCCTTTATTTTGACTTTCATTCCAAATACAGTGTCTTCCCACCTCAGAGTTCCCTTCCACTATTCAGCCTTTGTCAGAAAAAAATTCATAGGGCTCACCATCACTTGACCCTTCCAGATAAAGTATTTTGAATGACCACTCTGGCTGCAGGGAAAAAGGAAGTGTTGGTGGATGAAGTAGTGGTTTTTTTCACTATCTGAACTCCTTTCAGTCACAACAAGATCACTGCTGCTTCCTCTCAGGTTGAATTCAAAATCCTTTGCAATTCCTTTGCTATTAAACTTCATTTGCTATTAAACTAAACCTACAAAGTAGGGAGAAGCTTCATTTGCTATTAAACTAAACCTACAAAGTAGGGAGAAAAGGGAGATTTAAAAAAAAAGGTGGGTAGAGAAGTTCACTTTCTGTCTGCTATACAAGGGAAAATTAAAAAAAAATTTAGAGGTGAGTTTATTTTTCAAAGTACATTCAATTTAAACTAATGGTGAGAATTAACTGCGTTTTAATGGTTATGGTGTAGTCAAGGATGCCCTTACTATAAGCAGAGTACAATGAGCTTTTATTTGTGAACTTGGGGCTCCACGTCCCTTTTCAATAGGCTTCTGCAGCACACGTCCTTTTGTGATAAAGCAGGGGTCACTCCTAGCTGCAGGACCTGCTGCTTGGCTGTGCCTGTCTTGGCTGGTGGGATGTCTCCTGTGGACTGTGGCCACTTGTGACTGTGCCTGTGCCCATTTGTCCCTTACCAGCACCAGGGGATTTCCAGCCCCAAAGCTTTTGCAGATCCCAGACAAGCAGATCACAGATGTGGTGTGGAAAGCAAGGTGATGCCTTCATCTGTACAGATAAAAGGGGGGTTTGTGCATACATAACCCTTCAACAATTATGCCAATACAATATTAGTCAAGTCTAGTGGAACAAAGATGGTCTTGGTTCTTGCACAAGCCAACACAGGAAACAAGGCAGCCTCTCATAGTTTTAGTAACATCTCATTTCTACACATGCTGAGTTTTCAATATTTGTACAAGAAGCTGCTCTGTGAGGGTTGATTGGAAGTGATCATGATTGTTTTGTGTCTCAATTTTTCATATTTCTGTTTAAATCAGATTAAGTCACCATATTTGAAATACTGGATTTGGCAGAAACAAATTTGGCTGAAGGAGGATGTGAAAATCTTCTCTTTGTGTGTAGAAGACTATTGTTAACTTAATATAACAGGGTGTCAAAACCCATCATATGCTAAGTGTTTATAAAGTGCTTTTATTAATGGCGTAAAAAATCCAATAACAACCCAAGAAACTTCTCATTATGAGAGGAGAAAACATTAGTGCTTTTCCTGACAGTGTTCCTTTTCATGAGGGATTCCTCTGTGGAACACTAATCAAGTCCATTCAGAAAGATCCTAATTAATTTAATTAAAATCTGTCAGATCAAACTGATTAGCCTGACATCCAGCCTGGCGGGAGGAAGGAGGCCGGTGCAAGCATTGTAAGTGTGTTGAGGTGGGCTTCTGCTTGCAATCAGAGATGTGTGGCTGCTGTGGGGATCAAAGCTGTCTTTCACTGTTGTCAGAATAAACGTTATGGCTCCCCCGGGCAAGTGATCCAGTTTCTTTTTGTCAGAAAATATTTTATATCTCCACAGCCTCAGCAGCTCAGCAGGGGACAGCAGGTACCTGGTTCTGTGCTGGGTGACCTTTCCTACCCTCCTGACAACGGGAATACAGATGAGACATTTCTCATCTCTTCACCTTCCTGTGTCTCAGGTGTTGGCCATGGGCAGAAGAGAGAGAGGCCATGGTGACAGGGGTGACAGCTTTTGATGCTGAGCACGGGTGTTGCTGCAACAGAGCCTTCCAAGGAGTGGTGTGTCCACATGGGGCATCTTCCTTCTGCTGCCACCTCCCACTGAACTGAGGTGGGAGCTGAGAAACTGCACTCTCTGCTACCTGGCTGTGCTTGTCCAAAATATGAGGAGCTACCTCAGCCACATAAGCTTCTCAATTCGGCAGCTGCTAATAATGATGTGTGGTTTCCATGGCAAACATCAGGGCAGCCAGTGCCAGTCTGTATCTCCAGGTCCTTCCACTTCCCCTACCCCACACATGCACTTACGGAGTACCTCTTGTCTTCAAAGATTTTAATAACCACTTTTATCCATCGGTATAGCAGGAGGGATCCATCAAAAGGGTAATAGCTAGTAAATAATCAATTTTTCGGGCCCCAATCCTGCAAATGCTTAGGCATATGTTTTAGCTTTATGTGCCATAATTCAGGTTTCAGTGGAACCATTCACAGTACGTGAGGCTAAGCATATGTGTAAGTTAGGAATTGTAAAGATTAAATAGCATTCCAGTTAGCTGGAAATCAAAAGGTAGATGAAAACAGGGACTCCAACTACAGAGGAAATGCAGTTCCTGAAGGAAGAGCAGCAGCAGCAGCTGACATGAAAGACTTGCCAACAGAAGACCTGTCAGTGACACGTGTTTAGTCTTTATTTGTGAGAGAGACTCTTCTCACATTGGCAAAATGCCAGTGGGTCAGTTTCTCCAAGGGTAGAACTCATCTGGAGCATTGAGTTCCATTTGCATGGGCACACACCCAGTAAAAGCATCTTTCTGCAGTTTAGAAGCAGATATCTGATTTCAGTGCTCGGGCTTCAGCAGACTTTTTGCCAGGAAATGATAGATTGTTGGAAGAAATAGGACATAAGTTTCATCTGCAGATGCTTTTCCTGACTTACACCTTCCCAGTACTTTCTGCCCATGTTAGTGGAATTGATACCAATATCCTTGAAACAGGCAAGATAGCTTTAATTTGAACAGTGAGCCTGCAATAAAAAAGGTATGTTTGGTCAGTTTAGGATCTTACAGCTGGAGGACGATGCTTTATGGAATGATTCGTGGTGATAAGGATAGGGCAGACAAATAGGTAGAAATAAGCCACTAGCCACACTAGCCAGTATATTTGTCCTTTTTTTAAAAAGAAATTAAAATTGTAATCATATTTTGCTTTCTCCACCATCTAAGCTCCAGCTTGGATATTTAGACTTATTTTTCCCTACCTGCCAAGGGCTTCTTTGATCTTTATCTTGTATTATCTCCACACTGGCCCAAGGATCCACCCATGATGAGACCTTTTAACAAGAAAATGTATTACACAGTGTACATATAATAAATGTGGTCTCTGTTGATTGTGACTAACTCAGACCATTCTTCTAGTGGAGTACGAGAGTCTATCATTTTTTCTCCTTGTTGTTTTTACTATGGAGTCCCTCCCTGGCGTCTTCCCAACTTCTCAATTAATTTTCTCTTAAGATAATGCAAAACTGAATTCTATTCAACCGTACTTATTAAATGGGATTCTGCTCTAAATTTTATTTTTTTACTAAATGTCAGGTAACTAACTTGAAAAACTTCAAGGTTCTAGCCATGGAACTGAGACTGACTGATAGGTTCAACACATTGCCACAAGGCATATTTGTAGATGGGAAACAAGAAGGAATTTTTGAAGATATCTTTTTAGTAAGATTTTATAGAATGGGTCTCTTCCAATGCAGCAGCTGTATGAGCTGTAGGTACCACTTGAATCAAAGTGATTTTTATTTTTTCTTCGTCTTTTGCAGGCAGCTAACCTAATATTTTGAGGAAATAACACTGGACATTATTGATCTATTTTTTTTTCTTTTCTTCCTGGCTCCTAGGTCACAGTTTAGGCCCTAGTTCAGCAAAGTACTTAAGAAGAGGCTTATCTTTAAGCACATGTTCAAGTCTCAGCAGAGTAAATGAGAATTAAGCAAATACTTAAGTACTTTACTGAATAGGGATAGAATTAAGCATGTAGTTGAATGTTTTGCTGAATCAGGGCCTTAAAATTAAAAATTAATCTTATTTGTGCTACGAAGATTGGAAAGCTACATGCTAGATTTGGATCTTGAATTAATATAAACCAGGAACAGGGTAGCACCAACTGTCACAAGGAGAGGGGTGTATAGGTGTAAAAAGGGGGTAAAGCTGGGGTTGCTAAAATTGTGGGTAGGACATAGGAGAGATGTGCATTCTGTTCCTATGTCTGTTTCAGGATAAATTACTGGAGACTGACATTCCTTTGTGTTTCAGTCCTGCTGCTGGTGAATCCTGGCATGCATAAAAAGTTCCATTATAGCTGCCATGCTAACTCTGAAGTTCCAGGAGAAGGGGCCTAATCTTTCTAAGCCTCGACACATGCTCTATTTGTCCTATGAAGGGAAGGTGATGCCATTTCCCTTCTTTCAAACTCTTTGAGCTGGTGAGGTTTTTTTTCTGCACGTTACCATGATGCCTGGCAGAGTGTTCTTGCTTGTGCTTTCTAGAAGGTTCTGTATAAAAGTCCATAATAATAAGTCCCATGCTTTGGGCATGACAAAATGATTCGTGTGACATGATAGAGTATTGTTGCAGCTGAAGTTTTTGTCAAGATTTAGGATGATATAAACTAATGGCAGCATTAAGTAGCTTTCTGACCAGCATCATTAACTTGTGAGACTCTAGGAAAAAAATATTTGAAAAAGTGTGGTAACTTTCCACCATTTTTTAGGAAGACAGCTGCTGCTTTCAGCCTGTAGGGTTGAGCAGGTTATAGATGAATGTACGGGAATGTTTGCATGGACCTGTTTTAGGGATGTCTGTTAAATCTGCAAACATTTAGAGGTTTTAGTGCCTGTGAATTCCTTCTGAGCAGTTTTTGGTATTGGCAATAAACATTTGAGTGGTTTAAGTGAGGCATTTGAAAACCATCATTTCTGCAAACATGGAATTGGTGTGTGGAGCTGGCTCAGTGTTCATCATGATGTTCTCTGTTGCTGTTACCCTGTAGCGATGCTCAGAGAAGATTGATTGACCCAAGTGCATCTCTTCAACTATACTTCATATAAGGATAGCTCAGCAAGTAGGGCTGTGAGTGTAATATGAGCTGCATGGGTGCTAGCTAATGGTTAACTGGCTCTGCTGAAGCTGTGCTCCTTGAACAAACGCTATCAGTGTGGGATGAGTTGTCTTATTTCTGCAGACAACCTACTTCAGGTTGGAGACTAAAGCTTTACTCTTAGGAGTAGAAGACAGCAGGAGGGCTTTCACTGCCCGCTCAAACAGGGAAGGGAAGGAAGGCATCGCTTTACTAGAGCTGCCGTTTTCCACTGGAAACAGGAGGGATGAGGCTAGTAGGGTTTCTGAGTGTTCTGAAGTGTGTAGGGTGGCTGACCTCCACTCAGCTGTTATTTTGATTTTTTAACCAACTGTGGGCCGAACAGGTGCTTGACACAGTGTGAAACTCCTCAGGATAGCTGGCGTAACTTTGTGCCAAGGCTTTGAGAAAGGGGAGAGAAGCAGGCAAGATCATGCTTTACACAGGAGGTTACAGTGTGGAGATACTCTGTATGGAGAATGAAGGGGCAAGATAGTGCTGAAACTTTGAGCTTTCTGTACAAGGCAGAAAATTAATAGATAAGGTGAGTCAAAACTGTGGATCTTGTATGCTGGGGGCTTTGAAAACTTTGTGGAAACTGCTTGTTATTAGGCATATGGGATAACCATCTTGTTTTCTGAAATTCCATAAGAGCATAAATCTACATTTTCTGTATTTTGTGTACATGAGGGACCTCTCACCCAAGCACAGTTCTTGCAATGATAGCATTGTATGATCATCTTAATTAATCATCTTGGCTTCTAAAATGGGCTATTATCTTAAATCTGAACTGTTTAAAAAACACTAGCTCTAGGTGAGTTGTAATAATGTGGGTTTCTTTGGGGTTTCATTTTTTGCTTTTTAATGGCAAATACAAATTCTCCTCTATGCATTTGAAATAAGAAAACTAGGGGTTTTTTTGAGAATAAACAAATAACTTGTTTCTACAGGTGGAAATCCAGAACTCAGCACTGAGGGCTTTGAAAGCATATTTAGAGAAAAAACAGTGGGTTTCACTTTTTCAGTTATGGGCAGACTAAGTTGGTAATTAATTTTTTTGATCCTGACTAGTAGGAGATACATTAATTACATCAGAAATTGTCTCTTTGTGGTTATTTTTTGAGACTAACTTTTCCTCCCTTGATGAATGAAGTGACCCACATCTAAAAACAAGCTAGCTTTGTATAAAGTGATGGATTTTTAACTGAATAGCATCTATTGCTTACAGTAGAAGCCTCTGTTGAGAACAGAAGTTCGTGATTTGATGCATTTACAGTATTTTTTTGACCAGATAAAATTTTTTTGTTAAAATATTGTTGGGTACTCAGTTCACTCTTCATTTAGGTTACCTTTGCGCCGGTGTAAGTACATTTAATTCAATTGAGCTCCCTGTGACTTAAAGCATTAAACATGTGATGAGAAACAAAATTATGAGAGACTTAAAAGGCAACACTTTTTCTTCTAGTTTTGTGTAATTTATTAACAGTATGCTTCATTTGACTTCGGTTGCACAAAAGCTCTGTCAACTAAGTTAATAGTAAATGGCACTTCCTAGTCAGCATGACATGAAAGTCTCTGGCACACAGGATGATTCCTTTAAGCATCTTGCATTCACAGAATAAAATACGTACCAGCATTGTTTTTTAATTAGTCTTTTAAAATTACTATCAAAGTACAAGACCTTAATTTGATATCTTGTTTAAATAATCTTCTCTTGACAAAGTATGGTTTGATATGATAACTGAATTGATTTATTATATAGAACAAAAGACAGATTAACATATTTTAGATCAATGAAATCTTGACAGGCCTGGAACATAAGTGATTTTGATTTGTGAATTCTCAAGTCACTTTTTTCTTTGGCAGAGAGTCACGCTTGCACCATTTCTAGGAGTTATTCTGTTAATGGCAAAAAGTTTAAACTTATAATTCAAAATTTTTGAAGCAAATCAGAAATTAGGAACCTGGAACAAGAGGCAGCTTTTGAACTCCAGGTTTCTTAAACAAAAATGCATTCGATTTTTTGCTGGGAAACTCCTCTTTTAAGCGCTGCAAAATTCTAAGTTTTTATCTTCTTAATACCTTCTTGGCTTAAAGTGACAAAGTCTAAAAAGATTTTATGAATACAAGTTTCGGGGTTGGTTTTTTTTTGTTTTGTTTTGTTTCACTAACATCCATTTTATGGAGACTTTATGAGTTCCTGTGCATCCTCCAAATATTGACACTGTTGGGGCTGGATGGAAAGTTCAGACCAAATCTTGAACCTCCTCTTGTTGGTTCTACAGACTGTCTGGAGTCCAAAGGTTACGAACTGCTTGTAAACTATCTCCAGAATAAAAGCCTGTGTGCCAGGACATCAGTGCTAGTATTGTGTCCTCTATTCTTTTCCTAATTTGCAGTTTCTCCGCACCCTGCCCTCGTGGATTGTCAATGGCCTGAATTGTTTCAGTCTGTTTAATTCAGCGAGGCTGTGCTAATCGGTGTCGCCTGAAAGCCTGTCCTGAGACCCCGAGACTTCAGAGATGTTAATTCGCTTAGTATTACAAAACTAAAAGGGAAAAAAGAAAACAAAACAAAAACCCACCAGAGTAGTTCTTCATTTTCTGCTCCAGCGGCACAGACATCAAACCCTTGGATTCTGCAACAGTCAGTACACAACTTTTAACAGAACAGTTTTTAATCCGTGCCGATTTAACAGAACTATTTTCTTAAATATTAAGCATTCAAATTGCTGCGTACAGGATTTACCCAGTGACTAAAAGTCAACAGAAATCTTCCTGTGAACCCAAATTTAAAGAGTTTGCTTTGCTTAGCTGTGCCAGATCTGCATGTTCAACCAAATAAGACCATTTATGTCCTTCAACCCGAGACCGTAACAGCGCTGAACCTACAGCTTTCCCAGAGCGGATGTGGACCCATCGGGTTGTACCTGGAGGAGAATCTAAGAGCTTGAGTTACTGCTGAGGCTCTCTGGGTGGCTCAGTGGGAGAACACAGTACTCAGGAGAGGAATCCCAGGAGCCACCAAGCTCAGCCAACAGCATCCTGAGTTTAGTTCAATGACTTGTGCATTTTTGTGGAGGATAGGGCATAGTCCAACCACATCCTTCCTCAGTAAACCGAATTGCTCTGTCTGTTCTTTGGATATCCTTTGAGGATCCAGGCTCAACCTCTCAGGCAAAAGTGTAAAAGAGTAGATTTCTTCAATGTTATTAAAAAACTTGTTCTAAATGAACATTTCTGCCTAGAGCTATTTTCCAAAGAAATACTTTTGATAGAGAGACGGGGAGCAATCACTTACAGCTTTCCACAGGCAAACACTACATGTATTTTTACTTCCAACTGTGATAAATTTACCTTGGGTTTAGTTCATTAAGAAAACTTCATCAGGGAAATGCAATTTCTCCTCACTGTCTAAACATAACAAATAGTACTTGTCTCCTTTGGCTAGTTGTTTTTCAGATATGACATTCCTATTAAATGGATCTTATTAATACAAACATTCTTAATAGCCACACATTCTTTTCCATTGCATCGGTGTGTGGTTTTTAGTTGGCAGCACAATATGTACTATCAGTGGTTTATCACAGTGATTAAAAGTCCAGTGAAGGCAACTTACATGAGTCTTTAACTATGAATTGATCCCCAGTGATCAAATTTAATTTGTCTCTTTTTTCAGGAATAAAATTATTGTGGGAGTTTTTTGTTTGTTTTATGTAAAATAGCTTTAACCAAAAATTTGGATTTGTATAATGCTTTTAAAATGTTTTTGTGGCATATGCCTCATGAATATTCTCTAAATACTCCTCACAGCCAGCAGTAATCTTAATGATAAATCATTTTGCAACGTTTCAAATGTTCTTAACTATCAGTGAGATAATTCCAAATTCAGTGTGTTAAATATTTTCAAGAAGTAGGCTTGCTGACTTTTAATCTGCAGGTCTGTTTTGTGCCACATGCAGTTTCCAGGTACCCTGTATCTCTGGTGCTGCGTAACCCCGTCTCGCGTGCGTGGCTATCTAATCTTGCGGCAGGTGAGAAGCTGTAATTTGTAGGGCTCCATATCGAAATGCAGAAAACTGATGTGGAAAGAATGGCAACCAAGCTGTATTTTGCCCTCACAGTATTAATTTTGTGTTGTGTTTTTTTTTTTTTTTTTAAAAAAGGTGTAACTGAATGGATAATCTGCAGAGCTGTTAAAACATAGCAGGTTGCGTGGTTCAAAGGCAAACCCTGCAGAGTTGAGCTGCCTGGGGCACCAGCGCCCTTCACTCCCCAAGAGCCCAGCAACCCCCAAGCTCACCGGGATCTGATTGTCCAGTGATGCAAGAGTTTGCTAATTAAACAGTTCACAGAAGTGTTTGGGGCAGAACCTGTGGACATTTAACCAATTGAACAATTTATTGCTGTAATTGAAGGGGTTACCTGGTGTTTATTAACTAGCCTTCCTGTCACGTTCCAATGGCTGGACTAACCCTTGGTCCCTGATTTGTTTTCAAGTGTCCCACCGGTGGTGTTGGCGCTGCAGTGTCACTCTTCAGGCTGCCACTTCAAGGCCACAGCTTCGCTTATCGGCCTTTTGCAAATTCAGCCACATTACTGGATTTTTTTTTTCCTTGCTGGAGCAGCGTTTTATTACAAAGTACTGTCGCTTTAGAGCAAAACCAAGATGAAAAATAAGTTTGGATTATTAAGAAATTTCAGCAAACCGCTTCTGGCTTGAAAACATTTTCCGGCTTTGTAATCTCAGCATAGCACTAGTTTATTTTCCTTTTATGTTTATGGTCACTTCTGCCGTCTCTATCATCATTAAAGCGGGTTTGGGGCTGGGATAAAGGCGTCATTGCAGCGGCGTGCAGCAGGGCTCCCAGGCAAACCGCTGAGGCACGCGCAGTTTGGGACACAAATCTATTCAGGGGAACAATGAGTCCTGATGGTGATAACAGGCTGCTTCTCCCCCTTACCCATGAAAGCTTCTATAACTAGAACTAATTGGCCGTTCTTAAAGTGCAATTAGCAGGGATATTAATCTAGGCCTGACAGGTGTGAAAATGTGTTTCTTTGAGTCCATTCAACAGGCAGCCTCTCTGATCGCCCGTAGGAGGGGTCTGAAGCAATTGTACCTATAAACTTGCAAGCCTTTAGTTTGCTGGAACCGAACAGCCCACTTTTAATAATCGCATTTGAGTCAGATGACATTAACTCGACAGAAATGGATGGGAGGAAGTTCACTTAATACTGACATAATAGTTGGTATCACTTCCATCATCGGGAAAGGAAATGACTGCTCTCCCCTTTGTTTGGGTATGTGAAGAAAAGGGAAGACTTTTGAAAAATACATATTTTGATGATAAAGTTCAGACTGAATTATTTTGCATTAAGGATAATTAGGTGTCCTCCCTCGGTTTGCCTCTTGTACAGTTTGATAATCTCCATTTGCAATGTTTGCTGCTTTCTTCATTTTTGTTCTCCATCCCAATAGACACAGCATAGAGCAGAGACATTAAAAGGTATTGCCAACAAGGGTGGTATTATCATCAGCTCTGCAGCTTTTAAATAGTGATAATGTAACTGTTTAACTCCAATTAGAGATGTAGTTTCAGGACTCGGGATGGATACAGCACTGCTAGTTCAGCTTTGCTACGGCTGGTGTACAAGGGCACAGCTCAGTGGAGCTGCATTGGTCTATACATGTCCAAAGATCCTTAATTTAAGCAGCAGACTTATTGTGGGATGCTGAAAGGGTTCCAGCTGAATCTGCAGATGGCTGCTTATGCTAGTGGGCTTCAGGCTTGGAACGAAATGAGGAAATTTGTATTTCCCGTTTTAATTAAAAGGGGTATTCACAATTTAAGACTAAAAGACAAAAGCCTACCCCAAAGACATGCATCTGTTTTACATAAGATAAATGTGTTACAAGAGTGAGAAATTGCTTGAAGATGGTCTTGATACTGAAAATAGTGTGAGTTCATGGGCATGCACATGCATGTATACTGCTCAGTCAGCTAGAATTTTTTCCAAAGATGGAAAACTTATTATGTATGGTCTGCATACATAAAAAATATCTGCATAATGCTTTACTTCTGGAAGTATCTGAATGTCTAGACCACTGTGATATTTCTTAGAAATACCTTAGAAGACCTGTTAGAAAAGATGAGTCTAGTCTTTCTCAGCCACTCAGCACAGTCTTCTGATAAAAAAGGAAACTTCATTTAAAAATTGTTCTACTAAGGTAGGAGACCCATCTTACCAAGTCTGCCATTTTTTTTTTGCCTCACTGCTGTGAAGGAAAAACCCCTCTTAGAGTAAAGAACTTCTTGTCTGAAGTTGCTTGAGTGAGTTTTGTTCTTCAGGAAAATCCTTAGCTGAAAAATCTCAAAAAATAGACTCTTGCTGTTTACTTCATGACACTCTGAGCACATCCTTTCCCAACCTTGGCAAACCAGAAAGCAAGAAAGATCATGCTTTCATAATGAAAAAAGTTTCAGCAACCTCCAGGAGTATGAGCAGTGATTGCAGTAGCCTTACAAACTGTGTGAGTATGTCCCTGAACCCGAATTTGTGTGCCCTTCTGAGATGTAAAGCTTATTAACATAGCTGTTACTGTATCTGTGTTGCTCTCTTGATGCCCTGATACCCCTCAGGACACTGCAGTTTTCCACAGCCAGTGGGGCTTGGAGCTGGCTCTGCAGGCTTTGCAACAGAGCATGCTGCATGGTTAGACATGCTCTCTTGCATCTTTTCTAAGAAGGACTCTGCATTTTCTAACCTAATGCAATCGAAATTGATCTTGATTCAACACAGATGACCAGCAGAGGAAACAACACTCTGCTTCTGGAGCAATAGCAAGGTTTGTCATCCCTTTGGAACCCATTGCCCTTCTTCCTGGTTTAGGAGGGCAAGGCAGTCTTTTTCTTGATTACCCTCAATAGTGCAAAACATCCAAGGGGAAGGAGGGTCTTGTGATTGAGACAAAGGGCTGTGATTCAGGACTCGTGGGTACAGCTCCTATCCAGCTCCTATCCCTGCTGTCTGCTTTCAGTTAAACCTTGGGGAAGTCATTAGATCTCTTCCTCTTACACAAAATCCCAGACTCCTTCTGTCTTTTCCATTGAGCTGAGAGGTTTTGTCACCAGCTGCACATTTGTATGCATTCCTCACTATTGTTATCCACTAATGCAAGCTAGAGAGCCTGCCTTGTCATATTTGGGGAGGAAAGTTGAGGTTAGCGTTTGGGGGGCTGTTCTTAGAATGGTGAACATGATCCTATGCCCAAATCTGCTACCAGGACTCCTGCTTGCCTTTTCATCTCCCACACTAATTCTCTCCCCTCACAACAGCTCCATTTCTCCCCTGTTCTTCCTGAACCACTGAGAAGTGGAGAGGAAGAGACCCTACTGTGAAACCAAAAATATATTATTATCTGTCTTCTCTTAATCAGACAAGATTACTCAAATTCATGTCAACTGAATACGAGCTATGAAGTTTTGCAAGTTGATGACTAAAATTATTGGAATTACCCAGAGCTAAATGGTTTGTTATAGCTGGAAATTGAAAAATCTCTTGGTGCTTGCACCATTGTTTGTCATGGAAGCGTCACTCCTGCTGCTTCATGTCTTCACCCTTTTTAGAGACAAAAAGCGTACACAATGAAGAGGTTTGTTCATACTTGCTTAAATTCAAATGGTTTGGACAGTTACTTTCTTTATACCTCAGTTATATTTTCATTCCTATTCAGAGTTTTCATTAGCAAGTTATTTTGTGGTTACCCAGAGTGGCATTTAGTCATTGCATTGAGATATTTCTCTCTTAGATTTCTTAGCTGTAATAATGCAGTAAGCCGTGCTTTTGCTCAAGAAATACCTGAGAAAAAAATTCAGTGATTAAAAGAATGCCTAAATAACAACTGCTATGGTATTCATTGATGGGAAGTTGCAGCTCTTAGCTGCAAGGCTGGTAAGAAACAAGAGAATGAATAATAGCTACCAGTGTCCCAAGTTTGAAAAGCCAGAGGAAATGGCCGCAAGAAAAAGCGAATGAAGATGGATGAAATCCCAGGAGGGTGAAGGGAGATTGCAGGGAGTCCTCCATGCTGGACAGGGCTGAGTGGCTGACTCCTGGCTCACCTCAGCTGTTGCCTTTTGCAGTGGTATTTTGAAAGGCAGTGTTTGGGAGAAGTGCTTCCTGGCCGCCACCGCCGCACACCACTTGCAGATGCTGCCTGTGGGTCAGTGAGAGGTCACCTCCAGTTAACTCAACACCCTCAGTGAGGAGAAAGCTCTTGGGGATAAACTTTCTTACTATCAATGTCTAACCAGCACTGAGAGAACTTGCAGATGCTTAACTTGCTCTTTTGCCTTGTCCTGAAGTAGTTCTCATGGCATCATTAGCAGTGCCAACTGTTACCTCTCCACTTGTCCAGTACAGCAGGGTCAGCAGCACCAATTTCTACAGCTCCGTGGTTGGATTTTCTCCTGGCAGGTCCCCCTCCTTGTGCTGTGCTGTGGCCAGGGCCCAGCTGCCCTCCAGTGCCTCACCAGCACCTTGGCAGAACTGCCAAGGACCAAGAGAGACCTTGGGGTCTGCAGAGGGAACAGCATCCCATGTGCACTTGGATGCCCCAGAGCACATGTGGGTGCCTCCCAGGCTTGCTGTGTGTGACAGGGTGTGGCTCCTGGTCCCATGGAATCTAAACCAGGGCACTCACAGCTCCATGCTTCAGTGCCAAAGGGAAGACACAGCTCTTACACCTCTGCCTGTAGTTTGAACATTGTCACTGACGACATCAAGGGGAGCATCAGAAGGGGATGGACTGAACGTGAAGGTGGGTGGTGTTTGCTTAGGAAATGTGAAGTCCGAGTATGTTCAGCAAACTGCTCGAGTCCTGTAGCTCCAGAAGCAGAACAGTCACATTTAAATAATTGTGTTCTGAAAAAAAGATCAAAGATGCAAATAAATGGCACAAGTAGTGCAGGAGCCCGTTTTACATATATGCATAGAGATACATGAGAAATCAATGTATTTTACACTGTTCCCACATTTTTACTTGTGGCAGCAGTTACAGAGCCCTGCTCACAGGTGAGTCTGGGTGCATGCACTCCCTGGTTGTCACTTCCATGGTGGGGCTTTCTCAAGTATCTGCGCAGATTTGGGGCAAAAGTCTGGAAAAGGTAAAATGCTGAGGCAAGAGCACTGAAGTCTGAAAAACCTCTTTAGGTTTCAGGCTGTTCTGTTCTTGTCCATAAAAGAATTTAGTAGGCATATATTTTATGTGTGTGGGTACATCAGTAGATGCATAAAAATACACACGTCTGTTTTCAATAAAAGTGTTCCATGATCTAAACATCTTCCAGATAACATCTTAAAAATCTTAGGCTTCACATTTTCTCAGACAGGCTTGTTCAGGGAAACGAAAGAGAGTGCTTGACAAGATTATGGTGTTGCTTCTATACATTTCCTTTATTCTTGTGGCTAAAAGGAAATTACAATGTGTTGTTAAGTCAAAGCGTGGTCTGTGGAGCTGAACCAAAAAACCTTTAAATGGACTAAAATTCCCCTTCTGATAAAAGGGAAAACTACACAGCAGAGAGACAGGATATCTTTAATTTAAATAGTGGGTTTAGGTATATTAATTTGAGTTCAAAGCATCTTTCAAAGAGTATGATGCCCACATTTTTAATTTTACCTAATACTGAGCATCTGGTGTGGACTGGTTTGTGGTACTGAGAGCAAAAGGAAATACATTACTCATAGATGAAAGGAGTGAGGGAGAATCACTGTCCTGACTAAAAATAGCCTTTTTTCCACCAGTTAATATCAGCTGGAGGTTTTATTAAATAGTAATTGTCTAGAAAAAGACAATAATTGAGTGTGACTGTTTCCTTTCAGGGGCCAGGCCCAGGTGGTGAAAGTTAAGTATTGTCCTTCAGATAAGGTCCTGAAAGCAGTTTTCCTGAATGTCCACTGAGCCCTCCTGCAAAATGTCCTTTCTGGGTGCTGAGCTGCAGACAGACAAAATCCAGGCCTTTTTGCAGGGCAGCAGCAGTTTTCAGGGATGTAGCACCAGAGGATTTTATGGCTGCTTTGCAAATACAAAGCTGGCTCACCTCTTTGGCTGGAACTCTAACCCAGAGGCACAGAGATCACAGGAGACAAATGTCTTGAATTAAGAAATGGAATTGACATCTATAAAAGTCAGAGCACATCTAGTAGGCAACATGTGTAATAAGACTATAACATTATATCTAATAGGGAGATTGGAAAGCTGTCTGAAAAAAATGCAGCTTCCGTTCAGATCTGCACATTCAAAAACAAGCCAGATTAATGGGTTTTTTTGTTCCTGCACCCCTCCTTCCCCTATACTTACTGATATGAATCCCTATGCTCTTTTCCTAAAAATCAGTCCAGTTTTTTTTTTCAGTACAAGGCTAGTGACAATCCTGGTAGCAACTTTGCCTATCTTTACTGGAGTCCATAGTGAAAAAATGTGTATTTCTGTGAGGTTAACAATATTCTCCTCTTTATTTTTATATGGTTGTTCTCATTGAATGACAGTTTTATGCATCATAATGTTAACACCATTTGTCTGGAGCTTTACGTATCATGAATATCTAAACATTATTTAATTAACCTTTGCAAGTGTCCAGTGAGTCAGAGAACCATGAGACAGAGCCAGACAGGAAGTGCTTTTTCTGCCCTCCAAAAGTTTTCAAATTGCTACTTATTCTAAGTTGAATGGACTCAAAACTTTGGGGGGAGTTTTCATGGAGAAGTGGAGGACGAGAGAGCGTGAGAGACACAGTGGTTTGCTGCAAAATGGCCAAAAGTTCCAGAGTGCTCTCTGGGGAAGGGGAAAGCTGTCATTTCAGCCCTTTGTCCTGCATGGCGAAGTTTTGGAACTTTGGCGTTATGCCTCCACATGCTGAATTAAGAGTGTAATGGCTGAGCCAGAGACAGGCCAGCTCTGCTGGGTGGTCTGCAGAAAAGCACTCGGAGAGAAGGTCACCATGGCCTTCTAGTGAGAGCAGCTCCCAAAACTTTTGCTGGCTGTAGCTTGGACCATCTTTTCTTTTCCATTCCACATAAGTGGTCTCACTGTGAGATGAGGCTGAGCTCTTATCCAGACAGAAACACCACTTCCCCAGAAAGTAGCACATATGTTCTACTGGGAAGCCTGGGTTTTGGCCATTCAGCATTTCCCAGGGGAAGCTGGCCCCTTGGGTCTCTAAGGGTAGTTACTTCAAAGACTGCAGAAATTGATACCATATTCAGTTTGAGAATTCAGACATCTTGATTTGATGGTTTAAACCACTGGACCACACTTTTTCTGAAATAGGTAGGAATATTTGCATTTTTATATAGGGAAACTGAGGCACAGAAAGGGTCTGAGGTTTGCCAGAAGCCACATACCGGGCCTGTGGAAGAGCTAAGAGCAGAACCCAGGTTTCCCGATACCAGCACAAATGATTCAGCCACAGCACACTGTGAGGGCAGGATGGGAAGGAGCAAAGAGATAAAAAATTAATTTATTCTGAAAGTGAATATTCCTGCTTCAAGTAGTGTTTTCTGTTATACCAAAATAATTTCTACATCCCTGTAAACTAATTTTTCTTTACCATTTGGGTTTAACAGTGAATATTGCATTGACACCTAGCTCTGGAAACTCCTGGCCTTCTGCTAACTGCAGATTGGTGGGCTAAATTGAGAGACTGCCCATTGAGAATATAATCCTGGTCTGCAGGGGGCACAGAGATTTCTTCACCTCTGGGAAGCAGCCAGTGGTTTACAGTTACCCATGCCTGAAACTCCACTTTTTGACTGGGGCCTGAAGCTCCACGTTTAGTTTAACTCCAAACTGGAAGTTAACATGAACCTTAAAGAGGGGGACAGGGGCCTTTGGCTGATGAGAGGAGTTATGACTTTGCTTGTGGCAGTTTTAAATTTGCAGAAAATATGTATGAAATTTTAAAGGATATGTTACCCACAAGTTCAGGAAGGCACCTATTTTCATGTCTTCCTACATTTAAAATATAGTGGAAACCCAATACAATTCCATCCACATTTATCAATGTGTTTTAACAGAAAAAAAATGGGGTCAGTAAGTCCTCTGAAAAGAGGCTAAAATGAAGGAAGATAGAGTTCATCACCTCCATATTTTGAGCCTGTGACTTCCAAAATCAAAGGCTTGGTAATCCTAATGGATTGACTTCCAAATTTCCTTGGATTTGTATTGCTGGACTTGTCTCTCTCCAGGGCTTAGCTGGATCCCTGCAGATAGATTTTTAGGTTTATATGGTGTAATTCCACTTAGTCCAGCTGTAAACTTGTGGTGGCTGAATTAATACATTACAAGGGGAAAAAAAAGAAAAAGAAAATATATACCTACAAACCCCCTGGCTTGTATATCAAATCCTGAGGGGGAAAAACTGGGCATTTCAATTAGTTGGTTTTGTGGCCTGATTGAAGAACAGCCCTATGGCTAACAAAGCTTTGTCTGTAGTATCAGCTTGCTCCTCATCCACCAGGACAAATAGAGTGGTTGGTCATTAACGGGCTAGCCATCGGGTAGGGGTTTTGTTCTTAAATGGGGGCTTTGTCTTATCCCTGCTGTTTAAGCCCTCTCCAAGCACTCCTCACCTGTCATATCTGTCATACATTTAATTCATCACGCTCTCTGGTCAAAAGCTACACTGATAGTATCAAAAGAAGAGGAGGGGGCTTCTTATAACTTTAGCGATCAAAAGAGATTACAAAGCAAATAAGATTTTAATGAAGACGGCAGGTTTGGAAAGGAGAATTTACTGCACTGCGAATCGCTAACACATAAATGTTCGTTTTATCTGTATAGTATTTGAGAGTGGAATCCCAAGCTATTACAGGAGGAAGGATGGATACATGTGTTGGTTCATGGTTTTAATTAAAAACACAGAGGGAGGAGATGTGGGCAGGAAAAAGGAGGTCTTTTATTTCACTTTAAAGGTCATATTTTTATTCTGTAAATATGATAATCAGACTGTGTTTAAACACAAGTTTGTTTTAATAGTGACAAATATATCAAGCAATTTGCCACACAACTGATATTGCCAGGCCAATGTTCTCTGTTATTTGACCTAAGTCTCAAAATATCAATCACAATACTAAAATACACTTGGCCTCACTGCATCCACTAAAGGGGTAAAGCAGGCAGGCATTTTCCAGTCATAGTCATGCAAATCCATGGGATGAATGTCCCTGGGATCATACATGATGGGGGCCAGAGCTGCAGAAATGCACCTTTTGTGTCAGTGGGTCTTTCACAGGAAGGCAGCTCTGTGCTAGTGGTGTGGGGAAAACTGCCTGCCTTAGCTTACAGGGAAGCCTTCCCTTACTGAGAAGCACATGCTGCCCTAGGGCACTTTGTCATGGAATGCGAGCCTGAAGCATACACATCTTAATTCACAGATTATTCTGAATTGGAAGGGACCCACAAGGATCATCTCTTCAGTCAGTGGCCTGTAGAGGAATCAAATCCATATCCTTGGCATTGTTAGCACCATGCTTTAATCAACTGAGCTTCCCTCAGTGGCTCATTCACTCATTCACCTTTTATTAAACTTGCAGTCTTTCCACAGAGGAATTTTCCCATTTGGGACTGTCAGTCCAGAGTACATGCTCTGTTTTCTGATAAGATAGAAACAACTGATGAGGAATTATCTGTTGCAGCTCCTAATGGTACTAGTGTACAGTACCCAAATTCTGCATGGCCAGTCATCTGGAGACTCAGTTAGCAGCAAACACACTCCAGGAAACATAAAGGTTTTGGAGCAGATCATCTTGACACATAAGAAACCAAACAAACAGGGGATCAGGCTCAGCCAGTGTGGATTGGCAGGTGCTGTTTGACTAACCTGGTCTCCTTATGACCAGATGACCCAGTTAGGGGATGAGGGAAAGGCTCTGGCTGTTGTTTACCTGGACTTCAGTAAAGCCATTGATACTGTCTCCCACAGCAATCTCCTGGCTGTTTATGGCTTGGTCAGGGACACTCCTCACTGGGTAAAAACCTGTCTGGATGGCCAGGCCCAGAGAATGTTGGTGAATGGGGCGACATCCATCTGGTCACCAGTGGTGTTCCCCAGGGTTCAGTACTGGGGCCAGATTTCTCTGATGTCCTCATCAAGTACCTGGACAAGGGGTTTAGGTTCACCCTCAGTCAGTTCACAGGTTGCCAAGTTGGGCAGGAGCGCAGATCTGCTGGAGGGTAGGAAGGCTCTACAGAGGGATCTGGACAGGATAGGCTGGATCAATGGGCAAAGGCCAGTTGTTTGAGATCCAACAAAGTGAAATGCTGGGTCCTGCAGCTGGTTCACAAGAACCTCATGTAGCACTACAGGCTGGGGGAAGAGTGTCTGGGGAGCTGCCCAGCAGAAAAGGACTTGAGGTTGTCAGTCGACAGTGGCTCAACATGAGCTAGCCTGTGCCCAGGTGGCCAAGAAATCCAGCAGCATCCCAGCCTGGATCAGCAACAGTGTGGCCAGCAGAGCCTGGCCAGTGACCAGGACCCTGTACTAAGCACTGGTGAGGTTGTACCTCAAACACTGTGTCCAGCTCTGGGCCCCTCACTACAAGAAAGACATTGAGGTGCCAGAGTGAGTCCAGAGAAAGGCAGCAAACCTGGTGAAGGATCTGGAGCAAAAGTCTTATGAGGAGCAGCTGAGGGAGCTGGAGTGGTTTAGCCAGGACAAAAGGAGGCTCAGTGAGGACTTGTTATTCTCTATGACAAGAGGAAACAGCCTCTGGCATAAAGGGCAGTTCTGATTGGATATATTAGGAAAAATTCTTCAATGAAAGGATTGTCAAGAAGTGAAACAGGCTGCCCAGAGAAGTGGTGGAGTGACCATCCTAGGAGGAGGTATTTAAAAGCCTTGTAACTGGGGCACTTAGAAACATGGCTTAGCAGTGGACTTGGCAGTGCTGGACTCATGGTTGAAATGATCTTTAAGGTGTATATGATCTTAAGGGTCTGTTGTAACTTAAACAATTCTATGAATTTATAAAACAGTGCTTTGGGCACTGGCTGGCATCTGTGCAGTGTACAGAGCCAAACCTACCCTGTTAGTAGCAGAACCAGGCAGCTTTACTTTGCAGTTTTTCTTTGTGGTGAAAAGAAATCCTTTGCAATTGCTGAAGCCTTTGATAAAAGAAGGGGTAGTTTGTATTATTAGCACGGATGTTAACATCTTTACTTCAAAGACAGGGGGGAAGTGGCTGCCTAGCTTTCTTTAAATTGAATTAAAAACATGGGGTCCAGGAAGGAGCTCACAAAACCATGTCTGAACTTGTCAGCCTTTACAGGTTTAGGTGGAAAACTCCAGTTCTCACTTTCCGCTGAGTAATACTGAGAGCTCATTATTTGTGTGGTTTTCAACCTGGCTATGAATTATGAATGATTTACTTAAGAAGTGATAAACTATAGGTCAGCCCTTAAGCTAAGAGGAGGTCCCTACAGCTGAGGTGCTTTAGGTTCAGCAAGGGTCCTCAGCACCCTTACTGATGTTGGAATTAATATCTTGTATTTTCATCTGAGGGCTAGTATCCATCCTTTAAGTTGCTTTTCTGCAGCCCACAGGATCTCCTGATATGCGAGGCCTAATGCACTAGTTTTACTGAAAGAGAGATGAAAATTCACATGTCATCTGTCATCTGGTGGCATGAATTAGCTGAACCGAAGTCAGACCCAGATTTTTTTGCAAGTGAAGATGGGATAAAGATACAGCCAGTACTGTAGTTCAGAAACTCTCCTTGAGTCTTGCTTTGAGTAAACATGTCAGCAAGGAGCTTCTAAACTGATTTGCTTTAATCGATAGCAATAAAAACTGTGAGTGAATAGGGTCTGTATTTATCTGATACTGTGATGAGCTGCAGAGGCAGCTGTAGCAGGGCTCTTCCAGTGCTCACACCAGTTTGATGAATGGCACTGGGAGTCCATCTGCAAGACTCTGCCTTGTAAACAGGGTTTGCACATGTGCCAGACACAAACGTTTGCATATACTGTTGGTTTAAGGACCTCCATGCTTTTATTAATCTGGAAACTGGGGGGTTTTTTTCCTTTTCTTTTTTCTTTTCCTTGCCCTAAGTTAAGGTGGTAGAGGCTAACTTAAAACATAGTGTTTTCTTTCACAAGTCAGAAATTCTGAGGAGGTGCTCAAGTTACTTGAGGTATAGACCAACCACCTCTACTGACATGTTCAGGTTATAGATCTTAATAGGTTTTTGCAAGACCAAAGTACTTAGGTAAAGAAGTGTTTTTTAAAATAACCTAAGTCCACATGACAGCATATAAAAGTCAAATGACAGAGCAATTAATGGGTTATTGTTACAAAACCAACCTTTCAAACAAGTTCCTGAAATGCTCCGTGGTTGGAGTTTCACTTACGGAATTTACTTTTAAGCCACTTTCTCCAAGCTTACATCTGCCTTCAGAAAACTTCAGAAACTTTTTTATGTTGTTGTTGCTGTTAGGAAAAGAGAGAAAGAAAAATAGCATGTTCTTTTTTTCTGTGTTAAAGTAAATGCTTTTAAAATGTATCACTCCATACCTGACTGGAATTAAAAACAAAAAAATGCAAACCTTCAGAAACTGGGCACCGGTTTTCTTCGACAGCACAAAAGCCACCGTGCCAACATTTGGAACTGCAACAAATCAACCGCTCCTATAGCTCATACTTTATTCTCTGCATCAAAGCTCTGGTAGGGGGGAGTAAAAACAGAGAGTGAGAGAGCGAAAGAGTCAAGCTCTTCAGAGCCTCTAATGACGCGTGCCAAACACGTGGAAGGTAAATCCCCTAATTCAGTCTATTCTTTCAGCATTCCCTGGCGGGCGGCCAAGCTAAATATTTCTGCTGGATAAAAAATGCACCCTCCTATGCGGCACTTTCTTAACAGGATGGCTCTCCAGCTTTAGCAGAGGGGGCTTCTCTGGGGGAAAGCCAACATGTGTGTTCTCTTATCTATTTATTTATTTTATTAAAAAGGGGCTTTATGGGCTGTGATTGGATTAACTTAGTGAACCCTGGAGGAAGAGGAAAAACAAATTGGGAATCTGGTTTAGCACCCCCACCTTTTTGTCATCTTCTTTTGGGATTTCCTGGCTGGCTGCCACCTTGAGCCTGTTGAATGTTCTTTAGATCAATCAATTAAAAAGGCTTTAATATTTGGGTGATTGGAACGCAACATATGGGCTGCTGGTGCGGATGTCATGTGGTGCGTGGAGTTAATTGAAATGATTAATAGAGGTGTTAGTTTCTTCAAGACTAATTGAAGAAAGAATATAATTGGAAGCATAGACTAACCATTATTGTTGACTTTTTTTTTAACATATTGCGTCCCTTAAACACTTGTACATGTTTATAAACATGCAGATGGACTTTGTTTAGATGTCTTCAATGTGATGATTTGCAAAATCCCATCAACTCTACAAAAGTCAAATTTATTTTTATGTAAATTAATCAGAAAAAATATTTCCCTGTGCCTTGCTTGTTTTCAGTAACCAGTATGTGCACTGAATTTCTGGTACCTATTTGTTTTTACTTCCTTGCCAGACTTAAACCAATTGATTCTTCCTCATCATTATCTGTGGGATCAGAGCATCCATCCACAGAAACTTATCAGGAGCCTGTGAAGGTCTGGTAGTGCTCTCTTCTCTCTGCACTGTGAGTTGTGATAGCACAGTGCAAATGTGCCAGGTATTTCAGGGAATAGCATCACTATTGTACTGCCCCACACCTTGTCAGCTTGACCATATTTCAAAGGGATGAATATATAAAGGACTGTCAGCAGCCTGGATTTGACAGTCAGAAAGAAATGTCAGATTAGAGAAACTCAGAAGATTTAACTGAGATCAGCTCTTTTGGCCTCTCCACCTTCTGTAAGAATAATAACTTCTTTTCTAGGAGTAGTAGCCTGGGAATTTTTATTAAAAATTCTAAGCTGTTGTGAAATACAAAATGAAAGCAATGAACTGGCTGCAGAGGACATCTGGCAGCAAGGAGAGGGTCTGAAGGATGCGTCTCTGAAAGTCATCCTGCTGCACAGGCTGGCTCTCAGGGTAGAACTGGGGAAACAGCAAACATGACAATCTCTGGTCTGTAGTGGGTAAGCACGGGCTCACTGCGCGAGGAGGAGCAGCAGCATCGCGTCCTGTTGCTGCCGGGCTGTGGTTACAAGTGCTGTAGCAAACTTTCAGATGGGGATTTCTTAAAACTGAACACAATGGCTTAAGTGACTTATGAATGTGCTAGAGGGCAAGCGCTCACTTGTGGAAGAAGAAAATCAGGCGAGATGGCAATGAAGTGTTGATCTAAAAGGTAAGTCAGTTTGGATTTAGGACAGATAAACTACACTTGGAAATGCACTTTTTTCACACCAGCTTTCTTTTCGCCTACTTCTTGTAATAGGGTAACGCTTGTGCATAATTTTAATGTTCTGGAAAAGAACTGTCTTCCTGGAAAGGACATACGTATTTTCTCTGTTTGTTTTCCTTTGCACATGTGGTGCAGCTTATGCATTTGTGCATCTTTTTCAGTAGTCAGAAAGTTTATTCTGAAGCCCAGAATAAACTGAGCAGAGAAGTGATAGATAAGTTTAGAGGCGTTTTGTTGCTGGCTTAGAAGAAAAGAGTATAGGATGGTTTTAATATTTTAGAGTCTTCCCACACAGATTTCCAGTGATGCTTTGAAGGCAACTGTGTGTCTGCAAAGACTTTGAGCCTCCCCGGAAGATGTGGCCTGTCTTGCGTACAGATCTGAGCAAAGCGTTTGTAGAAAGGAAGTGGCTGTCCTGTACTGGGGGCTGAGAGGAAGGGAAGACATTAGGTCTGATTGCAAGCTTCCCTTACTCCCCGTTGCCTGATTTGTGTGCACGTAGGGCTAGTAGTTTTAAATGAGAGGGATATGCTGAGACAGACTGGTGCAAGTTTATTGTTTCAAAAAGATTTTTTATTATTATTGTTGTTCAGTGATGAAATTAGTCATTTAAGGATCTGGTTTTTTTACAGCAAGCTACTGCAATTACATAGTCACTTGTTTATTTTTCTAACCTTAACAGTGATGAAAATTAGGACTTTCAGCATTCCATTGTCTGCATTTCCCATTAAGATTTAGTATAAGAAAAGGAGAAAATTATATAAACTTACAGAAATAGGAGCACCCTCTCTGTCTCTGTCAAACTTTGCCATGTTGTATAAGTAATAAAATTCTAGTGCATTGGCCTGGGACACTGAAAGAGGAACAGCAGACCAAGGAAAAAGGGCTTAAATCTATGCATGTGCTTTGTATGTGGCTTGTGTCTGATGGAAATATTCTCATTCTCATACAAAGGAGAGTTTTCAATAACATGCCCCTAAAATAAATCTCAGGGAACTATATCTAGCACCATGCTAGCATCACCTATTGCATCACAGACAGACAATTTGCATTTGGAGATCTCACTTTAAGGTTCTTATAAACCTACCAAACTCTTAACGTGTGCCTCAGGTGTTTCTTGCATTTTATTTTCCTATGGATGCATTTACCCCCAAAATCTGTTCTGTCATTTCCAAGAATTTGGCTATGACAAAAATTGTATTGCTAGCATTAGGAGTGTGATGACCTTTCTGTTGAAAAGTAATCTCCACCATGACATCTCCCATTTTCTGGAGCAAAGTTTGAATGACAGGTTCAGTGGCCTGGGGAAGGGCAGCATATGTGGCAGGGGAGAGTGGTGACTGCATTGTCTGGGATGCTCAAATGCCATCCCCTCTGTCAGGAGCACTTCCCAGTTCTTGGATCTCCACATCCAAGTGGAGAATCCATGTGCTTCGTTTGCATTGGGTCTCTGTCAGAGCAAGACCAGAACACACTCTGGCAATGTCCCTACCTTTATCTCTGACTCCCACGCCCAGGAGAATTGCTTTTGAGCTAGAAGCCAGCCTAGAGGATTGGCAGAGCAGCCCTCCCAGGAGCTGCAGAAAGGCATCACGGCTCCCTTCAATGGGCAAACGCTCCTGGGTCTAGAATGGAACACTGGAACTGAGAGCAGTGGAGTGCATGTTCAACACGTGCTCATTGCAAACCATCCCAAGGCCAGAGAGTCATCAGAAGGAACTGTTTTTAAAAGCCTATGGACAAGAGCTGAACCTGGAGGGGATTATGAAGGAGGAGAGACTATGCCTGGAGATCAGCAGTGTCAGGGAAGAGGGAAACTGAGAGTAAGGTTAGTACAAGACCAGGGGATTTATCTTTATGGGTTATTGTAGACGAAGACGAGCAGGCTCGGTGTTAAAAGCGGGCGGGATGTAAGCCAGCTCTGATCCAAAAGCTGCCTGGCTGCATTAGCACAGTGCTAAGCCCAAGCTAATATATCCGGCTTCTCACCAGGGCTTATTAGCTCGGGCTCAGTGCCATACTAACATAGTCACAGGAGTTCCAGTTGGCCTGACACCATGTCTGCTCAACATGGTGTGAACTGAGCTCATGGCTACGTGCCTGCACAGGAGCACCAGGAGATGCCTGCAGACTTGGCTGCACCACACTGATGAGGAGGCTGTGGAGGTCAGGCCTGCTGTCAGCAGGGCAGCAGGGGCACATGGGGATGGAGAGCATGTCATGTTTGCCTAAAGTGGGACAGGAAAGAAGTGCAGTGCAGATGAGGAACCAAGAGGGACTGAAACTGGCTTGATGAGAAGACTTGGCACACAGGAGCCTGGGTGTGGGAGTGGTAGATGTGAGTGACTGGAAAGGGAAACTACAAGAGGGGTCAGGAGGAACAAGCTGAGGACTTGCTCAGCAAGGAAACTAATCAGAAGTCTGAGTCGAGCACTGGAAGAGGAAGAACAAACTCCACACCACACCTGGCATGAAATCAAGATGCCTGAAAGCAGTCATTCCTCTGCAGCCAGCCTATCACCTGATGAAACCCACCAACAGAAGTGTCCTATCCCTTACAATGCTTGTGCTGACCTTGCCAAAAACAAGAGCAACAGTATGGTTGCTCTGAGCCAGGACTGCCAGTGTCCCTACTGAGGTCTGCCTGTGGCAGATCAGAATACCTCAGCTTTGTTCTTGATCTGTGTAGGCATCAGAGTAGTGCTAGGTCATGAGCTCTCTGCTTTTTCTATTTGCAGTTTCAAAAATCAGCATAAAAACTATAGAAAAACATTACTAAAATTGCAAATTCAAGTTCTCCAGAGTTTAAGGTTGTTTGCCTAACTCCAATTTGATCCTCTTATGCATTATGATACAGTCTTTAATTACTCATTTAATTACTGTTTGCTGGCTATGTGCCTTATTCAGGCATAAGACAAGCTTGCTGGGGGAGATGAATTGGGGTGGTGTAATAAAATGTTATCTTTAAGACACCTCTTCCCGCCATCTCATTTGCTTCTGCATAAGGAAGTAAGATGGCCATGGTAGGAAGAAGTGCTGTTCTCCTCAGAGCAGGTGAGCTCTGCTCTGAAGAACTATGTATTATTCCTACCTGTGATTCAGAATAATATTCAGGCCAATTCACCTCAGCAAAGCCTTTTGCAGGTGTGCAAAAATGTTGACATTTTCCTGGGTGCCTGATGTGAAGCCCTGCAAAACACAGAGCCATCACAGAAATGATGCCAGGAAGAGAAATGCTTTGAACATATAAAATAATGCACTGTGTTGAGTAAATCGACTGCTCTGCATCCCAAAAGTAATGTATGCTTTTGATGTTAATGTCATTGTGTCTCCATACCCCTTCTGCAGAGCGAGAATAGCAATAATACCTTCATCAACATATGGGGGAGGTATTGTGAAAATCAGATTAGTCATTATTTGATGTTTGTGAAGGTTCAAGTGCTGCTGTTCTGATGAGCAAAGTGGAAAAATACAAGACAAAATTGGTTGTCTTCATTTGAACGGTCTGTGGTTAAAGTAAAGCACTGGGCCTTTATAGGAGAAAGGAGAGAGAAAAAATTCTGGAAAAATGGCTCTCTAGTCAGCACTCTTCTTTCTAAACACCGAATGAGGTGGAGAAAAAGATGATGTGTCCTATGCCAAGACGGCAGAACTGAGTTTCTGTACACAATCTTAGATGTCCTGGCATCTCCTACCAATTGAAAGAATGCCTGAGTTTGCACCATAATAGGTCTCCCATTTACTGATATTTTGGAGCGTTTGTCTCACTGTAAAGCTTGGGGTTTTTTTATGTGAGTCTGTTGTCTTGCAAATCTGATGGTTGGCTGTAGGTTTTTACAGAACTTTGACTCAGCTTCAGGGAAGGAGGAATGAAGAAGCAGAAGAGTGAACTTCTGAAACCCTCCTTTCCCTGGGTTTGAGCAATCTGTGCTGTTATGAAACCTTTTGAAATCTCATTTGCTGATGTCTTCCTGACCCCCCAAATTATTCTTGTGTAAATGTTGACACCCAGCAGAGATGAAATCATTGACTTGGGGAAACACAACAAGCTTATCAGAAACTGCACGATTCCAACAATATACCAGCAACACCAGCCTTCTTTTTTCTTTCTTTGTCTTTTTTTAAAAAATTGTTTGTGGTTAGTTGGCAGATGGTATTGTGAATCAGACTGTACGTAACTGAGAGAACAGAATGATTTTTCAGTTCACATGAACCCAAATCCCTGTCACATATCATACCAGTTTTATTTTCAGGTCTTCTGTGTGCTTATGAGTTTAATATGTTTACTCATTTCATGTTGATAGTTTTAATTACAAACTCACAGAGTGTATAAGCAGAACAAGAACTAGATATGTTTTCCAACTGAATTCAGGCTGTCTGTAAATTTTCTCTGCGTGTTGTACCCATAGCTCACTGAAATCAAAGAACATCAAAGTTTCTCTACTGACCACCTGAAATCAGTTAGTCCTCAATTGGGTCTTTTTATGATTCTAACACTAAAGTTATGTGATTTGCTTGCTGAAGGAAAGTGATTTAAAAGTGGACAGAGAAAGCATCAGAAAAATGTTGAGGCTTTGGTCTCCTGTATCATGCCATTAGACACCAAGCAGGGCAAAAGAAACAATTGCAATCCGTTTATTCATGGACAATTGTAAAGCTAGAAGATGCATTAAAACTTGATTTTACACCTTGAATGTTTAGGATCACAAAGTAGCTCCATAAAGAAAAATCTTTCTGAGTTTGCTGTGCAAAGGAGAAGGGAGCTGCCCTCTAGCAAACTAGGAAAAAAATCAAAATAGTCTTGTTGGTTCAAAAGCATTAATTTTGAGTTCTGCTGTTCAGATGTAAGTTTTGGTGTTTTATGTTTTAAATTAAAGGCGTGGCTGAATGTTCATTATCCCTGTGATAAAAGCAGTAGAAATAGGTGCAAAATGACCCTTGTGCAATGCTGTAATTTACCTTTATTTTAAACTGGCTTACACATCTTAATACATTATGACAATCAGAATTATCAGGCCACCAGGCGGAGAGGAGTTTGTTTTGTTAATTGTTCTTGTTAAGCCTAATTACAGAACGGGGTGGAGTGGATGTGAGGGGAGGGAGGAATCTGCTAGCAAGAGGAAATTCTAAAATCCTCGGAGCAGTTCCAGGCAGTGTGTGTTGGGGAGCAAGAGTACGGGTGTGGTGTGGAGTGCATGAGCATGCGTGCGTGTGTGTAAGAGTGTGAGAGCGAATGACAGACTTTCCATATGGACTAAAATCCTGAGATGCATAAGCTGGAGGTGGGGAACCTGTGCCGTATGGACACATAAAGGTACAGTTGAACAAAGAACTGTGCTGTAGTTTTCTTTATGAACTAATCCTTTTTTATTTTTGTGAGGGGGATTTGGGGGGGATGCAAATGACTTACTTTGCTGTTAATCTTTGAGGTTTGCATTAGATTGAGTGCTAAAATGGTTTGCTGATACGCTACACTATTCTTTGATATTGCAGGTTGCCACGTAGCTGTGCGCTGGTATCCTAAAGCCCTTTGAAATGTTTTCCTTCTTCCCAGTGATTGTAGCAAGATGTGCCGTGCACAGACTGTTATTTGTTTATACTTTCTAGTGGAAAGCATACATCCAAAGAGCCCTTCTGCCCTGCATTATTCCAGTTTGTTTATGTGCCCCACATTACACTGTTGGTGAATTACTGTGCCTGACCTGCATTGTCAGCCCCCTCCATTGCCTCGGGAGCCTCCGGCACAGAAGTTTCTGATAAGGCAGTTTTGAACAAGCCAGACGCCAAGTGAATGATTCTATAACAAATCTGTGCTCTTCTCCGGGGTATGTTACCTGACTTGTTTGCTGCCAAGGTGGTTTTATTGGTTTGGCTACTGGGTGGAGGGAGGAGACTAGAACAGCACACGAGTCACGCTTTTGTTTTGCTTAATTATAATGTACACTTTTAATAAAACCTTTTAGTGCCATGAATTAAATGTCATTGCAATCCTGCACAAGAAGAAAAATGCTACTGCTGCTGTAGCTGACAGCTGAGTGGTTAGACAGCCAGCATGAGTCTGAGGCTCAGAAGCCTTTTCTTTGCAGGCTAGAGATACTGCTGGGTAAATGTGTTTACTTTTTCCTTAGTATTTATACTAGTTAATGTGTCGCACTAGATAAATCTACTTCCTGAATCCATCTTTCAACTTGCTCTCTTCCCTCCCAATTGACAAATGGTTTGAGTTTGACACCGTTTTATCAGTTGAGCCCCTGCTGGGTACTGCATGCCTGCTTGTTCCTGCTTTATCGTGAAAAGTGAATTATCTGCAATATTTTGCTACCATCTAACTAGCAGTTGGCAGGCTTTTCTATATGAACTGATTTAGATTTCAGCAAGGGGAGGCTGTTGTCTTTCTCTGCAAAGCCATGTTGTTGCTCTCCAGGAAAACAAAAGATCCCGGAGCTTTCTGCACTGCAATCTGCTGCTGTCCCACT
Organism: Geospiza fortis; assembly: GCF_000277835.1. NCBI lineage: Eukaryota > Metazoa > Chordata > Aves > Passeriformes > Thraupidae > Geospiza > Geospiza fortis. The sequence continues at coordinate 390,755 of NW_005054417.1, read as the reverse complement.
TTCAAGGAGGTGTTTTGTTTGTTGCGGCAGCTTCCTATCTTAAAATGATAAATTGAGCGGACATGTGTGCTGTTTTAAACTGCTGTCTCCAGGGCTTTGTGTTCACTCAGGATAAAATACATTATTTTGTGGTAGGCTCTGGTGTGATTTAAACTTGGTTTAGAGATTACAGAGCAAAAGGGAAAGCATCAACATCTTCAGCAGTGGTAGTTTGATGAGGAATAGCTGTCAGAAGAAGAACTCTACTGACTTAACCTCAAGTGGGTTGCAAATGCATTAGGGATTCATTAATATTAATAGTAGAATAGACATTTCCTGCTTTCGTTTGACATCTTCCAAGCTCTTTTTTTTTTTTTTTAAGAGCAACTTGAAGTGCAGTTTTAACACTTATTCAAGTTACTACAAGGATGATAAGCTAAAATTAAACAGAAGGAGACCTCTGAGTGTGTGGGGTTGGTCTCTAGGAGTCCTGGAATTTGGTGCTGTGCTTTAGAGAAAGATTGTGGTAAACTCTCGGATGAGACTTTCAGGGCAGTTTTTAAAATGGGTCTGTTAGGTGTGACTGCAACCAGAATAAACTGTTGTCACAAGAAATTGTTCTATGAGGGTGACAGGAAGGTCACTTTCAAAATTACATGTAAAGGATAATAACTGTGTAGATTTCTAAGGTGGGCACAGTAGCGGCTAGTTCTTAAGTTTAGGGGTAAAAAAAAATCCAAACCCTTCTTGAGTCTCCAAATACTCTGTGAGGTTGGGTGAACAGTTCTGTTTGAAAAACAAATAGATCCAAAGTAAGTTTTACTTGCTTTCAATCTTCTAAATCCTGTGATGCATTGTCATGCCTCTGCTCTGTTGCCAGCAGGTTTACAAGATTTATTCAATGAAAAAAAAAAAGAAATTTGACAAAATCACCAAATATCTTTGAGACATAAAATAAACCCAAGAATTCTTTTAGGACCAAGAGGGAACATGTAATTGCAATGATCATTTTTCAGCATCCTGCATATCACAGTTTCACCCACTGAGCCCTTTAAGTAAGAGAACTTGTGGCAGTGGAATGAGGCAAGGGCTTTGCTTCTTATAGAAAGCACAGTTAAGAGTCCCAGTTCATGAAATACCAAAAGAAAACAGGTAAGCCCCCACAAAGCACCTCGTTTGGCAAGTGTAGTGATGCAGCAGCTACAAATGCAGAAGTGCACATGAGTTTGGCAGCTCTTACTGATAGGGCAATTTGAATTGTCACTGTGTGTCTGCTCTACTTGTTGAGCCTAATGAAAAGTACAGTTTAATCACTGGTGTGCCAAATTGACCATGATTAGCTGTTATTGCAGATTAGTGCATTGTCTGGGGCTCCAGAATTATTGATCCGGGTGCTGTGCTCTGGTGTTTTCTGTGCCCTCTATCGTAACCTCTTCTTAATGCTTAGGGCAGAGAAGCAGGAAAGGAGAGTAGGAGGGAAGAAGTCCAGATGGGAAGAAAACAGGTCCTGAAAAGACCACATAGGAACTAGGTCAGGTACTCTGGAGATTAAAGAAGCATGCTTCATCCCTGGACGCAGGAGGCAGGGACAAGTAGCATACAATTACGAGGAATTAGAACGGCAACAAGTAGTGCAGATTTATCAGCTTTAATTGTCTATTGTCAGGACAGAGCCCTTCTTGTAGATCAGGCACTGCCAATGCTTTAATACCTCTAATGGACTCTCTATTGTGGGATTATCTCTCCTAAGGACAATGTATTTCTTAAAACTAGTTGTTTTGGGAGAGGGAGGGAACAAAAAGAAGAAAAAAGAGAAGAAGTGGCTGCAGCCCTCAGTTGTTTTGGGTTTTTTCCCCCTCTCTGGTTTGTCACATTTGCAGGAAGTAGCTGAGAGCCCAGTGTTGCTCTTCTGTCAGCAGCACTATTCCTTCAGGGGAACTGATAGATACCTATTGAACATTAACCCCCTTTGCTCCACCTTCCCCAATGAGCTCCTCCAGAAACAATAGCTGGTTGATAAAGAGCAGATAAGCAAGGACACCCAGCTTAAGAATCTCTCTGCTATCTTTATTTTAAAAGCTTTCCTGGGTTTTGCAAAGTAAACATTACAACATTTAAAGAAGGATAAGGTGTCAACTATTTAATGAGAAGTTGTGTTTAATAGCAGAGGAATTCTTCCCTCCCCCAGCCAACACACAGGTATGAAAAGACTGTTATTTCACCACCCTGGGGTAGGAGAGGTGGAGAAATGACAACTGTACTCTTAGAAGCTTAAAAAGTGGTACTACAGACCAACCCTTCCAGATTCCCTAATCAACTCTAAACATACAGTCACCATTTTGAATCATTTGGTCCTCAATGCACGGTAGTCACACTGCTGGATGTGTGATAATCTGTGGGTAAATATTTTCATTTCCACCACATGCACTTTGTCATGGTGTGTAGCTGTTGTTTTTGTTAATCTGTTTTGAAATGCACTCTGTGGCCAGCTCTTTGTCAGAAAAGTGGCGTGGTTCCACCCATGGATCTTGCCCTCCTTCTGCTGTGTTCATCAGCTCCAGGAGATTGGGCAGCCCGGAGAATGTCTGACATGAAAACTGAACTGTGCAGGAGCACAGTCTGAAGTTTCACCATTGTTCATATCACTGTGTCTTACCAGGCAGGTTGAGGAGAGAATACTCCAAAAAGTGTAATGACTGCCAAGTTGGGAAGAGACATGAAAGATGAAATAATACAATTAATTCTGAGGTGACTTCATTATTTCAGCTTGTTGTGAGCTTGTTATGAGGCTGATGTCTGAAGTATTCACAAGAGTGAGCCTTCTAATATATGCATACCATCTCATCTCTTCTCCATGACAGTCTGGAAGTCAGCCTATTTTAAATGAAAATTTTCCAAAGCACACTCTTTTTTCAGTCCTCTTGTCACCAGTAAGGTTGGAAAGTAATTAAAGTAGTTGGAATGGGTTGGCCAGTTGTCATTAATTTTTCCTCAGATTCAGTTACAATAGACAGAATATTCAAATCTCCAAGGTTGGGACGTCAAAGGTAGAATTTGTACTCAGCTCTTCTTGTCCAGTATAAACTTGTGTTGGTAGAAACACACAAAGACAATAAAAGTGTTCTTATATGGGCTCTTGACTATCATCCCTACCTTTCCCAAGACCACTACTGCTCAGAAGTGTGATGGGAAGGCCGATGGTAACCAAGAAGGGAACATCTGTGGTCCACCCTCTCACAAAGCCTTCTTGCCCTACTGATAGCAGGCCCAGACAGCTTCAGCTCCTTCTTGCCAAACTGAAGCCTCAACAAGAGGAAAAGGCTGAAGCTTAATTCTCACCTCTGTGTGCTGTGAGAATGTTTTTATTCCATTGGAGGAGAATTGTTTTGGCTTATTCATATGTCATCTGAGCAGTATTTTAATAAGGCCTAGTGGGAAACAAAAAGGGATATGGTATTTTACTTTGACTCCTTTTTTCTCTTTTTAAGGAAGATTTCTTGAGAGGATAAAACAACAGAAACCAAAAGTGATATTAAGGCTTGCACTAGGCAGTAGCTGAGAGTGCAGCCAAAAGATCTGCTCTTGGTATTGCACAGCCCAGACAAAAATAAACGTTTGGCATTTGGAAGTGCTAGGAGGCAATGACCAGGGTGCTCTGTAATTAAAGGCAGTCCCTGAAAGCTGCATGTGTTAATTCAAAAGCCTCCTGGCTATAGCACACACCACCCCAAATGCCCTTGCAAAAAGCTTCTTGTAGATTCAAGTGCAATTTTAATTTCTCTCCTTGTAGGCAATACCAGCTGAAGTTGTCTAGGGCATACAAAGCCTCTGAGATCACATCTGAAGCCCATAGGCAGGTTTTGCAAAGGTCAGGCCAGTCTGAAGAGAAGGCAGCTTCTCTTTTACAGTAAAGTGTAACTTTTCCTGTTGTACAGTCACTAAAGTGTGCTGTGTCTCTCTCTTTCCCTTGAATCTGACACAAACCATGTTTTCAAAAATGTGGCCCCAAAACATGAGTGCATATCAGAACTTGAAAGCAAGTTCTTCTTAGAGTTTGATTTCTCAGTTGGCTTTTAAAAGATGTGCAGTCGTGCAACTACATCATGTACCTTCTCCAATAATGACCACAACTGGTCCCCAAATGTTTACCAGCACAAGGATGCCTACATGCAGGAAGTGGGAAATGGGGGTGGGTCTGGTAGTTACTCTTGATGTGGTCAATCTGCCACTGACCTTGTTTGGGGAAGGGGAGGATGTGAAAATGAGACTCTCCTTTAATCTCTTGTGTGCATTTTATCTCCCCTCCAACTTTTTAAAGAAATTTCATCTATTAGAGTCAGTTCCCTTCCCTCCTTCTTCCCTTTACAATTACAGCAGGCACAGGGAAAACAGCAGCAGTGGCAGCTGAGGCTGAGTTGCACAGGCTTGTTGTTGAGCTGAAGTGGTGATAGCATCAAAGGAAATGGATGGGGATTTCTGAGATCAGAGCTGTTAGGGCCATTCATGATTTGTTGCCAGGCTGAAAGCTGCTGCAGAGAGAGCTGCCTGAGAAATGCTGATTAATACAGTAATTGAGGTTTTCTATGAGCAAGAAGGAAAAAATTAAAATATTACTAAAACTGTTCTTTTTGAAATGAGCAACATTTCGAGATTGCACATTCCAGACAATACCAGCTACTGGTGCAAACGATTTCTGTAAAAGAGCAGATAACTTCTGGTTGCACACGGCATCTTTTTATGTTTCTCTCTTAAGGAGGAAGGTCAGAAGGTCAGTCTATATATTTCTTTAATGGCAGAGCTTCCTCTGTGATTCTTACTTTAGTACACATTCTTAACAATTTGTTTCTGTCTCTTTTTCTTGATAAACTTAGTTTTATTCCAGATCAGGCACTGCTAGGTTGGATCTGCACATCAGCAATACCCCTTCTCGTGCACTAAGATAGTTCTGGGCTCAGCTTCACTGGGACACCTGGAGCTAATTTTGGGATAGCCTCAGAGCGTGCCACAGAGTTATTTGAAGTCCACAGGCTTCATAGGCTGTACTCACCTCTGCAGGCTCCAGGGATAGAGCTGCATTGACCTGGGATATTGGCATCCTCCTGATGAATATTTCACTTCATCTGATGTGATCTAATCGAATCGAATCTAATCTAATCTCAGTTTCCTCTTGTTTTCCAGCCCAAAAGCATTCTCAGTTCCTTGAAAAGCAGATTTGCTTTTTTCCCCCTGCTCTCCTTCACATTAAGATCAGTCCCTAAAGGAAACACATCAACCCTTTCTTCTTGTCTCCCCCCCACCCCCCTGCCTTTTTTTGTTTTTCCTGCAAGCTAACAGGGAAGTGAAAAGCTCTGAAACAGCTGCCTCTCAGAGTGAGACTATTTTTCGGTAAAATAATCACCTTCAGTATGACTACATTGTTTTTCTGTTCTATGCAGTGTGACTCAGCATCAGTTAATTAACCCAATCAAGTAGGCCGGATTTCTCTCCTTTAATGAATGGTTCTTCCTACTTCAGAGCCTTCCTAGACCTCATTTTGGATGTGCCTCGGTTTTACAGGGTATATCCAATTACATTTCTATCCTCCAGCCCCAGTGCTCAGGCCACCTCTCCCGTGGAATTACGCTGTGGTGGCAGTGAAGCCAGGACGCTCACTTGTGAGCAGTTGCCCTACTTAGGTCTGCTGCCACAGCCCTGCCGCGTTAGCGCGCACACACACACGGAAGGTCTTTACACAGATGTGCTATTCTCAGCATCGCAGGCCCAAAATGGCAAGTAATCCTTTCCACACGTCTTTTTATCAGTGGGAGGAGGAGCAGGTTAAGGGAAAGGGGTTTGTGTTCGCCTGTCAGAGAGACAGACAGGCAACCGACTGCATAAACCTGCTTCCCGCCCCCCCCCTTCTCCCTTTCTCCTGTGAAGAAATTCACCGAGATCATCCTAGAATAGAAGTGCATGTATGTTTAGAAGGAGAATGTGAAACTAGCTGCCGCGTAAAGTACCAGGCAAGTGACGAGAAATATGCTTGCAGACGTGTGAAAAGAAGGAAAAGTAGTAGAGTTGCCTCTCAGTGAAGCAGCTAGGATTTGTACTGGGCTGTGGATGGCTATAAATGGAATTGTGCATCACCGTTCCTCTGAGCCCGAGGACGCCTTGCTGAAGAGACAGGACCACTGAAGGAAGTAAGGCATCTGGTTG